>NC_137030.1:27533415-27648415 GCF_032717465.1 Coenobita brevimanus | reverse complement strand
GTATCAGCCGAGCCATTAATTTTGGAGAACGTGCTCAGCTTAATAACACACACTATCTCGCCATTTCAGTAAATCGTCTGTGAATTGTCAAGGAGAAAGGGTGGAGCCAGCATAAAATCCCTTTATTATGGTGTCCCCCCTACGCTGAAAAAGATGAATGTTGTCTAATGGTATCAAGGATAAAACACCAAGGACATCTTTGTATTGACGAGGGTGGCAGGCTACACAGGGTTACTTTTGAAATGAATGCTACCTCTTGAAGTTATTATCTCTTTCATGCTTTAGTAAGAAATGCTATATCAACAAAGCTATATATATTATCCGGTATGGAGCTACAATACATTATGGTTGGTGTCCTTTCACAACCCAAAATTAGTCCACGAATAACCATCTCATATTTGACCTAAGTTTCGTTACACATCATTTACCTAGCCACTTTACCACTCAAATTCTATCATTACTTGTGTCATAAAAGACTTTGTGGTTCCTTTGTGGTTGAGTTATATATATATTAGACTTGTGGACGAGCGGTTATTATACTGGAGTAGCTTGTAGTAGATAATCTTCTTTCCCATTTGTCATGTAGTGACAGGAGAGGTAAAGAATAGTATGGGACTATTTTTATTTGTCTTGGAAATATTAACAGGTCTCTCACACAGAGCGAAGTATAGAGTCCAGTCCCGCTAGCTATCTCTCTGTCTCGCTCTCTCTGTCTCTCTCTCAAGTTGCTAAGCCCTTCTCCCTGCGACCTGTCTCTTCTAAGGCCTCTCTCCTTCTGACCTGTCTGTTGTATGGCCTGTCTCCTTCTGAGCTCTCTTTCCTAAATTCTGGTGTAGCAGGGGTTGTATCACGTGTGTTCCTTGTGAGTGGAAAGTTCTAGAAGCCTGTGTGTGAGTATGTGTGTATGTGTGTGTATGGTCACTAGGCGCTGTCGTGTGCCTAATAAGCATTCCTTGAGTTAAGAGTGTGTAAGCATGTTTAGCATTGCTCGATTCTCGCAGACACAATACCTTCTCATCATCTAACTCCCTGCTTCTATCTGTCTCTCTATCTATCTATTTATCTATCTATCTATTATGATTTGTAATTATAATATGGAGTCCTGATACTTGAAGGGACTATGAAATTGAAAGAAACATTACAGTAAAGAAGTTAAGTGTTATTCTTTCTAACCCCATCACCACTAAAATCACAGATTCATCATCATCATCATCATCATCATCAGCAGCAGCAGCAGCAGCAGCAGCAGCAGCAGTAGCAGCAGCCTGAGACAATCCACGGCAGCCTGACCGCGAACGTCCATACCTCTCCGAGGGTAGATGGGAAATTATGTCAGGCTACCTTTTTCTCAACATCCAAATAAGTAAATATAGAAGACGTGCAGTTTGTTCCTGAGCATTTAGAGAAGACAAGGAAACTGCACATTCAGTGCTGCAATATGTATGTCGATTTCGCTTAAATATATGTGCTCTCTCCTATTTGTGATCGCTTATAGGTTTGGGTGGGGGGCTGACCCACCAACAATCAAGGAGGGGGGACACGCTGCCAAGTCGACATATTAATGATGAGAGACCATTGTACAACTTTGTACTAATATCTGTCTTCCTTCCACTGTTTCTGAAAATTTTCAATAATGTGAGAAGGGTTGATCCCCCCCCAAAAAAAAAATAATAATCATGATTGGAAAAGTGTATATAATGGAAAACCTTCGGGGTAACCAGACGGAACTACGTGGGATGTTTCATTCAAGTCTATGAAACAGCTTAGGAGGAGTTAAAGCACACACACACACATGTCGGACTCCATATTATAATAATACAACTCATAGATAGATAGACAGATAGCTAGAAGCACCAAGCCAGGTTGTGAGATGGGAAGTGTGTCAGCGAAAATCAACCAAAAGGAAATTAGCTTGCAAATCTTAAGTGAAGGAATGCTAGAAGTGCACCGGAAGCAGTACATACACACAGACATACAGAGTTCTAGAAGCTTCCACGACAGTATAGCCCACATGACACGACCCCTGCTAAACGAGAATGTAGGAATCAGAGATCAGAAAGGGGCTAGCCATAGAACAGACAGGTAGTGGAGGAAGGAATAAGAAGAGGGATCTGATGACACTTAGTAAATTACGTCCCTGTGTACTACACACGCTTCTAAACTTAGACTTTCTTTGAAGATAATGAATCAAGATCAACTCCCTGTATTCATCTTTAACTCCTCCTGCTCTTCGATTAGCACAATAACTTTAACCGAAACTCAAGACTTACATATTACAAGACCAAAGAGTCACATACAATAAATGGTGGCAATAACAATCGACTCTACACGTACGAACCATCATTTCTACAATCAACGTAACATAGTCGAGCATATAGTAGCAACGACAAATTACGAGTGAGGATCAACAAGCTCTACAATTAACTACAAATAACATGTCTACAAGACAACTCTATAATCTTCTTCACGCAACTTCAATTATCAGCAAGAAGAATAAAAAACAAAACAAGTAAATGAAAAGCAAGAACAAAGCAACAAGCACTAGATCCCCAACGCTCTCTCCTACCGCCCCCCTACCTCCACCGCTGACGCAGGTTCACAGAGGTCAAGACGACACGGCAAATACCAAAGCCACATTTATAATGCATCTAACTCACCTTTCCTCACTCAGGTTACTCATCGCTACTCATTTACTCACTACAGCTACTAGTGTGGGAAGCCAACATCACCATGTGTATCTGCTGGGACGATGTCACCATGCGTGTTTGCTGAGATGACGCCACGTCAATCAACGTGTGACTGACACCAAGCACTTATCATGCACTGCTCGTTGCTCATCCTTATTCACATAGCTCCTACTCATACTCATTTATTTCCAACAGTATTGAGTGGGAATTCGACGTTCTATGGTGAGGTTCGCCTATGACTACAGCTGTTAACCACTACAATCAACACTGAAATCATCAGGCCATGGAATTTCCGGAGTAATATCATCCATCAACACAGCACTAGAATTATCGAGAGGGAGATTTTCCATCAACTCTGAATTAATCTTCCGAGATCGACATCTGTTGTCAACACGCCTCTCCGAGTGACCTCATCTGTATCAAATGGGTGTAATTATACTTACTCATTTCTTCTCAGTCCTTTAAATTAGGTACAATCACCTCCTTTACTTATTTTTATATGTACACTTATACACTCATTATCATTCATTACAACTCATTAACTCATCTATTTAGTTAGGACATAAACAAAAGACGTATTTCATAACACCATACCTTAGCAACATGAATTCTTTTTAGCTGAGTGATATGACGGGAATATTTTCGCATCCACCTGTGTTAGTAACAGATGATACACAGTTAGCGCCCACTGCAGATACACAATTAGGAGAGCACCAGGGCAACACACCCACCCTACAAAATTCACTGCAAACTAAAGACAAAGAAACAAATACCTCAATTCTAGATGATAATGATGATGATTGGCAAACCGCCTCTGATGTAGCGAGTGAGGACTTTGTCTCTGCCATGCATACCTATGAAAATATACTTAACAGAGTTCATCGTTCAGGGAAAACCAATTCCACTATTCCCCCAAACAAAGATAAACAAGTCCAATTTACATTAACAAAGCAACCAGTGGAAATGAATAACGCAACCAATACCACAGATCAAACATCCCCACCTCATGTTTACGTTTATCATGAGGATAAAACTGCCCCAAAATTTTCTGGCACAGAATAAGATTGTATTGATGTTATTTCATTGATCAATCAGTGCGAACAGATCTTCGTAAAAAGGCACATAACAGATGAACAAGAGAAAATTGCTATTTCTTCCTCTTGGATTAATCGGGAAAGGTGCCCGGCAGGAGACTTGCTTAAGTCTGATAAGCTTCTCAGAGCTAGGACAAATGATGAGTTTAAAACTGATTTCTTGAAGAAATTTTCTGGAGATATAAACATTTTGCCAGGTATAATCCCAGAATTACACAAGATTGTAGATCTTGTAAGGGATCACACTACAAATCATGTGCTCAGGGAAATAACTGCTGATGTCTCCACCATCAAAAGAACATTATTAACTACCTTAGAAAACTCAAAGTGGATAACAGGAGATGGAAAGATGTCCCCAGACCTTGTCGTAGACATCATTGGTTATGTAGCTGCCTTGTGTAAATTACCTGATAGGACCCTGAAGATCGCCAAGACGATCGCATACACTCCAGGTATGTTCTTACTAGAATTAATGAATGAGGTAGAGATGCAGTATAGCAAAGCAGGGATGCTCGAAACACAATCACATTCTAGTAGAATGAGAGTGCCTGAGACAGTATCAGCTGTGAAAACAGGCGGTGGCTCAATCGGTAGAGAGTTGGCCTGCAGTCCTGATGGACCCGGGTTCAAATCCCGCTGAGGCAGGGAACAGTTTAAGGATTTGAATTTCATAAAATCAGACTTTACTGATCTACCAGAAGGCCTGCCGACATGTCGTAAAAATACCCCCGCTAATACCAATACACCAGTCCTGTATGAGACAGCCCTAGCATGTATTCAATATGGACGGTGGGTGTTAGCGCCGAAGTGGTGACATGTAGAGGTGTGCGGTACGTAGGAGGACTACTGGGCCTTGAAAGCAGGCTGTGAAGCCTATGCCCAGAGTCGGTCACATAAAAAAAAACAAAAAAAAAAAACAGAGAACAAAATCGATTGCGACCCGAAAGCAGACAGAGCAAACAACCAAATGCGTCGAGGCAACGATCTCAAATGCCAGGCCACAGGCAGTCTCATAAATTTCCACGCAGTCCGAGCAGATCTCGCACCACAGAAACCATTAAATACAGGAAGTTATCTCGCAGATCACAGTCAGGAGATAGGTCCATTCTATGTTATTATTGTGCAAAACCAGGACATACAAAGAATGAATGCTTTATTAAAACAAAAGAAGACGAACAAAATGCACAAGGATTTGATCCATACTGTAGGCATCACCGGTGCCAAGGGCATTGGACCAGTAATTGCAAGACAGTAGAGAAATTTGTTTCCATTTTCAAATCGGGGGAAGGCCAAGTCAAGACAAAAAATGAACAAACGTAAAGAAAAGCAAGTCTAAAATTCACATAGGAGGCATGTTGGGAAGTGAGCTTATCTTGATACCAGCTGTATGTGAGGATCAAAACGTTTCCATATTTTTAGACACAGGCTCTCCAGTGAACTTAATAACACAAGAAGAAATAGACAGAATTTTTAGAAATAAGAAGAAAGTAACTTTTCTGGAAGAATCTGATTTAGACTTATATATGGTAGATGGTAAACAAATTGCAGTAAAAGGTATGATACGGTTAAACATCAGCTTCACAGAAACTACAAGACCAATCTCTGCATTTTCGTATATCGTTGAAAACTCAGCAATTAAAGCTCATATGTTACTGGGCTTAAGATGCATGAGAACAAAGAAAATAACTTTACTCCCACAAATGAATGGAATAGACTTTGATAATGAATTCATAGAAGAAATACCATCAGAGCCCTGACCGATTAGTAAAACAGAACCAAAAAGAATTGATAATATTATAAGCTTAAGCAAACATACACAATCAGATAGTGGTGGCTCAATCGGTAGAGAGGTGGCCTGTAGTCCTAACGGACCCGGGTTCAAATCCCCGCTGGGGCAGGGAACAGTTTAACCCCTTAACCGCGGGGCATCACTTTCGTGATGCTTGGCCACAATGGATCATACCGCGGGGCGTCACTTTTGTGATTCTGTTATTTTGAATTATCCCGGGCTCTCAAGTGGTGGCTTGTATCATCTATCAGTACTGCCAATGTCCAACACTAGTCAGCACTCCAAATCTCATCTGTACTCCCATCCATTGTTGACAATTTAGCGATTTTACCCCCTTCGTGACTCCCCTCTCTACCTGCCCTCCAATACCCTGTCCTCTCACCTCCCACGCCGCACTGCGCTACGCAAATTTCCCCCGGATTTTTCCACAGATTTCATCCATTGAAATAAGCCCTATGCCCTATACTTATACAAAATAATATATACCAAAAAAAAAAAAACAGGTAAGTGATAGTGTTATACACCAGAAATTGGCTAATTATCACCTGACAAAACCTCACGTGCATTCATTCGCTACATTACCACAGTAATTTCCCCTTTGATTTATGCCTTGTAATCGACGTCTGTAATAAAAATATATATCAGAAAGGAAGGGAGAATCCTAACTGACATTTACATTCACCTGGAACTACCTATTTCTTTATGTATTGCCGAGATTTTCTATCTATAAAAAATTAGCCTGTAAGTTAGCAGCAGTCAGCCTAAAGTGTCATTGTCAACCCTTCCCTTCTCAGATAAGCCGCGGCATTTAGTTCCTAGTCCTCCGCTGTAGAGAAACGATGTCGCACTCGCGCCCCGCCATTCCTGCCGCTTCTGCGCCCATTGCAAAGGGTCCCGTGACCTCTACTCCTAAGAAAAGTAGTGAGGCAAGCAGGAAAGGCCTTAGTGACTCTGCAGTGGCACATGAACTGGCAGAATTGTCAATGATTATGATGGACAGTGACTATGACGATTCGGGTGAATCGTGTGATGAGCCGGGTGAGGTTATCGCGCCAGAAACAGCAACAACGAGTGCTACAGTAAGTGAATCAGTGTCTAGCTCCAAGGGAAAGGAGCCTTTAGTGCAGCAAGGACAGGAATTTGGGAAGGGAGTGAAAAGGCGGCGTGTTAGCCCCAGAACAATGCCCCCACGTGACCCAGCCCGCCATGAGTCACGAGTGCATTCACCTCCCCGTTCCCCAAGCCTCACTTCACTCATTTCTTCATCATCGTCAGCTGAGTTATCTCCGGAGTCATCGTCGTCGGAGTCACCACCAGCATCAACAGTGAAGGCAGGCCGTAGAGGTAGAGGTAAATCAAGGAGAGTGAAAAGTAGGGTAGCTAGTAGGATAAGGGCAGCTACTGCTGTACGGCAACCTAGGGTCAGTGCGAGTGACCTTGACCAAGATAAACCTCCCTCACAGCCAACCTCCACCACCACCACCACCACCTGCCCTACACCGCCACAACAGGGAATCCTGAACGCCTTCGCATGGACAGAAGGGTCAGATTTTGTGCCCGAAAATCTAGTTTTTGATGAGAGCTCCTCAGGAGTTCAGCCTGCCTTCACTATGGACGAAAATGCTGAGTGTGTCGACTACCTTTTGGCCTTCCTAGATGACGAAGTCATGCAGCACATATATTATGAAACCAACAGGTATGAATCACAACGTGCTGCAAGTGGTACAGGTGCAGCCAAGATGCAACAGTGGTCCATGCTGGGAGTGCAGGAGCTGTATGTGTTCTTTGCCCTCATGCTTCTCATGCCACACTCCAAGAAGCATGAGTTGGAAGAATACTGGTCCATGGACCCCTTACTACCCTCACCCACCTTCAATAAGTACATGGCCAGAGATCGCTTCCGGAACATCATGGGAAACCTGCACTTTGCCGACAACGATGTACCTTCCCAAACCGACCCACTCTGGAAGATCCGGGAGATTCTGAGCAGAATGAAGGATAAGTTTATGTCATTCTTCCACCCCTTTCAGAAGGTTGTTATTGATGAATCCTTGCTTTTGTTCAGAGGACGTCTTCGGTTTGTTCAGTACATTCCAAGCAAACGCCATCGCTTTGGAATTAAGTTCTTTGTACTGTGCGACTGTAAGACGGGGTACATCCTTGACTTCGTCATATATTCAGCCAGCACTGTCGATTTGGATAAAACACACCCCCTTGGCTTCTCAGGCTGTGTAGTGAAAGTGCTCCTAGAAAAGTATTTTGGTGGGAATCATGTGCTGTATACAGACAACTACTATACAGCACCGAAACTTGCCAAATACCTTTTTGAGCACGGCATTAGCTCCTGCGGCACTGTGAAAAGTAATCGTGCCCACTTCCCCAAATTCCCAGAGGCGGGAACCTCGCAGCGAGGAGACGTGCACCTACGCAAGTGTGAGAAGATGCTGGCAATACGGTGGCATGACAAGAGGGTCGTGCACATGCTCACCACCGTACATAAGGGGGAGATGAGAGACAGTGGGAAGGTCGACCGTAGGACAGGCGAACCTGTGATGAAACCTGATGCTGTGTTGGACTATAATATCAACATGCGGCTGGTGGACAAGTCCGACATGATGATTGGTGAGATCAACTGCCTCAGGAAGGATACTAGGTGGTACAGGAAAGTTTTTCTGCATCTGATAGATATGACGATGCTGAACGCCTTCATCCTGTACAAGATGAAGATCAAGCCACCCAAGTCCTTCTCCCTGAGGTTGTTCGCCAGGACTTGTGTCCAGCAGCTGCTGGAAAGATATGGTAGGGTGACAGCAGCAACTCCAAGGCTCCATCCAGTAACACTTCCCGACCGACTTGAGCAGAGGGCGTATATGGATCGGCACAGACTTGAGCTTATACCTGCCACAGGGAAAAGGAAGGCTGCGATTCGCAGGTGTCAGGTATGTGCGCATACTCGTACCACCCGCCGCACACCTGAGCATAAACGCACCTCTTGGCAGTGCGCTGAGTGCCAGGTTCCCCTCTGTTACCTGCTTCTTCGATTACCACAGCCAGAAGCAGTTCTAACAGTGCAAGTGTGGAAGCAGAATGATTTGGAAATAATGTGTAAATAATGTGTAAATAGCAGGTGAAAGCAATGGATGTTCAGTTCATATGATTGAACAGTGTATTATAGTTTTATCTTACTGAAGGTGACAGTGAATAACATAGTGTAAGTAAAATAGCAGGGTAAATATTGAAAATAGAATAGAAAATGTAAATAGTAATGTAAGTAATTAGTAATATAAGAATATGAGTACAAATAATTTATGTTATAACAGTGAAAGTGAATCCGTGGCTCTCTACGTATTTTACTGAATGAAAAATTGAATGACTTCAGTGACAATAAACTAATATGACTGAAGGAAACTTATGGAGAAAGACTCCAGATATATATAAGTGTGATATAGTAATAGAAATATAAAGTGTGAGGGGTTTTATGAATAATAAATGACAGAGTGCCTAGAGCGAACTAGCGCAAGTGCGACGATCAGACGCGCTCGTAATTTCCATTGCTTTCACAGTGTTTTTTTTTTTACGGGTTGTCGGGAAGTGTAAATTGGAGACTTCGTTACCCTACTTCAGAGGTCTCCACAAGTCCTACGGTAACAGACGAAGGCTCAACAATCATTCCAGGAGAAAGCTGGATGTATGTGCCATAAGCATATGTAATTTTATTATTCTAGGACTAATAACTGATTTTTGGCAAATATTTTTTGAGAGTCTGTCGGAGCCCGAATAACCCCGCGGGACACGCAAATCATTGGTAAACAAGCCCGCGGTGTAGGGGTTAAGGATTTGAATTTCATTAAATCAGGCTTTACTGATCTACCAGGAGACCCGCCGACATGTCGTAAAACTATCCCCGCTAATACCAATACACCAGTCCTGTATGAGACAGCCCTAGCATGTATTCAACATGGACGGTGGGTGTTAGCGCCGAAGTGGTGACATGTAGAGGTGTATGGTATGTAAGGAGGACTGCTGGGCCTTGATAGCAGGCTGTGAAGTCTATGCCCAGAGTCGAACATATATATATATATATATATATATATATATATATATATATATATATAGATCCACTCACACGACCCCCCCCCCCAGCCTCCAGGACTAGAAAGCCAGGTAATGGCACTGTCTCATCAGTTTTTCTGGCCCATCCCACCAATGATTTAGTTATACCACCTAACTCCTATATGAAAGGTACCATAAAGAGCAAACTACAGAATAGTACTGTTTTTGTCTTAGAAGAATTATGAAAAGTAAAAGGATTGTCAGTAGAAAACGCATTATATCAGATGAACGACAAAGTGCAAACTCAGATATTCATAATTAATCACATGAATGGGGAAGTACAGTTGAAAATGGGGACTTGCATAGTTAATATTGAAAAATGTCCCGCCCTCATGATGGAAATAGTTTTAGCTGGAGTGACAAGTGAGATAAAATCTTCGGAAAGAGAAAGCATAAAAGTGAATTTAATTCACTCAGGTGAATTTGATGAAGAAAATGATTTAACCCTGTTGGAAAAACATAGGGACACCGTAGCATTACCCAGAGAACAATTAGGGTGTACTAACCTGATTTATCGAAAGATTAACGTGCACCCAGATACACCACCAATTTTCGTACCTGCCTATCGAATCCCACAATCTCAGTGTACACTCGCAAACCAGTATGTCGACAAAATGTTAAAACTTGGAATTATTGAGCCATCAGTCTCCCCGTGGAATGCCCCATTTTTCTTCGTGCTCAAACGAAATGGCGAAAACCGTGTGGTATTAGATTATCGTAAACTAAACAATCACTGAATCCCGGACTGATTTCCCATGCCATTGCTAAGCGACATCCTACAGGATATTGGACCAGAAAATAATGTATTTTCCACGATCGATTTGCTCAGTGGATACTATCAAATACCAGTACATCAGGAGTCACGTAAATACACTGCCTTTTCCACTAATACAGGATATTATCAGTATAGGAGAATGCCAGTGGGACTGAAGACAGCCTCAGGCACATTCCAGCCTCTTATGAATTACGTATTGTCCGGAATTTTAGGACAAGGAATATTTGTTTATCTTGATGACAGAATCATCGCAACGAGATATCCCAGAACATCTCCAAAAATTAGACCTACTCTTACAAAAGCTTGGTGACGCTGGTTTAAAAATTAAGCTTTCTAAATGCAAATTTTGCTTTAAGGAAATAAAATTCTTAGGCCACAGATTAAGTGCTAAAGGTATTCACACCACCGATGACAAAATACAGGCAGTGAGAGACTTCCCTGAACCCACTACGAATGACGAAGTTAGACAATTTTTAGGTCTAGCAGGGTATTATAGGTCATTCATACAACAGTTCTCTCATATAGCCTTTCCTCTATTCCAACTACTCAAAAAAGATGCTATATTCCAATGGGGAGAAGAACAAAAACAAGCATTTAAGAAATCAAATAATAAACTTACAAATGCACCTTGTTTGGCATATCCGGATTTCAAGAAACAATTTATTATTTGTACAGATGCGTCAGTTAAAGGAATAGGGGCTGTACTGATGCAAGAAGATAAAAGAGGACAGAATCAACCAATTGCATTTGCCAGCAGACAAATAAACGGTGCAGAGAGAAATTATTGCACTACGACGTTCAGGCACTTCCAGTGGTTTTTGCATTACAAAAGTTTCGAGATTGGTATATGGTTACGAAATACACTTATTCACTGACCATACACCGCTAGTGGGTATGTTTAAAGAAAAAATCCTCTCTGGAAGAAGAGCAAGATGGAAATGTACAGTCTAAAACTACAATGTCCATATTCATTATATACAAGGCGAAATGAATCTAGTAGCCGATGCATTATCTAGGAACCCAAAGACAATTCATGTCGCGGCATTACATCCCAAAGGAGACATCCCAAACCACGATGAAATCGCTAAACTCTAAAGCACAAAGACTTGATCCAACATGGTCTAAAGTTATATACTAGTTAGAAAGTGGAGATGACATACAATTACCCAAACTACAAGTACCAATGGAACAATTCACAATAATCAATAATGCCTTATACAGGATCAACATAGGACAACCAAAACGCCGAAGAAATAATAAACAATTGGTAGTACCTAATGACATGATACCCCAAGTATTACGAACGATACACGATAGCCCACATGCAGGACATCCTGAGAAAGATAGACCATTCAAACAAGCCCAGTTGTTATATTACTGGCCATCATTGCGAAAAGATATAAACAATCATATAAACAGATGCGAATCATGTGCAAAACACAAAGGATACCCAATCACACTTGCACCTATGGGTAATTACCCTGTACCACATCAACCATGGGACCTTGTCGTGGTTGATTTACTCAAGATGCCCTTATCATACAATAATAACCAAAACCTATTCATAGCAACGGATCATTCTTCCCGTTATGTAATATTAGCCCCAATTAACGATAAAACAGCAGAGACAGTAGCAAAGGCAATAACAAATAATGTAATATGTCGCTTTACTACCCCAAAGGTAATAAGTGATAATGGAGGAGAATTTAATTCTGATATCTTACAAGAAATATGTAAACAATACAATATCAAAAAGGTTAACGTTTTAGCCTATCACCCAGCATTCAGTGGATTAGTAGATAGACAAAACAAAAAAGGTATTAGATGTACTATGACACATTCTCAGTGAAAATTATGCAAGCTGGGATGATTGGATTCCCAGAGTAGAAGCCTCAATTAATGGATCTATAAATAAATCTGTAGGTAACACACCACATTTTATTATATATGGGACAGATAAAAAACTACCATATGAGATTCTAGAAGGTCAAAATCTACCCATATACAACTACGATGATTAAACTCCGTTTACGTGATTTCCAGGATATACATAAAAGAGTCAAAAAACAATTAACGATGTCCATGGAAGAAATGACGGAGGCATTTAATAAAAAGGCAAAAGAATCACCTATCAGTTTAAGAGACATTGTTTATGGTATCATTCATACGACAGACAATAAACTATCCCCGAAATTTGAAGGCCCATACAGAGTAATTAACATAAAAGCAAACAAAGTTTTAATTAGGTCCCTATCAATTGGCGAAGAGAAACAAATTCGTATCGACCATTTAAAACGAGTTTCAAGGGAACTATCCAATAATTAAACAACCTCGGATACCACCGAACAACCGAACATAACTCATGAAACCAATCAAGAAAACAACAATAATTACACAAATAAATTAAGGTCATATACCAAACAATCAAACATAGGTGCAACTGTTCCAAAAAAAATCTACAGTACATCATTTACATGATTTACATACCGATTTCAACTCCTTCTATAAATGAAATGACAGGCAAGTTATTGCTCTCCTTTAGTCAACCGTAACGCACATCATCACTGTCATCGACCACAGCATGACCATATTAGAAAATTAATAGTTTTTTTTTTTTTTGTCGGTAGGTAACGATAAATGGACTTATGCTATGGATTCTCCTCTACATAGCAAGAGGATATGCTCACTTAGAACCTCAACACATAGTACGACAAGGATGCCTCATAGCTCCAACGGCCAGGACGTCCATCGTAAAAGATGTCATGAGTACTGAAATCAGTTTGGATTACTTATACGAATTACCTTCTTATCTAGAAAACATCGCGAGACCAATGAGGACCCTGGACTTCATGATAGGAGGTTATGTTTCACCAGCACATAACACAAAGGAAGTGGTTGAAATAGTGAAGTTAGCGAAATGGAAGATAGAACGGGCGAAGTCAACTATGCTCATTATGATCCAAGACCTCCCATCTCATGGAACGGAGGTATTGAGCGCCACGAACAACATTACACGTACTCGCCAAAAGCACAGTTTGTTCGACCTGGGTGGTGCAGTTCTTGGGAACATCTTTGGATTAGCTACAGAGGAAGACCTTCAAGAAATAAACAACAAATTTAATAAAATAGCTCAGGTACTAACATACCAAGATAAATTCATCGCCGGACATATCTCAGCAATGAAGACAATCGCGAAAAATCTGAGAAAGGCGGAAAACATAGCTCTCCAAAGTGTAGATAAAATGAATGCTATGGAAGGGAACATAACACTTTTCAAAAACTTCTCCATCATCACGGAACACATTGACACAATCTACTCCAATTAGACAACACTAGAGTTCGTTACAGGGCACTTATACAAGGAATTTCGAATGCCGGTAATGGCAAGATCACAATTGACTTACTTCCAGTTCATGAGCTACGTCAGATAATTAGTCAAGACATACTCGTACATAAACATAAATTGAAGCCTTTGTACCGAAGTAGGGATTTCATGCAATATTATCCATATTTAGAAGCAGCACTAACACCAACATCAGTAGTAGTTCATGTACCATTCATAACTGACGACCTGTTCACAGTATACGGAAAACACCCCTTCCCTTCTAAGAATAATAACTCTTTGGTCATCATCAACATCAACACAGACACCGAACTCATCATGTTCTCCAAAAGACGGAACACTGTCACTTTCGCCAGCGAATCAACGATTGAACGAAAGTGTTGTACATCCGTACATGCTGCTCACCTTTGTCCTGCATACATTTTCAAGTTTCAGCCTACTGAAGCAGTCCCTTGTGAAATGGCTATCATAAGAAATCACGACATTCATAATCATTGCAACTTCACTTTTGCTCCAGATAAGCTTGTACACCATCAACGCGTTGGACACTCACAGTTTTTTTTTAATTTCATTCATAACACATCAGTTTACATAGTCTGTCCAGATATACCACCATCTCATATTCAGCATCAGGATTATACATAGCACCAGACTACTGTGCGGTATTTAAACCATCCATGTCCACTTTATCCACCATCAGTCACTACGCCATCCCCAATCATACGCACAAACATTTTCACCCACTATCTAATATGGACTTACACATGAGCACAGGTATTAAGCTGACTTCACCTAAGTTTGAAACTATGCAACTGATCAATGAAACAATGAAGCCCTGGGAAGGTTTGAATTTGAGAATGTTCAACCCATATTATGTGTATAGCCCAGCACCTACTGTCTTTATAATCTTCTGTATTGTATTTGCAGAAGTGCTGTTCGTAATGCTCAGAATGCATGCAAGAATTGCAAACTTGGAGTCAGTATTTAGTGGGAGTAAAGTGCGAATTCAAGTAAACTCCCCTGAATGAACTGTACATATTTTATACATAGTATTAATATTACAAAAAAAAAAAAATGACATGATATAGAAGTATACCAGTATCATTATCTCTATATGAAATATCATAGCTCTAACCATAATCTTAACTTTGAACTTCTTTTTTTTTTGCATATATGCATATGACTGTTATACATACACATCTTACAATATGTCATACAATAACCAATTTAACCATATTGCATTTGTTCAATTATGCATACAACTTGTTTAAAATGTAATATTACTGGATCATTGCAGTATTAACATGAATATTATATCTATGCAATATTATAATCAGTGTTATGTTTTAATAGATTAGAATATGTCAATGATGATTGCTGTTGGTGGACCGCCAGCTGGCCTGACCGAGCAATGTCAGGACTCCATAATATAATGATACAACTCATAGATAGATAGATAGATAGATAGAAGCACCAAGCTGGGGTGTGAGATAGGAAGTGTGTCAGCGAGAATCAACCAAAAGGAATTTAGTTTGCAACGCTTAAGTGAAGGACTGCTAGAAGTGCACCGGAAGCTGTACATACACACAGACTTACAGAGTTCTAGAAGCTTCCACGACAGTATAGCCCACATGACACGACCCCTGCTAAACGAGAATGTAGGAATCAGAGATCAGAAAGGGGCTAGCCATAGAACCGACAGGTAGTGGAGAGAGGAAATAAGAAGAGGGGTCTGATGACACTTAGTAAATTACGTCCCTGTGTACTACATACTCTGCTCAACTTAGACTTTCTTTGAAGATAATAAATCAAGATCAACTCCCTGTATTCATCTTTAACTCCTCCTGCTCTTCGATTAGCACAATAATTTTTAACCAAAACTCAAGACTTACATATTACAAGACTAGTCACATACAATACACACACACACACACACACACACACACACACACACACACACACACACACTCAGGCTAAATCTCTCGCAGTGGTATAGCGGGAGATGTCGAGAATGGTACTACCCTGCTTAACAGGACTGATAAATGAATTTGTAAATAAATAAGGTTATGTTAAAAGCTGTGACTGCAAAATGCTTTACCAGAGTGCCAGTCAAGTGACGTCGCCGACCATGGAGCGCCATCTGTCCCTTTCCTCTGCCATCCTGACCAAGTCCGCCACTCTCTATCCTCTACCAATATAAACCAAGAGACTGTCCATAAACATCATTATCTGCCTTCCCCTAGTTCTTGTTCCCTCCACTATTCCCAGCAAACAGTTGCTCTCAAGCCCTTAGCTCATCTGGCCAACAAACTTCAACTGCCTCCTTCTTATACATTTCATAATCTCTCGTCACATTCCTGTCCTTCTTAGTACTTCTTCATTTGTCACTCGAGCTGTCCAAGGATTCTGAACATTCTTCGCATAAAGCACATTTCCATAGCTTCTATCCTCTTCTTCATGTTCTTCTTTATAGTGCATGTCTCGCATCCATACATCAAAGTTGACTATAAAAAACATTTTTACATCCTTAATACCTCGATGCTTATACTAATATTGATTAAAACCTTCGTTACTTTTCCAAAAGTTGCTTTTGCCGTTACATTTTTTTTCCCTTTTTCACAGCCGCATTCTCTGATATTAGACTCCCAAAGTATTTATATCTTTCCACTTGTTTTATTTGTCTCCCTCGTACGTTCATTATTCTCATCCTCTCTCTTCCCTTCGTTATTCCTATGACCTCAGTCTTCTTAGTATTTATCTTCAGTCCTCTTCTCTCGCATGGCTTGCAGCTCTTCTACCAGTCTCTGCAACTTTTCCTCAGAATCCGCCAACAAAACCGTGTCATCTGCATAACGAATATTATTCTTCCTCCAGTGCTTATTCTAACCACGTCCTCCAGATCATTCGTACACTTCTGCCCATACAAGGAAAATAAATCTGGAGACAGGACACACCCCTGCCTCACTCCTCTCCGAATATCAACCCAGTCTGTTTTCTCATCTCCTATTTTGACCGCTGCCCTATGATTCATATATAGATTTGTTATCAACCCTATATCTTCAGCCTCCACTATCATCTTCTATAACATATTTACTATTTCTTCATGCCTCACTGTGTCAGATGCTTTTTCAAAATCTACAGATTTCACACACACACACACACACACACACACACACACACATTCATACATACATATATATATATATATATATATATATATATATATATATATAGAGAGAGAGAGAGAGAGAGAGAGAGAGAGAGAGAGAGAGAGAGAGAGAGAGAGAGAGAGAGAGAGAGAGAGAGAGAGAGAAATAGATAGATAGATAGATAGATAGATAGATAGATAGAGAGAGAGAGACAGAGAGAGAGAGAGAGATATGCATTTCCACCGGTCGTTTTGTAATAATTCTCAAGGGAAAGAATACATCAGTGGTCCCTTTACCCTTTCTAAATTCACATTGCTCTTGCGCCACATTACTGTCTAGCTTTTCTCTAATTCTGTTTCGGATCACTCTGAGAACAATTTTTCTCATCTGACTCATAATACTTATCGTACTATGTTGTTCACGCTCCACTGTCCCTTTTTTCTTTGGAATTGTTATAAATACCTACTCCATCATCACTTCTGGAATAATGCCAGTGTCATACAACTTATTCGGGAATTCTGTTATTTTCTGCATTGCAAAGTCACCAGCTGCCTCCATCATTTCAACCGATGCATCATCTTCTCCCACAACCTTTTCCCTGCTCATCTCTTTGATTGCTTCCTCTACTTCCTGTTTCAAAACTGGCGATCCCTCCAGCTCACCCACCATCTCCGGTGTCACCTCTTGTGTCAGTATACAGCTCCGTTATATATTTGTCTCATCCTTTCAAAACTTCCGATGTTTCCATCAATACATTTCCTTGTTTGGTCTTGATTACTGAACTTCTCGCTGGCCTCCTCCTTCCGGTTATATCCCTTATCGTCTTGTACATCTGGCGGGAATTCTCCTTCTCAAGCTGTATCTCCCTTCCAGAGTCTTCTCTCTTCCATCAACTTCATAACTTCTTCTGTCATCCACCTCTGCTTCGCTCCCCTCTGCTTCTCCGGCATCACCACTCCACCACCCCCAGCAACGCTAGTTGCAAACTTCTCCAGTCCTCCTCCACCCCATCAACTAGATCAGCTTCATATTCCAAAACTTCATATCTGTTTCTCACGTCGATTTCAAAAATGGATCTGACTTCCACTCTCTGTAGCAAACTCCAGTCTCTTCTTGATTTTCGTTGGCTCTTCTTTTCCTTTTTTAACATCACCTTCAGCTCGGCAACCATCGGAACATGGTCACATCCCTGCCCACAGTCCGCACCAAGATAAGTTCTGCGTTGTGTCACTGCGCTTCTGATTCTTTTATCGATTGTTATGTAATCAAATTTGGTTTTTTACTCGTCCACCAGGACTTTTCCATGTCCATCAATGTCTGTTGCCGAAAAGTACGAGCTCAAGATTACTTGTCCCACTGCACAGCACCATTCCACCCACTTATCACCTCCCTCATTCCGCACGCCGAGGCCGAATGGTCACACCACTTCATTCTGTCTTTCTGCTCCCATTATAGTGTCGATTTTACCTATAATGATTACAATCTCATGTTTTTTACATTGTCTCACAGTTTGTCTCACCATCTCATAAAACTCATCAACCTCTTCCTCCGGATAATTTCCTTTAGGTGCATACACTTGAATAATGTTCATGTTGATTGGCCTCCCCACCAGCTACACCATCACTATTCTATCTGACATTGCCCGATATCCCATCATACTTCTTGCCATCTTGGGAGTCATCATCACTCCCACTCCTCGCTGATGTGCCTCTCCTCCACTGTATATGAATTTCACCTCCTCATCTGTCCAGACACCACACCTGCCCATCTCACCTCGCTCACTCCCACAATATTCAGTCTCAGCCTTCTCATTACTTGCTTTAAATTATCATACTTGCCTGCCTGGCAGAGTGTGTTTACATTTCACGCAGCGATTCTCATTTTATCTTTAGTGTGAACAGTCTCTTGATTACGGACGGGTGTTACCTGTCGCACATAAACATCCCGACCAGACGAGGCAGCATCTACCATCGCATAGCTCCCATTAACGTCATTACGATAGCTCTTACATCTTTTCGTTCCATGGTTTTTCTTGGGTTGATACGAGGTGAGGGCCCCACACCTCTTCCACAGTTTGGTCCGCGGCCTCTTATTCAACATATTCAATGCAGCCCTACTGAGAACATCCTCTGTAGGGGTTCCCACATCTGCCAGCCGGGGGACGCAAGTGGTAGGAGTTTTCTCTCCCCCAGGCAAAATACTAACATGGTGTTTTATTCTATAGATTCGGCTAAACTTAATTCTTTCACGATCCTCAGACGATTAC
Organism: Coenobita brevimanus; assembly: GCF_032717465.1. Classification (NCBI taxonomy): domain Eukaryota; kingdom Metazoa; phylum Arthropoda; class Malacostraca; order Decapoda; family Coenobitidae; genus Coenobita; species Coenobita brevimanus. The sequence goes on along the minus strand of NC_137030.1, from coordinate 27,629,199 downwards.
AAGCGAAAGAAAAAAAAAAATTGATTTCAGATATGAAGCAATGGTAAAATGCAGCTGAATTTTATTCACAGTTGAGATAATTACATTACACTGTGAAGATACTTGTAAGAATGAGTAAATACAAATTAACTTTAGTGCTATACAGATAACTGAGAGCAAGTAGGCCTACTGCCGACTGAATTAAACAATGGCACGACTCGTACAGTTACCGCGTAGATCTTCATTCCGGTAATATAAAAACTTAATGTAGCCTACTATGACTACTTAGGAAAAATAATTAATTACAGAGGCTTAGTTGATGATGTTAATGCTAAGTAACCCTATGAATCAGATATTATTTAATTCCTCCTACCCGCAGACGATTTTCTTGAAGACTTTTCAGATTAATAGGGTCAGAGATTACTATAACCCCTTCAGTAGGCTACTAGCATTGAATAAATAGTTGAACAAATTCGTCTCGTGGCAAAGCGATAAAAATTATTAAGGCGTAATCATAATCAAGTGGTAAATGCACTCCTGTCTTTTATTTTGCCTCAGTTAATTTGGAAGACATATCTGACAAATTCCACGTCTTTTAATGCAATGGCCCTTAAGCAGAGCTCTAAGTCCAAAAAACTAGGAACCCTACTGAGTCTCAGATCCAATGACCAGAATCAGGTGCCCATGTCCAACTCTTCGTTCGTCTGGAAAAAAAGTTTGAAGACATGTCGCTGTTGCCTGAGGTGATGACAAGATCACTCCGGTGACATGTTGTGTGATCTATTATTACTTTCACCAGAAAATTAATTTAGCTTTGGAGAGGCTTTCAGAACACTGTGGATATAACCTTCATTACTGGCTTCAGTTCCAGAAGTATAAGTTAAATAAAGTCGTCTGATGGCAGTTGGAATGAAGAATCTGAAATGTCTTTCTAGACAAAAACATGCATTCATTTGCCTCTTTCCAAACTTTATTAACTTGAAGTTTACCCTCTGAGTCCAGTTATCTACTTCTTACCTTGTTATTACAACTTCCAGATGACGTTAATCAGCTGGGAATAGACTTGCAAGCCGAGAAGTAAACTACGACTTTACCAAACACTGATGGTGAGTTCGGTGTACGTCTGGGGCTGGGGTGTGTCTGAGGGGAGCGTCTTGAGACAAATAACACCTTTTTGGATAAGTCTGGGTGATGGGTAGGACAAGGGTGGGTGCAGTTATCAAAGGTCTCCTCTGTGTTAGTATATTCTTGATATTTCCAGACATTAGTTCCAGTGCAGGAAAGGCCTTTATTACAGAAAGCACTAATATTATTACGAACGAGCGAACGATGTACGTTCTAAGATAATTTTGGAAATGAGTGGCCCGGCCCGACCCGGCCCGACCCGACCGTCACGCTAAGCAGAAGTATTCTCCCATGCGAAGTAGAGTTCAAAGTCTGCATGTGATACATTCATTCAATAAACTTTGTTATGAACTAAAAATTCACCCATAAAAGCGTAGGAACTCCTTGGAAACTCGAGTTTTCCAAGGGATTGTGCTGCTCTAAATGGTGGAAGCCTCAATTATAAAATCAAACTTAAAAAGTTTTTCGTCATAACACTTTTTTTTTCATCAGCGCTAGCAATTAAATATCGCAGTTTCCGCCTATAACGATAACGTGGCGCTCGCTCGCTCGTCACAGGCTACAAGGCGCACTGTAGTGGTACATAACCCCTCTAAATCGAATATTCTTTCAAAACCCGGATAAAGCTGTTTTGAGACAGAAGCAAAATGAAATAAGTGATTGAAGTGAAATGGTTAAGTGATATATCACCAACAATGTGAATGAGCTTTTAGTAACATCGTAATGTCTTCAAAGCTATATAGCAGCAGCAGCAGCAGCAGCAGCAGTAGTAGTAGTAGTTGTTGTTGTTGTAACACTGAAAAGCAGTTTTTATGATCCTGTTATCCCTGAATGAGCGTCCTAACTTATATCGTACAGTCTGAAGCGGTTAGGGTAAATATCAGGGTAATTATATATAAGGGAAACATTTATAATCAATCACTATTAGTATGGATAAATGAATCTGAATTTGGTGCTCATTTCTTTGTGCATAATTCTGAGCTACACTTTACTTAGTCATTAAGGTAGCTATATAACCTTGTCACTATCTTCAGTATCAGACAATGCCTGTCTCTCTATTTATTTATCTCTATTGCAATGGTTCCTAACCTTTTTGTACACGTGACCCCTTTCTCAAAACCCCCAAACACACGCGACCTCCTCTGCCATCAGCCATTTCAGTTTTACAGAATTTTCTGAGAAGGAGGACAGAAGGAGAAAATATGAATAAATAGATTTTTACAAATTTTACAAAATTCCTTGCACATTATAAATTCGGGGTATTATATTTTGTTAGCCAAACCAAGCCCATTGTTTTTTCTCAGTGACAGCTATCGTCACACAATCCATAATCTTCATCACTAACATATCATTTCTTCAGCCTAGCTAGTGAGACGGTTGGGGATGCATCTGAGCAGAGAGTCTTGGGCATTGTGGTGAGGAGTTTGTAAGAACCTATCTCATGTCATCCTTGACATCCAGTCTGTTCCTGGTCTTCATTTTGATGTGGACGAGGATTGAAAATCTAGCCTAGCAGAGGACGGTGCAGGCAAATGGAGGAAGAACACAAAATGCCAGCATTCTGACTCTGGGATATGATTGATGCACAGCACACCAGAAATGAGTCACCAAGTTCTCTTGGAACAGGTCACACACAGGACATCCAAGAATTCATCTTGGACTTCGTTGGGGATGCTGGATACGTCAAGTGCAGCAGAGAAAGAGTTTCTTACCAGTGCCTCCTTTTCTCCTTTGAGCTCAGGGAAGTATCCCTGGAATCCCGTTTCTAGGGACTCGTTGTGTCCAGTAATCTCATGCTTCAGAATCATCAACCACTCCACGGAATTTTTCAAGCATGATGATGATCCCAGGATTGACTTTTTGAGGCCAGTTCTGCAGTTTTGATATGAAGGCCGGTAGACTGTCTTGAAATAGGAGAACGTGTGTTTCCATTCACTGAAATTTTAAATTCACCTTGCTCAGCTGGTCGAAAATATCCGCCAGGTACACAACCCGTTTATCCCAAGTTTCATAATCGTAGTGAGTCAGATCTCACTTTTCTTGCACCTCCACAAAGAACCTGATTTCGTCATTCATTTCGAAGACACGATTCACATTTCAACAACCAGCGTATGGCCATGTAGAAAAGAAGGACCTCGTGGTCAGCATCCATTTCTTTGCAGAGTTCTTTGAATAAACGAGCATTAAGTGTCCCAGCTTTGACGTGATTCACAGTTTTGGTCACAGACTCGTGCACTTCCTGCACAAAGGTAGGAGGAGTGGGTACCATTAAGTGGTTGTCCTAGCTTGGGATGCCATCTCCTTCACTCTTCTGGAATTCTGACTTTGATCCTAGCATAACTGGTGTTCCATCCATACAAACCCCGCACAAGTTGCCCCACTGCAGACCTTTGGTATATAAAAAGGTAGAAGCCCTTTTCATGACATTATCAGCTTTTATAGTGGTTTGAAGTGCACAACAGAAGAGCAATTTTTCATTGATGTCATATGGATGGATGTAACTCATGAAGACAAACACCTGAGAACATGGACTTACATCCATCGAGCTGCCGAGTAGAAAGAACAACAAAGAAGTTTACATTTAATCTAAAACCTGCTCTTTCACATCCATAAACATATGAGAAGTACGCCTCGGAAGAGTATTTAATTGACAGAGATACTTACTGCATCTTCTTCACGCTGCCTTCACCATCTTCTTCACCATCCTCAACATGCAGAGTTTGATAAGCGTCTCTTCAATCATGTGAGGCTTTTTTTGTTTGGCAGTTTCTGACTCAACTTGACACGAGGCCTCCACTGCTGCAGCACCGTGTTGTTAAAAAGACCCAGAAACATCGAACTTTTGACGTTTGAGACGAAGCTCACGGCCTTTCAACTCCAAATCTTTCTCTGCATGTTCCTGGTGCGTCATCTGTAGGCGACACTTGACTGTCGATGGTTTCATCTACTCTGCACTCAGGACAACATGGCACAAGATGCAATATGACTACTCAACACCTTTGTTGACGAGTATTGCGGTGAAGCTAGTGTTGAGGCAGTTCCCAGTATTTGCACCTTTTAGCCATGGTTTAAGATCTGTGAATACAATATATTACATCATGAAATGCAAAATAATGAAACATCAGCAATAAACAGAGCTCCAAAAAGTATCCAGTATTGGTACATATATTACTAAAGTTACTTATGTATACTATATCATGCATGAAATATTTGAATATTCATGAACGGTATTTTTAATTAATTATTGTACATACAAGAATATCATTGACGTGCCTAAACTTTTTAAGTTTTTGGTTCTGCACACTACAAAAAATAAATATCAAAATCTTACTCCTTTTTTGTTTGTGACACACACACACACACACACACACACACACACACACACACACACATTTCTTGTCTATTTTGCCAGAAAGAATAGATTTTAGTAAACCACGGCCACTGCCATGAGCGTAGCAGCCGTGGCTCAGTGGGTTAGAGTGCTCCACTCTGACCGAAGGGTCGGAGGATCGAATCCCCCCAAGGGTCATTGGTAGACATGAGGAAGGGCATCCAGTCATAAAATGTTACACGCTCCAATCCAAAAGTCCTCTACCCAGGGGCATCGCCATAGCCCTTCGGGGATACCTGGCGTAAAAAAAAAAAAAAAAAAAAAAAACTGTCACTGCCATGAGCCAGGCCCGGGATTCACTAACAGCTGCTGGATGGCAGCTGGGCACGTTGTCGCACAGCGGCCAACGACAATCCCTCAAGGGCTATTCACCAACATTGTATTCGATTCTCTTCCAAGTCTGTTCCGTGGCGAGTAGGAAATTTGGTGGGGAAAATTTGCTCGACCAACCCCAAGACGGACTAAAGTGTTTATGTACATACATAAGCATTCACGTATGTATGTATACATGAAGGCCTATGCTTATGTACGCAAATACAGTACATACGTGTGTGAGCAACGCCGTACTTACGAAGTGCATAAGCATGTATGTACCCAAGAATGTCCGTAGGCATGTGTACTGCGGTCTTGCCTACATATGCACATTGTGCTTATGAGTGTGCATAATTTATGCATAATTAAGCATTTACGTGCATACGCACTTAATTCTTACATATATCAACCCAACAATATCTTCCACAGGAGTACCCTCTAGTTTTTCACAGTATCCAACTCAATCTTGCATCATCTTTAAACATGCTTGGGGTTTCATTCTCTCGGGATTTATCTTGAAAAGAACATAAATTATTACCTCTGTTGTAAAATCTGCTTCCAAGAGGTTGGGTGTGCTAAGCCGACTTCGTGCTTTGTTTACCCCCTGCACATTTGTTGACTCTATACACAGGTTTTATTCTCCTCTGTGTAGGGTACAACTCTTATGTGTGGGGCAGCTCCACACATGCAGCTCTTCTCAACAAGGTGGAGTCAAAGGCTTTTTTGTCTTATTAACTCTCCTCCTCGTACTGGCTCCCTTCAGACTCCGTCTCTTCGTGGCACTGTTATATCTTGATCTCTTTCTATCGCTTCTTCAGTGGTCACTGCTCCTCTGAACTGTCTGCTTGCATCCCTCCACCACTACAGCAGACACGTTGCACCCGTCTAGCAACAAACTCTCATCCCTTTTCTGCCCGATGCAAGTGTGAACCGTTACTCCCAGTCCTTCATGTATGCAACAAGTCAACTCTGGAACTGTCACCCTCTGCATTTCCTACTGCCTCTGATCTCCAGTCTTTCAAACGAAGTGTGTCCAGGTATCTCAAAATGAATGGATATTGAATTTGGCTTTCTGTTATCTTGTTTTTTGTTTTTTTCCTGGAGGGAACAATTTGCAGGCTTCTGGCCTTTGGTTCCTTCTTCTTTGTATACAGAACACTACTCATATATTTACATAACATACGTACTGAAGTATTTATGTAGTCAAATGTGTGTAAGTACACTTTATATGAATACATAAGACTGTCTGTAAATAAATATGAACGTGGGCATATGTAATTTTTTGCGTAAGTACGTGGGTACGTATATATGTACTTAAGCATGAATATACGTGCATTAGCAAGTACATAGGTGTGTACCTAAGGGCAGACATAGATGCATAAGTACGCACATGGGTGCATACGTACGTACATGGGTGTGTAAGTACGTACATAGTTGTGTAAGTACGTACATCGGTCCATACGTAAGGACGTACATACGTGCATACATAAGTACATATGTATGCTTACGTAAGTACGTGCATAGCTGCGTACGTAAGTACGTACATCGGTCCATACGTAAGGACGTACATACGTGCATACATAAGTACATATGTATGCTTACGTAAGTACGTGCATAGCTGCGTACGTAAGTACGAACATGGGTTCATACATAGACATGTACATACGTTTGTACGTAAACAGATGCGTATGTCACTACGTACAGTACGTGGATATGTAAGTACTTACATGTACGTAGATCCATACGTGCGTAGATTCGTACGTATGTACGAACATGGATTCATACATAGACATGTACATACGTTTGTACGTAAACAGATGCGTACGTAATTACGTACGTGGATATATAAGTACGTACGTAGATGCATACGCAAGTATGTACACAAGTGAGTACGTAAGTAGATAGGTGCATAAATACCCTAAGTAAGGAAGTACACTACACTTAGATAACTTTTTGTTTTGGTCAGGGATCATGTAACTGATATGTGACTCTATTTCCAAGTTACGATCCTGTACAGGGGGTCTGCAGGTCCCTTAGGGAACGGGAAACCCTACACCACAAAGACGGCGGCCGACACAGTTTGTGCATACCAGTGTAACACCGAAAGGTAGTGGCTCAGCCGGTAAGGGAGGCTCCAAGAGCGTGCGATCGTTAGTGAATCAAAGTCTTTCGAGGGTAAACAAATGCTGATTTCCTGCCAACCGGGAGTAGCAGTGTTACCAAATGTTTTCAGTGAAAATCTGTTTACAAAGCAATGAAAATGTACAAGATTTTTTAAGGCAGCAAATTATGTGTAAATTTTAACAATTACGCACAACTGTGCTTGGCCAATTATTTTCAACTCATCCAGTTGCTCCAACAGAGAAAAACATCAGCAGCAATGGTACGGGAACTGCGTGACTAGTTGCTCCAGTTGAGAAAAACATCAGTACCTGTGGTACAGGAACTGCGTGACAAGTGACAGGCTGGTTCGCTCCTGACTTTTTTTTAATAATGGCTATCGATCATTGGGCCTATGGCCCTGGTCATAAAGTCATATTTATAGACACATATATACACACAAGTATATAAATAGATAGTCAGACAAATAGATAGATAGATAGATACTTGTATTTTGTATTTTTTGAACAAAAAAAGTTCTATCACCCTAACACTGCTAGACCTAATAAAAAATCGCTAACCTACACCAATGCCTAAAGAAAAATAGCTAAACTGACTTAAATATTCATTTTGCCTACAATATGGGATAAAATTCCTCGGCCAACAGAACCAGGGGATTCAGGAGAGAATCAGGGGATTCAGGAACTGTTTCATATAGGTCAATTGACGGCCCTAATTAAAAAAAAAATTAAACATGCAGTTGTAAAGTATTTACAAACGTAAACTGGAAATAACTCAGAGAGCGCATATCCCCTTCAATGCCATTGTCATAAAAGACTTTGTAACGTCTTGTAGTGAAGTTTTGTAGTTCAGTTATATGTATATTAGACTTGTGGACAAGCGGTTGTTATACTTGAGTAGATTTGTAAGTAGATAATCTTGGTTCCCTTTTGTCATGCAATGACAGGAGAGGTAAAGAATAGTATGGGACTATTTTTATTTGTCTTGGAAATATTAACAAAGTCTCTCACACACGAGTGAAGTATAAGTAGAGACCCGCGAGCTACCTCTCTCTCTCTCTCTCTCTCTCTCTCTCCCATGTTGCTAGGCTCGTTCTCCCTACTACCTGCCGGTTCTATGGCCTGTCTCCTTCTGCCCCCTGCTTCCTAAATTTTGGTGAAGCAGGGGTCGTGTCACGTGTGTTACACTGTGGTTGGAAAGTTCTAGAAACCTGTGTGTGAGTATGTGTGTATGTCACTAGGCTTTGTTCATATGCTATCTCGCTGACACACTACCTACATCATCCCCTGACTTGCTACTTCCTGTGTATTGTCAACATTTCCTCAGTTAACTTGCAAGATCATTTCCCTTTCCCTGGCTTGCCTGGAGCTCCGTCCGTCTATCTATTTATCTAACTATCTATCATGATTTGTAATTATAATATGGAGTCCTGACATTGCTCGGCCGCGCCGCTGAAGGTCCTCCGACAGCAATCATCATTGACATATGCTAATCTATTAGTACATAATATTGATTATAATATTGTATACATATAATATTCATAGTAAATTGCAATGATCTAGTAATATTACATTTTAAACAAGTTGTATACACATTTGAATATATGCAATGGTTGTTGTATGATATTTTGTAAGATGTGTATGTATAACAGACATACGCATGTAATTGTGCAATGGTAATACTGCTAGGTTATTACATTACATATTGAGTTATCCCTTTAGTAATGTCTAATATTTCACCTAACTTGTATGATGATTCTGGTAATACAGAGTTGTGGTGAAATTGTATGATTTTACATAACATTGTAGTAACATTGTGGTAATAAATAATTGTAACATTGTGAATTGTTACATAATTGTATTGTAATTGTTACATTGTGGTAACATTGTAGTAATACATAATTGTAATATTTTGTGAATTGTTACATAATATTGTGGTAATGCACAATTGTGTTGGCCTTATAATTGTAGTTACATTTTGTTAATGCAACTGTTACATAATTGTGTTGGACTTATAATTGTAGTTAAAGTTACATAAAAGTTACATCTTGTTAATGCAACTGTTACATAATTCTTACATATTGTTTGTAGTTACATAATTGTAGCAAGTGTAACATAATGCAATTGTTTGTCGTTACATAATTGTTACATATTGTTTGTACTTACATAATTGTAGCAAGTGTAACGTAATGCAATCGTTTGTCGTTACATAATTGTTACATATCGTTTGTAGTTACATAATTGTAATAATTGCAGTCCTGACATTGAATCCGGTCATGCTGCGGTCGATGATATGATGCGCCATGCCACTAGCTTGTGGAGACAACAATTTGCTTTTTATTTCACTTATAGAAGGAGTTTATGTGGTATTTTGGCATTTGTAGTAACACTTACGCTTATTTTCATTTGTTTGTTATGTGATCTTACTCTATTTTTTTTCTTCCTTTTTTTTTTGTACGTATTGATTTTCTATAGTTTGTTTTTCTTCGTTTGTCTACGCTTTTTCTGTGTTGTTCATGGTTGCATAATTGCTGGTTAATTCCCTTGGGACCCTTTTTTTAAGGTTTAGTTTATATTGCACAGATATTACTGAAAATGATATTATATAGCCCCATATTTTGTTATTTTACATAAAAAATATATATACACTATATACAGTATTAACTATATACACTGACTTGTTCACTTGTACCTATCGTGGGCAATACATGTGTCAGCACTGTGTGGAAATCTTTGTCTTCACGATTGTGTTGAAGATGTTCATTCTTGCTAACATCATTTGTGTTGGCCATTTTTTTTTTTTTTTTTTTTGGTGTTCCTTATAACTTAATTTATCTGTTTCCACTAGGTAGCTTTAATTAATAAATGTTTAATACAGTTCTTTTAATCGCTCACTGAGTAACTGTGATAGTATATTTTCTTTATTACTTTGTAGATGTAATAATGTATAGCTGTATGTATGCAACGCGTATTTTATGTAGGTCTAAATGGTAACACTCGTTGGTAGTAAATAAATGCTATAATAAATGAATGAATATATACAGTGTAAAATATTTATTGTTGGTGCAAGTATTTAATGATTGAATTATGAAGATAACTGAAGTAGGTATATGTATTTAAGTAGTAACTATACAGCACGTTTTATATGTTTGTGCAGAAGTTTTTTGTCTATCACTGTGTATTGTATAAATGAAGTAACTATGTAGCTCACTAATTTTTACCGTGGTGGAAATGGTGTGAATGGTGTTGCACGTGGTGATAACGTTGTTCTTCACGGGTTAATTGACGTGTTGTCGTCTCAGCAAGCACGCATGATGACGTCGACTTCCCACACTGGTAGCTGTGGTGAGTGAATGAGTAGCGATGAGTAACTTCAGTGAAGATAAGTGAGTAAGATGAGTTGCGAATATGGACTTGGTATTTGCTTCGTCGTCTTGACCTCTCCACTCCTGCGTCAGCAGTGGAGGCTGGGTGGATGTAGCAGAGAGAGGAGGGTGAGGTCTGGTGGGTGTGAGTTGTGAATCGTGTCTCACTCTTCGTTTGTTTGTTTTGTTTTTCTTTCTCGATGCATTCGCGGTCCTTTTTTCTTGTGATTTACTCGTTGTGGGATGAAGACTGCCGCTACTTGTAGGAGCGTGTAGAAGATTATACAGACGCATCGTAGAGTTGTTACTTGTAGTTGATTGTAGATGGTTGTAGTTCGTTGGTTCGTCGTAGAAGTTGCAAGATTGTTTGTATCAGTACTTTGTTAAACTACTGACAAGGCGTCCTGTGACCTCTTCACCTCTACATCAGCATGATGATCGGGGAGACGGAGGGGGGGTTGGAGAGAACTGTCAGGAGCTGGTTGTGAGTTGTTGGTTGTGAGAGGTATTTTTTGTTTTCACTCTTGATAATGTAGAATCAATTGTACAATCGTGGGCTTGTAGGCTGTATTTTGTAGGAATTCACTGTAGAACTGAAGCTAATCTTGTTGAGTCTCGCCTGCTTTTGTAGAAATTCACTGTTGATTCGAAGACGAGGTCCGTACTTTCGCTGCCAACCAAATGTCATAAAAGACTTTGTAACGTCTTGTAGTGAAGTTTTGTAGTTCAGTTATATGTATATTAGACTTGTGGACAAGCGGTTGTTATACTTGAGTAGATTTGTAAGTAGATAATCTTGGTTCCCTTTTGTCATGCAATGACAGGAGAGGTAAAGAATAGTATGGGACTATTTTTATTTGTCTTGGAAATATTAACAAAGTCTCTCACACACGAGTGAAGTATAAGTAGAGACCCGTGAGCTACCTCCCTGTCTCTCTCTCTCTCTCTCTCTCTCTCTCTCTCTCGCCCATGTTGCTAGGCTCGTTCTCCCTACTACCTGCCGGTTCTATGGCCTGTCTCCTTCTGCCCCCTGCTTCCTAAATTTTGGTGAAGCAGGGGTCGTGTCACGTGTGTTACACTGTGGTTGGAAAGTTCTAGAAACCTGTGTGTGAGTATGTGTGTATGTCACTAGGCTTTGTTCGTATGCTATCTCGCTGACACACTACCTACATCATTCCCTGACTTGCTACTTCCTGTGTATTGTCAACATTACATCAGTTAACTTGCAAGATCATTTCCCTTTCCCAGGCTTGCCTGGAGCTCCGTCCATCTATCTATTTATCTATCTATCTATCTATCTATCATGATTTGTAATTATAATATGGAGTCCTAACACCATTGCCATGAAAAGAATTCCGGATCCGGATGGGCCACAAAACTTAATGAATTCTTTCTTGCCCATGGCCCACCCTTCCACAAAATTTCATTAAAATTCATTGAGGACTTTTGGAGATACTGTGCTAGATGCTCCGGATCGGCCTCAAAATTAAATCAATTCTTTCTTGGCCCATGGCCCACAATTCCACAAAACTTCATTGAAATTCATTGAGAACTTTTAGATATATCGTCCTGACAGACAGACAAACAAACAAACAAACAAACATAGGTGATAATATGCTCTCCTCCAACTTCGTTGGCGGAGGCAAAAAGGTGAAATATCTCCCCGAACAGAGCACCATCAATTGAAAATGCCCAATACCTTTCTATATCGCACACTTTCACTCATTATCTGTCGACTGTCGGGCGAGGCACGTGGTTTAATAAAGGGAACGTCTATATAAGAAATAGATCAGTCAGGAGCAGGATGTTATGACCGATAGCTAACACCGCACCACAGATGTCACTGTGCAGTGGAAATTGTCTTTCAGTGTATGGTTTCATATGAGTTATCATAGCACAATTCATTCACAGTCTTGCCAGTATGCTTTTTCCATGGCGACTGGGAAGATTGGCTGAGTCCCAGTTGCCAAGGAGTTGCTTGCATGTTGGTACACTGAGTCTGGTCCTTGCTACAGAAGATTTATTGATTTCTTTCCGAGGGAGAGACTCGACCGTAGATCACGAGGAACTTCCCAAGTCTCCTTGAGAGCCACAGCCGACTTCGCAAGTAAGTCACCCTGCTCATTGTCATTTATACAGCAATGACCAGGCACCCAGATCAGCATAAAAGACTTTTCGCAAAATTGCAATTTATTAATTATGCCTCCCTGGATCTCAGGAGAATCCGTAGTGCAAGTAGCAATTGCATGAAGGGCTGACTTGGAGTCTGAATATATGACGAATGATTCATGTCTATCGTTAAGAGCATAGCCTATGGCTTTGTCAACAGCAAAAAGTTCCGAGGTAAACACAGATTTAGAAGTTGGCAACCAAAATCTGAGGGCACACTCAGTCGACCACACACTACCACCTATACATTCACTGGACTTGCAGCTATCAGTATACAATTGCTGGGACTCAGATTATTAACTAGGATCTTACAGAACAAGTGGTGGATCTTTGCCTCCAGCCCCTTGGTGTTTGGTGCTGGGAGCCATGTAACATCAACATTAAAGCTGGGTGGCTCCCAAGGCGCTATACTTTTAAGCACAAACTTGTCACAGTCAGTGAGGTTCACACCAACCTCCTGAGTCAGCATGTGGATGCGAACGGCAAGTGTCTGACGAACCCCCTCCACCGAATAATATAATGCAGAGGGGTACAGGCCACTTTGCCAATATCAGATTTTCTAAAAGTTCATATACCTTAGGACAGCAGCATATGGTTGCGGAGAGTACAAAGGGGAGGTACATTTGCCTCCACTTCCACTCGAGATACACGTATACACCTTAAGACTCCAAGACATATGTGCAAACATTTATTCTGCAACACATCCAGCCTCCTTAGTTGTGACATCAGATGCCAACCCATACAACTGTGAGCCATAGTCTACTTTAAATCTAATATGGGACTTAAACACTAATAAAGCTTTCTTGTTGGCTCACCAAGTAGTACCTGCTAGGTACTTAAGAACATTTAACGGTTTATCATAACGAGCAAGAAAATTATTACCAAGAAATTTAACGATCAATCGACGATCAAAATATAGTCCTACAAACTTTACAGCGTCTTGAAAAGATACTGCTTGATTATCCAAAGCCGAAGGCAAATCAGGAGCGTTACGAGTTGTAAAAATTACAGCGACGCACTTAGGAACAGAAAACTTAAATCCCCACTGCAAGGCCCATTGGTGGATGGAATCAAAGGCTGTTTGAACTTGCCCAGCCAAAAATTATGCATTATTGGAAGAGTGCCATATTGCACAATTGTCAACACAGGGTGACTATTTAAGATTCTTCAGGATAGAAGGCAAATGACAGAATATCACTGATCATAATATTAATCAAATTGGGGACTAAGCACACTTTCCTGAGGCACCCCGTTACTTTGCGGGCCAACTGATAGAGAAAGTTCAGTCCCTTAAAAAACTAGAAAAAAAAAAGGAAATTAAACTCTTAAACTATAAGCATAGTGCTTCATTTGTATATCGTGATGCCACGTCATATCATAGGTTTTATGGATGTCCAGGAACACCCCTATCATGAATTCTTTGTTGGCAAATGTCTCCAAACTTCAATTCTCCAAATTCATTAAATGATCTAGTGAAAATCTATACTTACGGAAGCCACACTGTTGATCATTTAACAAACTTTTTGACTCTAAAACAAAAAGAAGCTTATTATTAAACATTCGTTCCTTGGACTCACATAGCCAAGAAGTCATCACAATAGGACTAAATGGAGTGGGATTCATAATACGACCAGCCTCTTTGGGTATTGGTACGATGTGTGCAAAGTGCCATGAGTTTGGGAACGTTCTGGATGCCCAAAGCTGATTGTACATTGCTAACAGCTTCACCAAGTTGTCCTGATTAATATGCTGGATCATACTGTACGTGATAGTTATCTTGTCCAGTACTGGTGTCTTTATATGATTTTAGGGCAAGGAGCAGTTCATCTATCGTAAACTCTTCATTGTAATGAAAGTCTTCGTCTTCTGTGGCAGAGTCTACTATTTGTAGCTCAGCAGTGAGTTTATGAAGCTGAAAACGCTCCTCATAATTGGCTGAGCTGCTTACATGAGAAAAACTCGTGGCGACGATGTTAGCTACGTCCACGGGATTGTTGTAGATGTATTTACCTGTAGAGTGGTCGCAGGGATAGAAGGGAGTTTATTATTTAACAATATTATAGTGAACCAGACATTACTTAATGGAGTAAAACAAGCCACCGTTGACACGAATGACCGCCAGGAGCCATGGTTAGCCCTCCTAATTATTCTCCTTGCCTCAGCCCGTGCCTGTTTGTATGCAATTAAGTTTTCCCTCAGTGGGCTGACTATCAAAATCCCGTATCTCCTATTGTGTTTCCTTAATGCTCTTCGGCAACCTGGCGTCCACAGATGAGCTGTCGTTCACATTAACTGCAGAGCTCTTGAAAGTAACAGCCTCAAATATGGAATTGGTTAAATTTTCGATTTTTACATCTACGGTCTTCCCAGATATATCTAAATCGGCCATCCTTGAAAATGATCCCCAATCTGCTTTATTAAAGTAAAATTTTGGAGATGGAGGGTCCGAAAGAACGTCGGGTGTATAAGAAAGACAGATAGATAGATGATCACCTCCCAAGGAATCGTCATAAGAATCCCATGAGAAACTTTTGATGTATACCTGGGGAGGCCAGAGACAAGCTGATGGCCGAAGAATTACCAGTACAATCATCTACACGAGTCGCTCTACCATTGTTCGGAAGACAGAGGTTGGACTGTAGTATTATGTTGGCTACCTACTCCTCATGACCATCGATCTTCGAGCTACCCCAATGATAGTGATGGGTGCTAAAGTCGCCCAACACCAACTTATTTCCAGGATGGTGGTCAAAAAGTGAATTTAAAGCATTATGATCAATGGGGCCATGTTGTGGACAGTGTAGAGAGCAGATAGACAGATACGTGTTAGTAAATTTTACACTGTACGTGACAGCTCCACGAGTAGAATTTACAACCACTTATGTTTGTGGGTGAGGTTTGTGCATGTATATGCCTATTCCGTGGCCATCATATCATCTATATGAGTGGTAGTGTTTGAACTGTGGAGGATCATGTTGATCCTCCAACCATGTCTGCTGCAAGCAAACAATGTCTGGCATGTATGTAGATTGCGAAGTTGCTATATTGTGTAATTTATTCCCAAGAGTCCTACAATTCCACTGCAACACAGTGAATGTGGCGGTATAAGATTTATAATGGAGACCAGTGTTTTTAGTATTTTCATGCCGCCCGCCAATAGGCGAGTGACTATAGGGGGTCGTATCCCTGTTTTATCATCAGTAATAAGGCTCCCAGATTCCCCCGAGAAAGAACTGACTCTTCTCTCCCTCACTGGAGCAGGAGCAAGAATAACATGAGAACGAGACTGTTTTGTGAGTATGGTCAGATTAATCTTCCTAGACTTGATGGACTTCAGTTTAGGCGTTATTGACTGAGAGGCAGCAGCAACCTGAGAGTATGAAGTAGTAATAATGTCAGTTAGAGAGTTGGAGCATAGAGGAGTCAGAGACTGAGAGGTTGAGTGAGTGGCATGAAGAACAGGGGGAGGGTCAGTCTGTGTCTCGACAGAGCACATCACAGGACAGGACATCACTGCCGAAGCATAGGTCCTCTTTAGCATGGGGGTTGTATGCAATGCCTTCACCTTATTCCTAGCTTCGTAGTAGATGCCCTCGGTCGCCTTCACTGTGCAGACCTCTTTTTTCCTTCTTCCAGCTGGGACAATCCCTTGAGGAAGTAGAGTGAGCACCCTTGCAGTGAAAGCAACATACAGTCTCAGATGCAGAGCGTTCAGCATCATGACCCTGTGCTGCACACTGGCCACACACTGACTGGGAAGTCCTACAAGTCTTGTCATTATGTCCATATAACTGACATTTTAAACAAGGAAGGGGGTTTGAGATATATGGTCTGACGTTAGCAATTTCGTAGCCAACTTTGACATGGATTGGAAGACTCACTTTGCCAAAGGTCAAGATAATGGTGGACAGTCTTCGTCCTCTTGCCCTCTGCGAATCTAGTTACGAACCCATGAGCAAGTTCATCTAAGATCCATGATCATGAAATCCCTGCAAGTGATGACACTTTTGCAGGAATTCATGGAATGTGGGATCCTTAGCTCGGCATCGTAACAGTGGAACTTACGTAGTTTAAGCTAGTCCTTAACCTGAGAGGAGTTGACAGTTTTAACTAAAAGGTCTCCTTCAGCAAGTTTTTTTTTTACTAGTTCCACCTCCCCATCATAACCATCAATCACCTTCTTGATAATGAAAGGATTGAGACTGTTCACGAGAGCGAAATAGACATCATGGAGGGTGGCAAACTGAGCATAATACACCTGTATGTCACGTGGGGATCGAGTCTGTGGCCGTTCAGTTTGGGGGCGGTCAGTTTGTGTTGCAGTCAGAGGTCTATCAGGACCACCTTTCCCCATGAAGGGGGGAGGGGATGGCAGGGGGGTCCACCATAGTAACCAGTTCCCCCTCATGGGGGAAATGAGAAGAAAGAGAAGAAACGAGCACGTGACAGTAGACCTGGGGTTAAACATCTTAGTCTGAGATTGCCCTCTCGAACCACGCTCGGGAGACTGCGTCTGTGTCATTTCACACCCCAGAGTGATCAGTGGGGGAACATCTTCAGATACAAGTAATCAAAGGCAATTTCAGCATAAAGGTACAGACATCTACTGTACCCAGCTATGAGGGAGGGGAGGAAAATGAGAACTAAAACCTAGTCACTACCAGAAGAGTAAAAGAAAAAAAAAATACAAGTGGTGCCAGGCACAACAAACCTCACCCGACAGCAGTTATTATATTGTTGTTACATTGTGATAAATATTGTCAGTGCACAATTAAAGTCTAAAGTAATGGTGCAAATGTTTTCAAGTTACTCCCTCTAAAAATCTGTGATCTTGCGTTTGACCTTTCAAGATCACTCAAGGTCAAAGATCATGCTGCCAAATGAAAGCCCATAAGAGACTTCCTTTATTTTGGTAATGGTAAATATCTCTATCTTCAACGTGTTTCGAGTTATAGTCCCCTGAATATCCGTGACCTTGAGTTTGACCCTTCAAGGTCACTTACAATCAAAGGTCAAGGTATCAAATAAAAACTCATATAGCATTTCCTATATTATAATAATAGGAAATATCTCTCTTTCTTCAACCAGTTTCTTGTTATAGTCCCTGAATATCCGTGACCTTGAGTTTGACCTTTCAAAGTCATTCAAGGTCAAAGGTCCTGGTGCCCAATGAAAACCCATATTACGGGCTCCTGTATGTTCATAATAGTTAATATCTCTATCTTGAACCGTTTTCAAGTCATAACCCTCTGAAAATCCGTGACCTAGATACTGACCTTTCAGGGTCACTCGAGCACCTCCAAAATTTAATCACTTTCTTTGGAGACCTGTGCCCACATTTCCTGAAAGTTTCATGAAGTTTAATTCTGTCGTTTTCCCCTTAATGTTGCTAACAAACAAAAAAACAAACAACCAAAACAGTACCTCGCCGGACTCCGTCCGGGCAAGGTAAAAATAAGCTAGAGAAGTGGTCAGCGCACACGTTCGCTTTTTCTACGACCATCCATGCAAGTCCACTGGCTCGAGTCAGGCACAATAAATACCATGTTTGTCTCCCGAACATTATCGGAGCCTAGACTCATGCATTATCTGGAAATTTGTGGAATATCTGTGAATATGTACTAATACACATCCACTTCTCGAGGAGTCTCGAAAATTATTGCACTTGTATTAACTTTCGAATGAACTGAAAATCGAGCGTATATCAGGGTCTATCGGTTTAAATTATAATCCATCCATCGCCAGACGCCATGTATCCCAAATGGGGTGGCCAATGGCTTAGAGTTAAATGTTTTACAGGGAGGGGCACTAATCCTCCACCAACCCCACTTGACGTAGGGATGCCAACAGCATCTGGTGTTCTCAGGCGGTCACCCATCCAAGTACTAACCAGACCCAACGTTGCTTAACTTCGCTGATCGGATGGGAAGCGGTGTACTCAACGTGGCATGGCCGTTATAAACAACGCTATATTATGAAAGATATGAAAAAATTATGCATGACATAACTAAACTAAAGCAATATTAAACACGAAATAACGTGATGTGACCAATTCCGCAACGCCCAGTAGCCTTCCTGCATACCATATACCTCCACATGTCACCACTTCGGCGCTAACACCCACCGTCCATATTGAATACATTCTAAGGCTGTCTCATACAGGACTAGTGTACTGGTATTACCTGGGGTATTTTTACGACATGTCGGAGGGTCTTCTGGTAGTTCAGTAAAGTCTTATTTAATGAAATTCAAGTCCTTAAACGTTCCGTGCCCCAGCCGGGATTTGAGCCTGGGTCCGGTAGGACTGCAGGCCATCTCTCTGCCGATTGAGCCATGCCTCCCCCTTTGTTGTTGCATGGGGAAGTTGTGGGCATGGGGAAAATATTTCATACTTGAAAAAAAAAAAATGCAGGAGGAAAAAAGTTGTACTCAGGGGGAAAAGTCATACACGACAGAAAGCGCCAAGCTCAGGTGAAAAAGTCGCGAGCATGAGCGAAATAGCCTTGTTAGCAGGGATAAAAGGCACATGTGGGGGAAAATATGATGCAAGCAGGTAAACTTTAACATCATCAGGGATAAAGTCACACGAGCTAGGAATAAACTAGGGTACTTGGGAAAAAGTTGTGCGCATGGGGAAATACTTGTGCACCAGGAAAATAACAGTGGTGTGTGTGTGTGTGTGTGTGTGTGTGTGTGTGTGTGTGTGTGTGTGTGTGTGGATAAAAGTAGCACTTGCGAGGAGGAAATGTTTGCATGCACGAGGAAAAACCTCACGCTGGGGGGAGGGGGAAGAAGGGAGGAGACATGAGTGCATGGAAAATAAGTTGTATACGAGAGGAGATATGTTACGGGTGAAAAACAAATGCACGTGCGCAAGAGAAACAAAATAACTCACGTGCAGAGGAAAACAATAATGTGCAATGAATACGTTGTGCTGACGACGAAGAAGTTGCAGAAGCGAGGGAAAAAAAAAAAAGTTGCGTGTATGGGAGGAAAAAGTCCTTAGTGGAGGGAAAATGAGCACAGGAAAAAAAAAAAAAGAGGTGAAAGAAGCCTGTTCGGTGGGGAAAAAGTCGAGCATCTGTCTCTCACTGACGATTTTCGAGAACGAGGCTGTTCATTCACAGACGGTAGTGACTTAGTGAATCTAGTTTTTAGGGTCGTGAAACGCCTACTTCACGCCCGTAGACTTTGGCTACATTTTAGAAGTTCCCTGTTAGATTCCTTAAGCTCTTGCATCAGTCTTATCCCTTTTTACTTGCTGTATAGTACATTAGTTTACATCTCTCTCTCTCTCTCTCTCTCTCTCTCTCTCTCTCTCTCTCTCTCTCACACACACACACACACACACACACACACACATACACACTATCAATCATATGTGTCTCGATACCCCTCTTGTTAACCGTGCTTGTTAATCTCAATTCTTCAAGACTGCACACACACACACACATACATACACACACACTTTGATCACCCTAAACTCTCCCCAGTCACCCTTCTTCAGCCTCCACCCTTAATTCCACCTTCACTGTCTCTCCCTGAATATCACTTACCTTCTTCTCCAGCCTATCACAACCCTCCTCCACCCTCCCTGCCTCTCCCAAAACCTCCTGACCTCTTCAATCCAGCCTTCCCCACCCCCAGCCCCACGCTCCACACCTCTCACCCACCCCACCCAATCCCTTCGTGATTCCAACACTGAGCCAGTTCCAGTTCTAGTTTTTTTCTCCTTTCGTTTTCTAATTCCATTTTACCTAAATTTCTCTTACATACGTAATTTCATTTTCTTCCCCCACGTGAAGTGTGTTAGCTCTCTCAGTCACCAATAATTCACTCTCAGTATAAGTAAAAACATTTGGCATCACCTGGAATAGAATGCCAGA
This sequence comes from Coenobita brevimanus, assembly GCF_032717465.1. Classification (NCBI taxonomy): domain Eukaryota; kingdom Metazoa; phylum Arthropoda; class Malacostraca; order Decapoda; family Coenobitidae; genus Coenobita; species Coenobita brevimanus. Next base: position 27,608,852 of record NC_137030.1, on the reverse strand, counting down.
GCCGTCTTGATCGTAAAACTCTCTCTCTCTCTCTCTCTGCGATATATATATATATATATATATATATATATATATATATATATATATATATATATATGTATCTATATATCTATGTCTATCTATCTATCTATCTATTGCCAGACGCAACAGTCCCGCAAGGGGTGGCCATTTGACTTTGTTATTTGTTTTACGGGGAGGGGCACTAACCCTCCACCAACCCACTTGTTGACACGTAGGGAGCACGCATGGTTTGGTCATATAGTTACCACCCAGCGTTGTAAATGGTTTCTTGGCTTACAGGAAACCATTTGGCTTGTCACTCAATGTAAAGCCACCTGTAAAGGAAAGAAAAGCAATAAGAAGTGACAGGAAAGATGGGAGAAATAGGAAGAGAGGAGGGCAGGCACAGAAAAAGAATGATAAAGGCTAAGGAAGAAGTAGGCAGCACTACATCAAGTGAGTGGATGATGGTCGCCACCACCTACCACAAGTATATATATATATATATATATATATATATATATATATATACTAAATGCATTTAGTTTTCTCTGCTCCTCTCCCTCCTTCATCGCTTTTCCTTTCACTTCCTCTCTATTGCCCATGACTCTGCCCCTTCCCTCCTCCCTCCTGTGGGAAATGATGAATGTGTGTGTGTGTGTGTGTGTGTGTGTGTGTGTGTGTGTGTGTGTGTGTGTGTGTGTGTGTATGTGTGCTTGATGGATGCAATCAGGCGCTCTTTCAGTGTGTCTCAAGGTCATATTGAAAGACCATGTCCATTTCCTCCTTTATACCCGTTCACTAATTTTGGCAGTAAAATCGTGGGCTAAGGAGGCCCCCTGTTGCCTCCTTTTCCCCATCAGTTTATTTCTGCACATTGCTCGTTAATATCCTTTGATGATTTCGACGGTGCTGGTGAGGGACACTGTCATCTGTCGCTGATGTGACTGGTCAGGCTATACAAACGCCTCCTCATCTCCGTCCTTATCCCCCAGATGGTACATGGTGGCCTGCAGAATGGCAAGTTAAACCTGCGGTCCCCCGGGTTCACAGTCAGATGAGACTCAGGCAAGAACAACAGCAGCAACAACAAAAATTTCGGCCGTATGCTTGCAACCTTTAAATATTTTCCAGCACTTCTATCGACATTTTTGTGCAGAGAAGATGAACCTAACACTAGAAGTACGAAAAGCTTATCGCTTTAAACGAAACTGAAACAACAAGAAACGGTGCCAAGGCACAGGAAAGCGGACCTCGGCAGTCATTTTAGTACTGACGTTCAAACACAACAGGATATCTAGTCAAAGATGTAACATATCAAATTTAGAGTAAACTGGGTGAAAATTCACGATTTTATGTCCATTTGAAATCTAAGGCCCGACCCACCTGACATTGACCCCCCCTACTGCCAACTGGGAGAGGCGACCTCCCTGATGCAATAAGGTATGTTATAGGATGCAGATTTGAAAGATACATCTTTAGGTTTTCAGGATCCGATCATCTTGAGATACCTGGACACACTGCATTTGAAAGAATGGAGATCATAGGAAGTAGGAAATATAGACAAAGGGAGACAGATCCGGAGTTGACATGTTGCATTTATAAAGGACTTGGAGTAACGGTTCACTCTTGCATTAGAGAGTTGGACAGAAAAGGGAAGAGAATTTGTTGCTAGACGGGTGCTACGCACCCGTCGTAGTGATAGAAGGGTGCAAGCAGACAGTTCAGAGGACCAGTGATCATTAAAGTAGCGATAGAAAAGAGATAAAGATGCAACAGTCCGGCGAGGAGACAGAGGTTGAAAGGAGCAAGTAAGAGGAGTAGTTAATGAGACGAAAAGTCTCCATTTTGTTGAGAAGAGCTGTATGTATGGAGCCTCCCCACACATGACTTGTACTCTACAGTGAGGTGAATAAAATCCGTGCATAAAGTCAACAACTGTGCAGGGATATAGAAATACGGAGCCGGTTTAGCACACCTCCTCTCTTAGAAGCAGAGTTTACAAGAGATAGAATATGATCTTTTCAAGATAAATCCCGAGGGAATGAGGCCCAAAGTATGTTTAAAGAAGATGCAGGAATGAGCCGGATATTATTAAACATTAGTAAGTACTCCTGTGGAAGATTTTGACTGGTTGATAGGTGTAAGAAATGAGTTTATGATGTATTGAAAACAAGATTATTTTTCCCCCAGTCAGAGACACGAGCCAAGTCAGACATTAGGTGTGCCATAGCCTCATCCCTTGTTTGTTGAAGTAACTGCTGAGATGGATGCTGTGGGAAGCGAATGGAAAGGTGAAGGGTGGAATCATCAGCATATGAGTGTATTGGGTTTGAAGTACAGCTTAGATGATCATTGATGAATAAGAGGAAGAGAGTTGGTGATAGGACAGAGCCATGAGGAACACCACTATTGATAAATCTAGGAGAAGAATGATGGCCGTCTACAGCAGCAGTTATAGAACGATCAGAAAGGAACTAGAGATGAAGACAAAGATAGAAGGAAAGAAACCGTAAGAGAGCAGTTTGATAATTAAAGATTTATGTCAGATTCGACTGGAAGCCTTTGAGATATCAAGTGCAATGAGAAAGCTTTCACCATTGTCCCGAAAGGAGGATGACCAGGAGTCTGAAAGGTAGGTGAGAAGATCGCCAGTGGAGCATCCCTGATGGAACCCATACTGACGATCAGAAAGAAGGTTGTGATAGGAAGAATTCTTTAAATATGTTTTGTTATGAAAAGACTCGAAAACTTCTGAGATACAGGATGTTAAAGCAACTGGGTGATTTTGACGGTTGGGAATGGTCACCCTTCTTTGGGACTGGCTGAATGAGAGAAAACTTCTAGCAAAAAGGAAATGTATAAGTTGATAAAACAAAGGCGAAATTGTTTACCTAGGCAAGGTGTAAGCACATAAGCACAGCTTTTTAGAACAACAGGAGGAACCCCATCAGGCCCCTGTGCCTTATTAGTACTGAGGCCAGTGATGGCAGAAAATACACCAGCTGAAGAAACTTTAATGTTAGCCATGAGGAAGTCAGAGGGGGGAAGTGATGGAGAAACAGCACTGAAATCGTCTAAGGTGAAATTGGAGGCGAAAGTCTGAGCGAAAAGATCTTCTTGATCAATAAAAGAAATAGCTACAAAGCCATAGGAGTGGAAAAGAGGGGGGGGGGGAAGATGATGAAGTAAGGTTGTTAGAAAGGTTTTTGGCATGGTACCAGAAGGAGCAGGAACAATTCGAGTTGGAGAGTTCAGAGCATTTAGTAAAGATGAAGAAATTTTTAGAAGAGAGAAGAACAGACTTAGTGCGATTTCGGGCAGAAACATAAAAAAGATGAAAGTCAGGGGTGGATTGGCTCCGGTACCTTGTTTAGGGCTTCTCCCTGGTGTGGACAGCATTAGAACAAGCGTGATTAAACCAAGGTTTCTTTGCATTAATCAAAGGATGTGAGAAATTAATGTATGCTTCCATGCCCGAGAGAATAATCTTCGTAATGCGCATTGCACACTCAGATGGCTCCCGGCCATGGAAGAAAAAATCATTGCAGGAAAAATCAAAGTAAGTACTGCCTGAGGACCTCCCAGTCAGCAGCTCCAAAGTGCCACAATCAACCTTTCTTCGGAGGGTCCACAGGCTGTACACGAGTGATACAAGTTAAGGTAATAAGGCTGTGATCGGAGGAGCCCAATGGAGAGGAAAGATTAGTAGTATAAGCAGAAGGATTAGGTGTAAGGAAGAGGTCAAGTACGCTGAAACTCTCTGCAAGACGGTTAGGGATACAGGTAGGGTGCTGTAAAAGCTGCTCTAGGTCATTAAGGATAGAAAAGATGTTGGCCTGTTCACCAAGTGGTTCAGTGAATGAAGAGGAGAGCCAAAGGTGATAGTGAACATTGAAATCTCCTAGAAGGGAGATTTCAGAGCAAGGAGAAATTGATAGGATGTGTTCCATCGTAGAAGTAAGATAGTCGAAGAATTTTTGATAGTCAGTAGAATTAGGGGATAAGTAAACAGCACAGACATATTTAGTCAGAGAATGACAGGAAAGCCGAAGCCAGAGAGTCGAGAATTCAGAAGAATCAAGTTCAGGAACACAAGAGCAAGATTAGTCGTTGCATATAATTATATTCACAACAGCCACCTTTGGCTTTGAAATGAGTGTAGAGAAAGTAGGAGGATAGAGAGATGGGTTGCTGTCAGTTGCCTCAGACAGCTGAGTCTCAGTTGGGAAGAGAAAGTGAGCTTTGAAGTAGAAGAGGTGGTGCTCAACAGAGAGAAAGTTAGAGGGAAAGCCGCGAATGTTGCAGAAATGAAGAAGTGAATCAGACAGTGGTTCCAGGCATCTCGCTGGGTCGTCGCCGGGATAGGGGAGGATGGTGGGGGCATTTATGCCCCCCCCCGCGGGGACTCCGAGGGTTGATTATGAGACGTTACTTTGGTTGAATTTTGAATGGGAAGTATAGTGTGTAAAGTGCATGTAGTTTGGTGTTCACAGTAAAAGAAACATGTATTGGAGAGTATGCTGGCCTACTCCCTGTGTTACTGAATCGCCTTGAGGCCGTTGTAACTACATTACCTGCATACAGGAGAATATTAACCCATGTGTACAGTCAGAAGCAAATGCTTTCCAACAATTCCTTTTCAACAATGTGTCTTGCCTTCTACGCTTCACATTCCGATTTAAATATAAGCGTGTACCCTTTTTCCTCATTTTCACAGTTGTATACTTCATATTTCAGTTATATAAAAGTATTTCACGTACGACCTTCTATTGTCTTAATCCCCAAGAAAGTGTCGGCGGACATTTGATTGTGATAGTACAACTGACCACTTAGTATAATGTTTTGATTATAGTACAACTGACAACTTAGAGTAATGTTTTGATTCCGCCATACGACATCACTGCGTTGAGAAGTCACTAATGCCACTCTGAGGGTATGGACGCACTATGCATGTATAAACTGTTTACTCCCTTCAGTAGGAGGACGTAAATTTGGTTTCGTCCTTTCTATCACCAGATAATTTTGTTTCTTTCTTGGGAACAATTTCAGACTGATGGGTTTAGACACAGCCTCCAGTTTTAGCTTCACTACGATCGGTTTGTTTTCACCTGATAAACATCTCTTACCCATTTCAGCTCAGTTTATGACAAAGTATATTCATATAGGAGGGTGGATCTGTCTAGTAACCAGCGAGATTTATTACTACTACATAACCATATCTCATCGAGTGTCATGCAACCAAGCCTTAATATTTAACTTGTGTGAGTAGACCAGTTCCGTTAGATTACACACACACACACACACACACACACACATATATATATATATATATATATATATATATATATATATATATAGTGTGTGTGTGTGTGTGTGTGTGTGTACGTACAGTATATATACCAAAGTGCTTTCCTAAACTAAACTACTCAAAACTGAACTTTTACGAGTGCAGAAATACAACCATTTCAAACTCATGACCCCAACTTATTTTTAACTTATTCAAAGGTGCTGGAGAGGGCCGGCTTCGTTGTGCGGGACGTCTGGATAATCACAGCTGCTCCCTAGTTATATAACTTCCATCAATTCCCTCCCAACCCCCCCAAAAGGGTGCTGCTGGGCTGCATGAGAAGGACAATTACCGCCTACAAGGCAGGGGCTCCCGTTAACATGACCCTGGGACAGCTGCAACAACAGCAACAATAACAACAACGACAACAACAACAACAACAACAATAACAATTCCTTCATTACGGAAACATAATTTGTATTTGATTCATGCGGCACCGGACGATTTTATTCACCTTCGGGAGATATTTCACAATGAATGGCTTTTATACAGCCTTCCTCAATCCCTGAACTACTAATAGTTCTGCTTAAACTGGTGAAAACCCTCCACTGGAAGCCTAATTGAAACTGAATAGATTTTATCTAAATGACGGGGTTAGCTTTTTTTTTTTTTAATGGGTGACGTTACTTATATATATATATATATATATATATATATATATATATATATATATATATATATATATATATATATATAATTCCTACTTTTAGTCGACTTTTTTATCAATAAGAGAGTCCCATAGTACAGAAGTGAAAAATTTAATTATTTTCCACACTTCTTGTCGCAATTGTCCCTTTGAAGTTAAAAGGAAATAATAATAATAATAATAATAATAATAATAATAATAATAACAGTAATGAAATGATAAAAAGAGGCAACAGTGCTGAAGGATTGAAAGATAAAGAATAAGTCGCAAAGGACACCTGCACGTCCGAAGAGAAAATTAACCTGGAATTCAATTTCTGCAAAACTGGTGTGATAGGGAAGACTCAAATAAATTCCGTGTCCCCGCTCTCATACTGCAATCGGGCATATGGCGTGGTGATGGAAGGGGCCAGCCGTCACAGTTCAAAGCCCATCTACAACGCTACAGGGTATAGTTTGCTCTCAGGCCGACAGATTGGGTAGGGAAATGACTTTACTGTTAGACTTTCACTCCCATGAGGGCGTTGCTCCCTCTTAATTTGCAGCGAAGGTGAAGGGAATAGTGGATATGTGGTAGTCAGGTAACAATGGCCTTTGGAAGTAACAGGGTGGCAACGTTAAACTGCAACACTAAAGAGGATATTAGGCAAAATATAAATGACAATTGTTCCCTCTTAATTTGCAGCGAAGGTGAAGTGAAGAGCAGATTACGTAGTAGTCTCGTAATGATGACCTTTGCAAGTATACCAGGATAGCAATGTTAGAGTGAAGTTTTAAAGGAAAAATTGGGCACAGTGTGGGTGATAGTTTCAAATCCAAGAGAAGCCGTTCCATTTTAATTTGCATGGAAGGTGAAGAGAACAGAGGATATGTAGTAGTGGGGGGGGGGGGAAATGGGAATTCAGATAGGGTGAAAATGTCAGACAGAGAACGGTGGAGCAATGATGGAGAGTTATTTTACTGACTGGCTCTCTGGTCGAGGTTAATTGAATATGATTTATAGTTGGGATGCAAGTGAAATTTAGCCCTTGAATTATGAGAGGGTGAGGATATTCAACACACTGACTTGAACGAATGCATGAAGAATGGTTTTACGGTAAACATCCATTCTATGACAGCTGCTTTCCATCTTAATATAGAGTGAAGATGTAAAGGATTATGAATCGGCAACTCTCACGTAACAGTGACCCTTGGAATACGTGGAGGTGGGAACGTTAGTCAGAGAAATTATGGGGAAATGACTGATAAAGATTTTTCATTTTTTTAATATATCTGTACTCCGAAGGGGGAACCTTTACCTACCGCACTAATCTGCAGTGAAGGTTGAGGGAATGGTGGGTATGTATAGTGCGACCGTTTTCATCTGGCAGAAATTCGTAACCCCACTTAGCTTAGTTGATGGCCTGGTGCAGTCAGACTGGATAATAAATTCCCTAGTAACCAAGGAGATCCATTCATCCCTCCTAGCCAAGGCTCAACGAATTTTACGCAACCATAACTTAGGATTAATGTTGTGGAAATGGCACAGTTCCATCAGATGTAAGTAAAGCAGTAATAGTTGTAGGGTAACACTGACCTTCAGGAATAATGGCCATATTTTTAGTGGTTTCGGAGATTTTGGAACACCTCTTCTTCAGCAATTTATTTTGCCCATTGCATTTTTAAATCCTCGCGTACATTATTGACGTAAAGTATGATGATACTTGAAAAAATAATAGAATCATAATAGAAAAAACAACTGCGGTGTATTGGGCAAAAAAATCGGAAGAACAAGGCGTGTCGAACTCTCTAAAGCTTTAGAATGGGGCTTTAAAACCAAATGTGACGGGGAGAGTTTAACGAAAATATGATTGATAGATTTAAGTCCAAGGAGGCGCCGTTCCCATTTAATTTGCAGAAAAATCATTAAAGGAATAATGGACCAAAATCAGCATGTAAAAATACCTTTCGGAATTAAAACAAAGACTGAAATTTGGAGGACAATATGACAAACATGGTGGAGAATTATTTGCCTCTAGATCCACTTTCGTCAAAGGGAGACGTCTCTCTCTCTCTCTCTCTCTCTCTCTCTCTCTCTCTCTTAGCCTCCTGGAAAAGTGAAGGGAATAGTGAATGATAACCTAGTGTCATTGAGCTTAGGTCTATTACGGCTTTTCACCTTTTTTCTTTTAATCCTAGACACTAGATCACCAGGTGAATTGTGGGAGGCTGTTCCTACCTCCTTTACAAAGAGACCTTCCCCATAAGTTGTGTAAAAGAAGCAGGGGTGGCAAGAATATAATAAATAAACGTTATCGTACTGAAGAGATGAATTTCCAGTGAAGTTGAATTTCCAGTGAAGTTGTATATGTAGAATTGTGGTAGTCTGGTAGGTAATATTGTGACATGGAACTAGGACAAGGTGAGAGTGTTTAGAGACTGAAATGACGGGAATTACTGATAGACCTGCGGGAATAACTTTACTGAGTGACCTGCGGGAATTACTTTACTGACATGAGATACTTTTATTGTAGTCCTACGGGAGCAACTTTACCGATGGGAATTACTTCGCCGACAGCCTCGTGGGAATGACTTTACTGATAGCAAATACTTTACTAATAGATCTGCGGGAATGATTTCACTGATTTATCTAAAGGAAAGACTTTACGGATTTTACTGATGGACCTGCAGCAAATACTTCACTAATAAATATGCGGATATTATTTCACTGATACATCTTCGAAATGACTTTACTGACAGACCTGCTGGAATGGTTTTACTGATAGACCTGCCGGAACTACTTTCTCCTGGAATCACTTGACTGGTAGACCTACTGGAATTACATTACTGATAGACCTGCTGGAAGCACTTGACATAATCCTACCGGAATAACCTGATTTACAGACCTGCGGGAATGACTTGACCGATAGATCTGTGGGAATGACTTCACTGACGGACCTGCTGGAATTGCTTTACAGACTGACTTGCGAGAATGACCCTACTGACAGACCTGTGGGAATGACTACTGAGCCTTCGGTCAGAGCGGGACAGCTCCTTCTTAACCTTTTCCATCTGATGACGTCCTTCAAACGATGCTATTTACACATTAGACGATTTCGTTTAGCTAAAGGGGTTTCTTTATGAACTGGAAGGGTTGAATATAGCCTTAAATAATCCCTTCACCACTAGACGTTCTCTCTGTGCTGGAAAAAATCGATTGTTAGTAGCCTAATAAATACGAGTGAGTTAATTTTCAGTGAAAGTGAAGGGAATAGTGTTAATGTTTGTTAATGCCCCTTGATGCCAGTCGTAGGTGAAGTCAAAGTCTTGTAGTAGTTTTCTGATAATATATTAAGCACCGACTTACATCTTCACACAGCAGCCGTTGACACCACCCGTGTCCAACACCAGACCCTTACAGACTGCCACCCTCGACTCCCACAGGCTAGGCGGTGGTGCGGCCCGGCCACAAAACTCATGGTTCAGCAGAATTTGAATCAAGCTAGACATAGCAAGCGCTCACAGACACAGCAAGCGATAGCAAGCGCTCAGTGGCGCCCTACTTGGATCCTACTTACAACTACTTACGTATTATACTTACACACTACATATTATTACAAATGGTTACAAACAATTTTCCCCTTCATCAAAAAGTGTGTCTCCTGACACAGTGGTGGAGGCATTAAGTCATAATGTGGCAAGAATGCAAGTGGACAGAGTATACAGTCAACGGGGACTACATGGGAGTACAATAATAAATGGGATATTACTACATAATTCAAGAAGCTGGATGTAAGAAGGGATTAATATATTTACAGTTCACGGCCATGTTGGAAAGGTAAAGAAGGTTATAAGTACTAGTAAATACAAAAGTAGAATGTAAATAATGCACTATCGTGGTATAGGCCACGAATTAACTAGGCACAAGGTACCGTATATGACAAGCGTAGTGATAGCATACATATAGGTTTGATCAACTGACAAATGGATGTCTTAATATATATATATATATATATATAGTAAGTACTAATAATCACAATGATACCTTTATGAGAAATATAGTAACAGAATGCACCACTTGATGTACTCCAGTTTATCTTACATAGAATACACTGTCAGATATTCACTTCCCTTATCTCATTTTTAATTCACTAGCTTTCATGTCCTTTACTCACTGTATAGTAATTATATAGGGATACTATTACATTCAAGTAGCTTAACTTTCAATTTTGCACAGGGATTTCTTGTATTTTCTTTTCTTCAGTATGATCTTCACATCTTCACCAATCATAATGAGTGTTACTTAGAACTGCCAATTTCCAGGTCTTTTGGTTGTCGCACTAACCTTGTTGCTACACGGATCTCATGCAACCTTTTGTCCATTCGCTTGACACAACAGTACGGGATACATATAGTTGCAATAAAACCTAGAAGATGTAAGACCGCTGGAGGAAATACAAAGACTGGATGTACCCAGGAGCAGTTAAAAGCTGAAGAGAACTGGTTCATAATGAAATTAGAATGATTCAGAAAGTTCAACATACTTAGGTTGTCTGATGTGATGGAAAGATTGTCTGTTGGTAGATGAAAGGTAGTATTAATAGGTTTGAAGATGTCATATTTGTGGGAGCGAAGTGCGAAGTGATAATGTGTAGCATGGGCTATTACAGAGTCAGAATTTACTGTACAGTAGTCAGGGGCCTTATATAAACAATTGCGGATTGTGAACGGACAGAGGTTCCTGGACAAATAAGACTGACAGGAGTTGAGACACTAAAGAAGAAATAGCGGATGTGATTTAGACGAGCATGGTGTACCTGGCTTTTGGGGGCCGGAACAAACGTACAGACAGGTTGTACTGAGAAGTTACGGACTAAAGCAGATTCGCAAGGAGCAACGCTGCCAGGAAAAATTTTTAAGAGGTACGCGCACAAACTCGGGAGTTGGGTGTGAGAAGGGCACATCTACCGAGGTCACTTGAGGAGATGAAGGCAATATAGAAATGATCATGGGAGAGAAGAAGATGCTCTGAAGAGACAGAGGCTTGTACCAGGGAGTTATTGTACCAGAAGGGAAAAGGAATGATGTGAAAGAGATCGAATGTGATGGAAGAACGAAGAGGAATATGAACAATTATATCTTTAGTAAGGAATGTGGCCTCTAGGATTGGGTAGTAGTGTTCTAAAGAGGAAAGTGAAATCACATGAGACAAGCCGAAGGTTGAGTGAGCCCATTCCAAGGTAGAGCGAAGGTCAGAGAGAGGTACTAAATCTAGAGTGACACGACCATCAACAACATTGACAAAAATACCAATTAGGCTAGAAACTTGGGAGACAAGAGAGTCCAGAGAAACCTGGAAATTATCTACATGTAATTTAACATACATCAACTCTGATATAATATTTACCTTTGATACTTCACGATTAAGAATAGATGTAAAATTATTTAAGTTATTTGTAACATCATTTAAATGGTGTGTCATCTCTTGTAGCATAGAATGTTGAACATTTAACACCTTTTCCTGGGACTCTAGAGCATTTGCTAATTGAAATAAGTCTTCCTTAAATCGAGAAAGGTCACGGGCAGTCGCTACACCAAATAATTCGCCAAGAATTTCTCCTCCAAGATCAAAAAGTCCACGTTTCACTCGTGAGAGACCCACAGGCGTTTGGTCAGAGAAGGAATCTTGGAGATGGTTGAACTGATAATGAATATAATCTAACTTCCAACAGATGGGTAGGTAGAGTGGATACAAAAATGTGTCTGTGGAATGTCGATTTTTAATATCTGACAGGAGTCTCTGCAGGTCCTCTAGCTGACGTGCAAAGTCAGGCAGGGCGATGGCCACGACGGCCAGCGGCTCTAGGTCGTAGCACAAGGAGACTACATCCTTCACCACCATTACCTCGCCTCCTGCGCCAACCAAGGCCCCGGGCCGTACGACACCATCGTCCTCACCCGATCCAGACCCGACCAGAGTCAACACTGCTAGCACGTAGGCCCATAGCATCTTTCCTATAAAATGAGTTGATGTCAGAGGTGATGTTAATGCAGATGGTAACGACAGTGTAAGATGATAACGTTATGCAAGAGACTTAGTGGCAGAACGCAATTTGGCACGATAGTTATTAATAGTAGGGGAAGGTTGAATAGTAGTGTCAGAAGGAGGACTTAGAGAAGAGGAAGAAGGCTGAGTAGGAGTTTGTTGTGGAGATGTGGTCTCTCTTAGTGGCTCCTCCAAGACTAGTGTGTTTTGATGCACGTTTGAGATCATCTGTATGCACCCATGTCGTCTCTGCCTTGTACGGATCTATGAATTCGAATTTATTACCTTTACGAGATACGACACGGAAGGGACCCAAGAATTTACTCTTTAGTTATGAATCTCTGTCATGATCTAGGGTAAAAACTAAGTCACCTACTTGGATGGTAACATCTGTGGCAGCGGCATGTTGGTTACGTACCATCTCCTCATTTGTAAGGGCCAGATTATCCTGAACGTATTTATGAATTTTCTGGAAGTTGAATAAGTGGACTCGCACGTATTTATCGTAGTTGTAGATCGGATCCGGTTTGGATTGCGACAGTGAATAAGGTAGTCTTTTGTCAAAGCCATAGATGACAAAGAATGGTGTTTCACCAATTGACTTATTGATGGATGAATGAATTGAAGCAGCTACCTGCGGAATCCACGCGTTCCAGGTGGAAGTCTGATCTCCCACTATGTGGCACAGACTCTCCAGTATCTTTCTATTCTGGCGCTCTACTAGGCCATTCGAGGCTGGATGATGGGCCACTATATTGCATTTCTTAATTCTGTATCAAAGACAAATTTCTTCCAGTACTGAATTATTGAACTCTGGCCCGTTATCAGTTAAAATTACTTCTGGTGTTGTGAAAGGGCTATTTATTGAATTAATAAAGGCATGTGCCACTGCGTTAGCAGACTTTTCACGCAATGGAACTAAGATAATAAATCTAGAGAAATGATCGACTACCACTAATAGATAAACGAAGCCAGATTCTGTACGAGGCAACTTCAGAATATCAAGAGAGACAGTTTGCCAAGGTTTTGATGGTACTGGGTACTGCAATATAGGAGCAGGTTGACAGGTTGTCCCCTTACGACGGGCACATGAAAAACATGCATCGCAGTGCGCTTCTATATCCTTTCGCATGGTGGGCCAATAATATGACAGACGTGCTTGCCGTAAGCTTCTATCTTTGCATGAGGGGAGTCGTGGATTAAATGAAGAGCAGCAGGAATTAAGTCTGTCGGAATGACTAGTTGCTCAACTTCACGGTGAGGTATGTTGTTACCTTTCAGTGCTGAGTGTTTATAGAGCAGTTCATTGTTGAGGAAGAAATCAGATACAGGGACTAGTAACTTTGGCAGGGAAGAATCATTGCCTGACTCTAGAGAATATATGACCTGTGACCATATAGGGTCCACACGCTGGAACCTATGTAGTGTGTCATAATTGGACGCTAAGTTTACATCGCAACCGGTTGAGACTGTGGCTACATGCCACGAGGGGGCAGCGGTTACAACATTGGACTTCCCAGGAACGTATTCAAATGTCGGATTATAGTCATTCACAGTGACTGCCCAAAGTGCAAGATAAGAAACTTTCAAGGGTTCAGTTGTGATTTGCCGATTACGAATGTCATTTTCGACCTCTCTGAGGAAGTCGTAAATGGAAACTGTGCTATCCTCTCCTGTAAATTTAGGTCTGTTAACATCATCCAAATATATGGACTGGGGAGGGGGAGGGTTCTGATTCGCCATCGTAGGAAGAGGGTGGGACCGCAAAGGTGAGGAAGTAGGCACAGTAGTAAACTGAGACGGTGTGTGGGAAGGAAGTGTCGTGCCGGTAGTGGTGTGTGTCGTGGTTAGTGGTGGTGTATGTGTAGTAGAAGGGAAGGATAAAGGTTGTGGAGAAGGCTGAGTGGCTTCAAGAGAATCAGTTGGAGAATATGATAGAGTATCTGGTGTTGCTATATCTGGATTTAGGGTAGGAGTAATAGGTGTAGTCGTAGTAGAAACAGGTAGGGAACTTATGGTTTGTTTACTATACGATCTGCCACTACGAAGAGTTACATTATCACCACATACAGGGTCATCTGTGTCACTATCAGATTCAATAAGGGAGAGATCTACCCTTAAAAAAAAAAAAAAATGACATTACCAGAATAGGAAGTAAGTAAACGAAAATACAGTAAATGAACAAATGGATGAATGAATGAAAGAATATCTATCTATCTATCTATCTATCTATCTATCTATATATCTGTATATATATATATATATATATATATATATATATATATATATATATATATATATATATATATATATATATATATATATATATATATATATATATAAAATATGTGAAGAAATGATTTATATACAATGAATATGAGTGAAAATTAATGCGTTATTTACAGCTGAGCATGAGTATAATTGGGAGAAAATGAGATTAAGCAAGAGTGGGTGAAGGAAAAATGCTGAATGAATGAAAAATGAGGGACAAAAATGCAATGAATGAATAAGAGATAAATGTTGAAAATATCACAATCTATAGAGATAGCTTGGCTTCTCTGCAGAAAGGAATTGATTAATATGATGGAATGAGAAATTGCATGAAAATGCAAATAGAAAATACTTGTAAGATGTGTTCCATGCAAAAGCAGGAGGTTGAGTGAAACGCTCGTATTGTAGTGTCATATTGTCTTCTCCCCTCCTCAGCGATGATTGGGTGGAAGTGTCCGTGACGTCACTGGGCGGCGGCTAAGCACTGGGCGGAACGAGAAGCTGATAAAAGGAGACTGTGATGTAGCTCGATGTGAGTGGCCACGCTCCCTGGGTGACGTCGGTCTGTGTGATGGGTGGGGAAAACAATGACGTAATGGCGTCGGGCGGCGGTTGGGGGCTACTTCCTGGAGCTGGGTTGGAGTTTGTGGGGGCTGAAACTAACCCATACAACAGGTCACACAGGACTGGCAGGCAAAGACAGGTTGTAGGTTGATAGGAATACGAGGCTTACGTGGCTGTAGTGGTGTGGTGGTAGATGGTGTGTTGGTGTGGAGGAAAATCCCAAAACCACATCAAAGCTGCTAGGACGATTCCTCACCAAGGCTGCAAAAAGGGCTGGAGGCTGGGACAGAGATAGACTGTGTGTTGTCATGGGAAGAACAGCAGCATGGGAAAATGGGAAAACAGACACAGCCAAGATTGCCCACAGAAAACGTGAAATCACTATTATCCCACTCGCTTTCCACCAAATGTTAATGTTTCTTAACCCCTAAACCGCGGGGTTGTTTTGGCGCTCCTTGCATGTCCCGTGGGGATATTCGCGCTCCGACAGACTTTGTAAAAATATTTGCCAAAAATCAGTTATTAGACTTAGAATATTATAATTAAATATGTTTATGGCACATACCTTTAGCTTTCTTCTGGGATATTTGTTGAGCCTTCGTCGAGTTCCGTAGGACTTGTGGAGACTTCTGAAGTTGGGTAACGAAGTCTCCACGTTACACTTCCCGACACCCCGTAATATGATTACCACAGCCTGGTATTATCACTAGAAACACTATTCTATGATTTTCAAATAGATTGGAATCCATACTCCAAAAAAAAAAAAAACACTGTGATAGCAATGAAAATTATGAGTGCATACCAGCTTCCCACTTGCTCTCATTCCCCGCTGGTATTCTGCCATTTATTATTCATAAAAACACTCACGCTTTATATTTCTGTTACTATATAACACTTATATATATCTGCAGTCTTTATCCATAAGTTTCCATCAGTAATAGTAGTTTATTGTCACTGTAGGGATTCAATTTCTCTGTCAGTAAAATACGTAGCATTCACTTTCTCGTCCTGTATACTAGCGTTGAGAGCGAATCTGTCACTTTCACTTTCATAAATCATAGTATTCACACATGCTAGAGTGAAACTTTCACTTTCATTACTCCTAGTATATATACTCGTATTCTTATATTACTACTCATTTACATTTCTATTTACATTCACTGTTTTATTTACATTATTTACATTTCTATTTTATTTACACTGTGTTATGAACTGTCACTTGCAGAAACTTATAAAACCATTTTCCACTGTTCACTTATATTTACATTCATTGCTTCCACTTGCTGTTTACACATTATTTACACATTATTTACATTTCCACTTGCACTGTTTTAATCACCAGAAAGATCGTAGTCACTGTCCATCATTTTCATTGATAAATTAGCCAGTTTACGTTTCACAGCAGTCGCTTAGCCCTTTACCCCCTTCCACACGAGGTTTAGTAGGGGTTGAAGTCTCAGGGCAATTTGCATGGGGCTAAAAAGCAGGCAAATTGGACAGGCGCGAATCCGACATGGTTTCACCTTGAAAGACGACAGTAAACTGACTGCTGTACTGGCCTAGGGGCAGTGAAAGGCTGCCAATGTCAGCGTGGTGACAGCTGCTAATATATATGCTATGAAATGATTATCAGGAAATCTAGACAATACACAATATATTAGGTAGTACCAGGTGAATGTAAATATCACTTAGGCCTCTCCCTTCCTTTCTTATATATATTTTTATTACCCGAATAGATTATACGGCATATTTCAAAGGGGAAATTACCATGGGAAATTAGCGAACGATTGCACATGAGGTGTTGTCAGGTGATAATTAGCCAATTCCAGGTGTATAGCACTATCACTTACCTTTTTTTTTTTGTATATATTATTTTGCATAAGAATAGGGCATAGGGCTTATTTCAATGGATGAAATCAGTGGAAAATTCTGGGGAAGATTTACTTAGCACAGTGCTGCCAGGCAGGCGACAGGAGAGGGTAATGGAGGTGAGGTAGGGAGGGGAGTCAAGAACAGGGAAAAATGGCTAAATTGTCAACAATGGACGGGAGTACAGATGAGATAAGGAGTGCTGACTATTGTTGGACATTAGCAGTACATGCTAATAAATGATTGGTAGCAAATCTCGACAATACATAAAAAAATAGGTAGTTCCAGGTGAATGTAAATATCCCTTAGGCTCCTCCCTTCCTTTCTTATATATATTTTTATTTCGAGAATAGATTATACGGAATATTTCAAGGGGAAATAAACGGAAAATTAGCGAACAAGTTCACGTGAGGTGTTGTCAGGTGATAATTAGCCAATTCCAGGTGTATGGCACTATCACTTACCTTATTTCTTTTTTGTATATATCATTTTGTATAAGAATAGGGCATAGGGCTTATTTCAATTGATGAAATCAGTGGAAAATTCTGGGGAAGATTTACTTAGTGCAGCACGGCCGGGCAGGCGAGAGGAGAGGGTAATGGAGGGGAGGTAGGGAGGGGAGTCAAGAACGGGGAGAAATGGCTAAATTGTCAACAATGGATGGCAGTACAGATGAGATTAGGAGTGCTGACTAGTGTTGGATATTGTCAGTACTGATAGATGATACAAGCCACCACTTGAAAGCCCGGGCGAATTCAAAATAACACAGAATCACAAAAGTGACACCCCGTGGTATGATCCCTTGATCCCAAGCGTCACGAAAGTGACGCCCCGCGGTTAAGGGGTTAATGCCCCTTGACGCCAGTCGTAGGTGAAGTCAAAGTCTTGTAGTAGTTTTCTGATAATATATTAAGCACCGACTTATATCTTCACACAGCAGCCGTTGACACCACCCGTGTCCAACACAAGACCCTTAAAGACTGCCACTCTCGACTCCCACCGGCTAGGCGGTGGTGCGGCCCGGTCACAAAACTCATGTTTCACCAGAATTTGAATCAAGCAAGACATAGCAAGCGCTCACAGACATAGCAAGCGATAGCAAGCTCTCAGTGGCGCCCTACTTGGATCGTACTTACAACTACTTACATATTATACTTACACACTACATAATATTA
This sequence comes from Coenobita brevimanus, assembly GCF_032717465.1. NCBI lineage: Eukaryota > Metazoa > Arthropoda > Malacostraca > Decapoda > Coenobitidae > Coenobita > Coenobita brevimanus. The sequence continues at coordinate 27,590,953 of NC_137030.1, read as the reverse complement.
CAAATGATTACAAACAATAGTAGGGATCCCGATAGGCAATATGTAGCCCGGAACTGAGAAAGCAAGAGGTGAAACACAATACTGGTTTGCCGCTTTCTGCGGAGGAGTTTTCGTCACAGGATTTCTCTATGTAGTTGGAGATATTGTCTTACCCTGCATACATCTAACACTGCCACAGTTTTGACTGTCTCACCTTAATTGCGCCTCACATTCCGCACTTCACCCTGCCACGTCTTACTTTACCATATCTTACATTATTACACGTAATACTGCCACACAGCCACAATTCACGCTGCCACATCTTACACTGATCTCTTTATGTGGCACTTCAGACTGCCGCACCTGACACTGCAATATCTTGCAGTGCCCCAGTGCTGCATGTCACACACACACACACACACACACACACACACACACACACACACACACACACACACACACACACACACACACACACACACACACATTACCCTGCTTCAATTCAAGAACCACACAACTACACCACACAAATGCCAGAGGTCACACTTACACACCTTAGAGTGCTGCACCACACATACACACTTAACGCTACACCGCTACAGTGAAACACATTATCACACTACAACACTTCTGGCTTCACTTACGCTCACATTAACTGTTGAAATAAAATTTTTCACTTGGGTGTTTGGCAGGTAATTATGGAGAGCACCTAGTTCTCTCAGACAAGTACTTGTTGAAACTGGTTATGTCTGAAATATTTGGCTAAAACTAGGATTGAACAAGTCGTTTTATGCATTTCAGGTGCTTACCTACCTCCCTTGATGCAACTAGTTCTGTCTAGGTAATACTAGGTGCAAAGAATAACATGTGACTTCTGGTTTTGACTAACTTAAGTTAGTTCTGTCTAACCTCGGGCTTTATCTGTAATGTGCTTTATACATATATATATATATATATATATATATATATATATATATATATATATATATATATATATATATATATATATATGGAGCCTCTGTGGTACAGTGGTAGAGTGTGCATTTCGCACACTGTTGAGCTCGGGTTCGCCTCCCGCCAGAGTTGTAAAAACTTTGGGAAGCGTTCACCAAGCCACTTGCTACTTTGGCGGACACAAGGGGTGCTGTGGTTGAACCAGTGTCGCATACTAGTATGCTTGCACCCAATTGGCTTAAGGCGGGCCGATTACACTTGGTTCACAGACTACACACACATCCAGAGCCACTACAACACTACAATTACATTTACAAGCACTTCTCACCTTACATACAATCTCTACCAGACAGCCTAAGCCACTTGGTAGAGATACACTGGCTGTATCGTCCCTGCTTCTGTAGGGATAGGCGGTCCTGCAGTGGACCTCAACGGCTGATGATGATGATGATAATATATATATATAGATAGATAGATTGATAGATAGATATTCATCATCATCATCATCATCATCATCTGTGCTTTAATCCTATTCCCACTCTTGCAGGTGAGATGGGTATGGTTTAGACAGTAAAACGGAATAATTACTCAGAACAGGAAGGCGATCGTTGGAGTGCTCAACAGAAACAAGATAAGCGTCCATTTATTCTTCAGCGAAGCCTTCGTGTGATCGAGTGGTTGAGGGGCTTGTCTTGTGTCTGAACTAAAGTGAATGCAGTCTTAGGCTGTGGCAGGGAACAGTGTGATAAATTGAATTTCGTTCAAAACTTCAAACAATACTTTTCTTCCACGAGACCCAAAGATATATCACACAAAACCAGTCCCGAGTGACACATCTTTACGGTGCTGACACTGGTAACTGTGTTGATGTGGTAACATGTGAGTGTGCTTGGAACATACGAGGACTGCTGGGTCTACAGAGACGGACTGTTACTCCTATACGAGGAGCTGGATGCATTTCTCTGTGTATGGCCAGACGCCTTAATTCCGTAAGGGCTGACTACAGACAAATTGCCTCCACGTCGCCCTGTCCTCTGCCTATTAGCTGCCCTCCCCCCAACTCACACCCACCTCTCGTGTATCTTATTTTTCGTCACTTCAGTCCTCCGTCTCATCAGTAGACATTCCCTCCTTCTCTCCCCCTCTCCTAGTCAGTCTCTCATTGTCCATCCTCTATATAATGTCATCCCATCTAAAAATATTGTTCATAATACTTTCATTCACATCCACATCAATACCACTACTGTCCTTTACATCATCATTTGTCTGTCTGTCTCTCCATGTAATTCCACTTGCTTCTCTCATATAACTGTTTTCCACTGGTCTCACTCCTGACTTAGTGTCGGAATAAGAGAAATAAAAAAAAAAAGAATATATTCTAAGTTGTGTGAGATAGATAGAGATAGAGAGAGAGAGAGAGAGAGAGAGAGAGAGAGAGAGAGAGAGAGAGAGAGAGAGAGAGAGAGAGAGAGAGAGAGAGAACTGAATAGGGGAAGAGGTTTTAAGGGATAATGAGGTGACGAATAGCGTAGAGAGGTAAAGAAAGTTCAAAAAATAACTAGAAAGCACTCAGAGTGCACCTACCTCCGCCAATGCCATTGCCGTTAAAAAGGATCGAGATCCGAATCCGTGGAGATATTGTGTGGAATGTACAGAGTCCGGATCCGCCCAAAAATTTATTTAATTGTTCCTTGACCCATGGCCCACTCTTCCACAAAATTTTATTGAAATTTAGTAAGAACTTTTGGAGATAGTATACATAGGATCTGGATTCGGATCCGGATCCTTCCCCAAATTTAACCACTTCTTTCTTGGTCCATGGCCCACCCGTCCACCTAATTTAATTGAAATTCGTTGAGAACTTTTGGAGATATCGTCTAGACAAACAAACAGACAGACAAGCATAGGTGAATACATAATCTTCTCCAACTTTGTTGGCGGAGGTAATAAAACTAGGGAAATACACGAAATACATTGAAGAAAAAAAATGGGAGAGATGAAGGGGGACATACCGACGCCTATCAAATGAGGAGAAGGAGAAGAAGCCTCCCAGTAAAACACAGGAAACGTAAATGACTATAGAACAGGTTATTTTTTAAACGAAAGCACAGAAAATGAATTTAAACAACACATGAAGAAAATGGATGTGAATACCAAGCACGGGGTGTGTTAAAAATAAAGCAACGGGGAAATATGGTAATGCAGACTAAATTGGAGAACCATCGTCGGCTGTAGGTGGAGGGAGAAAAGCGGAGGCGAGGCAGAGAGAGAGAGAGAGAGAGAGAGGAAGAAAGAGAGTGGAGGCAGAGAGAAAAAGGAGGGTAGAGAATGAAATGGACGAGACAAACGGGGAAGAATGATTCTGGCACAAGTGACAGTATACAGAAAACAGACAGATATAGAGATGGGTATATATATATATATATATATATATATATATATATATATATATATATATATATAGATATAGAGATAGATAGATATATATATATATATATATAGATAGATAGATAGATAGATAGATAGATAGATAAATGGATATATAGAAATAGGTAAATATGATACATGGAGAGAGAGAGAGAGAGAGAGAGAGAGAGAGAGAGAGAGAGAGAGAGAGAGAGAGAGAGAGAGAGAGAGAGAGAGAGAGAGAGAGAAGAGGAATAGCGAGGGAGGGCGAGGCGCTTTGAATACCTCAGCTGCCGATGCTAACTGGGAGCAGTGAACCCAGGGGAAAATGAACAGAAGAATCTTTTATGTAAGTGTTATGGAGGTGCAAAGATGCAGTCTGGGGCCTATTGTTGAAAGTAGGGGGAGGAGGAGGGGTAGAGGGAAATATGTGTGTTTGGATAGAGGAACTCAGGGTAGAGTGTTTGTATGGGGGTTGGGAGATTGATAGGGATGGAGTTTGGGGCTTGAAGTTTGAAGGAATGGTAAAGGGGTGGAGGCTGACTGTAAAAAGGGTGGGGATGAGGGGTGGGATGAAATGGACGGTAGGCTGCTGGTAGGTGGACGTGGCTTGTTTGGCAAAGGTAGAACAGGGAGGATGGAGGGGCAGAGTGGGTAAGGGAGGTGGGGATACGCGGGCTTTGAGGGTGTAGTCAGGGGAAAGTGAATAGCCTACCACAAGGAGGACAGCAGAAAGGAACAGGATAATGAGTAGAGTAGTTGACGGATAACTTTACGATGTAAGGGAGGGGTGACAGTTGAGGTGACGGGAGGGGTGTGGTGGTAGAGATATGAAGGGTGAGGGAGATGTTTAGGGGGCTTGTGCGTGAGAGGGGTATGGAAGAAGGAGAGAAGGGAGGTTGAAAGGATGGTAGGGATAAAGAATAGGATGACAGGGATAGTAAGATTCTTAAAGGGAAATTTCAGAGGAAAGGGGGGGAAGGGAGCTGCTGCGGGGGGGGGGGGGGTTGAGTATGGGGTGTCGTGGCGGTGAGAGAGAGAAGAGAGCTGATATGAGGGGGTTTCAGGGTGAGAGAAGTGGTAGGTGGTGTACTAGGTTGGCAGGAAGGGTGATGGTTGGGTTGTTGGTAGAAGGACAAGGTAGGCTGCAGAGAAGTTAGGGTTAGGGGTATGACGAAAGACAGGGTATGATGCTAGAGATGAGGCTGGTGTGGAGGTGAAGAGGCTAGCTGAAGGGGTTTGGTGGGTGTGGGGTGCTGTGCTCCTAGAACTGTAGTGGGGTTTAAAGCGTTTGGTGGGAGGGTGTTGAATGCGAAGTTCATTGGTCACGGAGGGGTATGACTGAAGGTTTGGATGAAAAGAGGAGTAGATCAGAATTTATGTAGAGTAGGCGGTAATGGTAAGAGCTGCAGATTGCTGGGAGAAGGTACGGAATGAAAAGGTAAGCCTAGAGAGTTAGAGGAATGACAGTGAGATAAAAGAGTGTTGAGATGAAGGGGTAGGATAAAGGGTACTTTTGGCCAGAGAAGACTGCTGAGTAGGTGGAATGGTAAATCATGGAGGGAGCTAAGGGGATAAAATAAGAGAAATTAGAGGAAGAGGATAGCAACGAGATATGCAAAAGGAGAGGGAAGGTTGAGAGGATGGATAAGATAGCAAAGGTAAATATTTGAGAAACGGTAGGGAGGAGTAACGTGAGAGGGAGAAGCGTAAGAGTAGGAGAAAATGGTAAAATGGATGTAGGGAGGAGGGAGAGGGGAAAGAGAGAACAACATTAAACAATAATGGTAGAATGGAAGAGGGGAGTAGGATGAGGGAAAGGGAAGGGCAGTAGTAAAAGAAAATGGTTGAATGAGAGAGGAAATAGGGTAAGAGGAAATGAGGGATTAAGATGCATACAGGAGTCCATTGCTTTGCGAAAGGAGGTTAGAAGGAGGTATTGGGGGGCGGTATGAGGGTGATGGAGGGTGGTAGACTGAAGAGGCAAAGGAGGGTTCAGAAAGGAAGGAAGGTGGGTAAAATATGAAGGGAACTCAAGAATGAGCTAAGGTCGGGATAGAGTTGGGATGAGAGGGAGGGAGTAGCTGGTGACTGGGTAATGTGTATGGGAAAGGTTAGTGGGAGTGGAAATGGGGTCTGGTAAGGGAGGGGGGTGTTTAGGTTGGGGGAGGGGAGGGAAGCTGCAGGGAAAGGAGGAGGGGTATACTATGGTAATCTGAGAAGAGGCGCAAAAGGGCAAACTGATGGCCATTGCTGAGCGGCGGGAGGTGGAGAGAAAATTGGGGACTGGAGGGAGGGAAGATGGAGTTAGGAGAGAGAAAACGGTGGTATATTAAATAACAAATTCAGTTCGCATTTGGAAGAAACCGGGTTCGGTTTTTTTCGTTGATCAAACTGGTTGAACAAGTCTGTTTCACCCATGTCACTTTTAAACAAACTGTACACTAATGCGGACCTGCATGTAATATAGATTGTTATAGATCGTTTAATGGAGGGAGATTTGACTTAGATTAAACCGTTGTGCAGGCGAAAGACATTAATTTTTTTTTTTTTTTTTTTGACTGGGGGTGGACTCGATGTAATGAAGTGGCAAGAGAGAAAAATAAAACGAAGGCAAGGGTAAGGTGTGGTTCGACTATAGTTCTTTCACCGCAACCTGGCCAGATTTTCGTCTTATTTGCAGCTTATTTCATATAGCTTAGCGGCAGAAAAAGGCAGTACAATGGGTCTACATTCTCTACTTAGCGCTCCCTCTTGATTAGCATCATACATTAATATAAATGTGCATAGCAACTAGGCATTCAAGATGTTTATAAGTAAAGGAAGACAACAGGGAAGGGGAAGCAGAATAACTAGATGGCAGAGGAATATGGTAGGTGAAGGGAACATTGGGGAGCTGGAGGTGGAGGAAGGGAGTGGTAGAGTAAGAGAAACAGAGAGAGGGGGTGAGAGAGAAAAGAGAGTTTGAGGATGAGGGAAGTGGATGAGTAAGTGAAATGGAAGAGGGCAGAGAAGAGTGAAAGGCAGTAGCAGAGTAAGGGGAGGAAGAGAAGCAGGTAAGGAAAAGCAAAGAAGCAGGTCAGGAGAAGCAGAGAAGGGGAGCAAGAGAATCGGAAATCATGCCGTGGAAAGAGGGCAATGGAGAGAGGAAGGGTGAAGGGGGAAGATGAAAAGGTCTCTGTGGCGGCTGTGGGTGTAGCCTTGAGTGTGTGTGTGTGTGTGTGTGTGTGTGTTCCTAGGTATGTATGTGTATGAGTGTCTGTCTATTTGTGTATGTATATATGTATGTATGTATGTATGTATGTGGGTGTGAGTGCGCGTGTGTTTACTGTAGCAATAGGTGGAGGGGACAGAGGAGGGTGGCGCATGAGGCAACCAACCGAAGCACCAAAGCTAACAATTTAAAAGCCCCCCTAAACCAATCACCCAGGAACGTACTCACCTGGGCTTAGGAGACTCACTACCACCTCTTCTGCACCTACATTTATTTATTGGTTTATTTATTTATTTTATCATAATATTTTTTAACTATTTGCTCCTTCCTTCCGCATTTTAAAATCTGTTCACTTGGTCTTAGAAGACTCACAGCCACCTCTTCATCTCCCATATTTATTCCTAGAAACATGTTTATATATTTAAGTATTTATGTATTTAATTATGTATTCATTTATTTTCACCTTAGTGTATTTTAGCCATTCACCTGTTCCGTCCGATGATGTATTATATTTTTTATTCCTGCTGTATGTGGGTGATTTTATTCGGCTTAGGATAGACTTTTCGTAATCGATGGGTTAGATGCAGCCTTCAGTAAAGAATTCCTTACTACAGTAGAAGTCTCTCGTACCTTGAATAAAATTGTCTCCAGTTCGCATAGATGATTTCAAAACTACGTCACTGTACTGAAAAGGTTAAAGTACGTTGTCGACCTATATATTTCACTCTTCCTGCAGGCGGACCATGTTACTTGACTTAGGTAACACAACTCCCAAGAAGAGGGTGAAAGCCATGAAACATCCAGTGACAAAATAGGAGATGAAGAGCATAGCCTACTGCAGCAAGGGATACACTGGTTAATGGTAAAAAGATGACAGTTTTTTTTAAACATCTGAATTAATTGCTGCAAGAAAGCGTATGGTATACATGTGATCTGCTTATACTTAAACTCATTGCGTAGGAAGTCGTGTTCATTTTATTTTCTCAGTCTCTATGGCAATGTGTCCAGATCAGGAGAGATATTTTGAACTTGAGGAATTAAATAAAAATTTTGCCAATCTCCTCTAACGCAAGAAGTCTTTCCTGGGTTGAACAAAATCGTCTGAGGGTACCAAGAATAATTTTAAATTGCGTCATGTTACTGAAGAGATTAGGAGAAAAGTATACTGTAGCTGTACTTGGGGTAAGAAGGATGACTTACTCCACCATCTTTACACAATCGGTTAACTTTTTCTCATGTTACGATATTTGGTTGAACGTGTCATCACGTCATCGTCGTTGTCATCGTTATGGTAGTTTGTGCACTGTATATTCGTTTCTTTCCAGCAAAAATAACTCTTACGTATGGGAAAGAATTAATCGCAGTTTCATCTGCAAGTTAACATCCAATTTTTGAGTACTCGAGTAATCATAGTACGATGGTAATATAATTTTTCACTAGCCAACAGGTGATGATAATGGAATTCGTACTGTATTTACTTTATGTGCCTATTCATACATACATACATACATATGTAGATAGATAGGTACATAGATAGATAGGTAGATTGATATATGTATGTATAATGTATATTATATGATAATAAAATGCGTACATACCGTACATACAAACGTATATAAACAAGCACATGAATGAATATCAAACGGTGATATACATTTATTTGGTCCTTTACACATGTACCAACCTACACATACAAGCACCACTCATCCACCTCCCCAATACACACACACACACACACACACACACACACACATACATGCATCCGCACACACAAACACCAAACGAAAACAAATACACTAGAGGATAGCAACATAAGGCACCATTCCCACAACCACTGAAACACACACACACACACACACACACACACACACACACACACACACACACACACACACACACACACACACACACACGTACACGTGGGCGAGCAAGAATTCCCAGGATCAGTGTTATACACACAAACACCACACACAGGAATCCAAGCAACATACTTTTCCCCGTCTGGGCCCAGTCAAGCACCACTCTTGTTTGTTTTCTTAGGCTTCTTCTGACATAGCAGGAGGTTTAGTGAAGGCTGAGGGTTCGTTAGAGAGAGAGGGAGAGGAGGGGAGGATCTAGAGAGACAGGAAGGAGAAAGGGATTAGGAGAGGGCGTAAGGGAAACAAAGATGGGGAGAGAGGAGGAGAAAGTAAAAAAAAAAAAAAAAAGTTAAAGCGTAAGAAAGAAAGGGGAAGAGAATAAAAGGGGAAAAGAGCAGGAGTAAGAAGAAAGAAGGAGGAAGAAGAGAGACGAGGAAGAGAAAGATAAGGGAGTGAAGAGGACTAGAGATGGGGACGGGGTAAAAGGGAGGGAATGCCCTTGAGTGAAAACATGACGGAGAAGATAGAGGGTAAGGAGAGGAGAGGCAGGGGGGAAGAATTGCTCTGTTAAGTTTAATGACTGGGTACGTCATGAATGGTTACGTGAAGAATCACTATTTTTTTCTGTTAATCAAGGATCATAATCTCCTATTACAGATTCAAAATTTGCTTCCCAAATATTTTCTCCAACCAGTTTTGATTGTTAGAAAATTTGTTACCTTCGGATCCACAGTCCTCTTCGTCAAGAATTGCGCTATAAAGACTTACCATATTAAGTTCTGCTCTATCAAAATTGATGACTTGTCACGGCAAGATTTAGTTCGTCACTATTAGATATTTACTACGCCATGAGTCAAGGTTTCGTAAGTCAAAATTCAGGAATTTTCACACCAGAATTTGCTTTCTCATGGTTTCTATCTACAGGTATGTGTCATCAATCCTTCATTGTTATCTCGAGCGCTGGGGTCCGGGGCTAGGCTTCCGAGTTCAAATATTTTAAGGTGATTGACCAGTCGCTCTTCCCTGAGGTGCTTTGTGTGATAAATAAACCCCAACCACCACACTGATGTAATAATCTCTTATGGACCACATATTATTGGAACGACTTGAACCATTAGACAACAAACCATCTATATTTCATTATTTCCACCCAACATAGTACTCGTATATGGTGTCCTGACCCACATAAAACCATCTGATTTGTCACTCAGTGTAAAGTCACCCGAAGACAGGACTGCATCATGTGACTGGCATCCTATTTCAAGCCAGGATTTGCTAACGGTATTTTTTCGCACATCAAAAACGCTTTGTCAGATTTTTAGAAAAGAAGAAAAAACTGCAAAGCTAAGAATCAACGCGTCAAGATTTACCTCGTCAGGATTCAGTACACCGGAATTTTTGAGTTAAGATTTGGTACATCAGAATTTAATACGTCAAAATCTCCGTTACAAGATTTTCTGTTTCTGACGTTATTACGTCAAGATCTAATACGTCATTGACTGCGCATTACGATTTGCTGCGTCAAGCATTACTACGTCAAGAATTAATACGTCTACGTCTCCACATTACGATTTGCTGCGTCAAATAATACTACGTCGAGAAACAAGAAATGCTGCATTAAACCTGCCCTCCTGCCTTTAAGTTTCATTTTACCTTCCCTGTCCTGTTGCCTCTGTGACTACTGTAAATATTTTTCTTGCATCGACACTGGTAGGGGACGTTAGCTGTGTATAAGCGTTGAGAGAGAGAGAGAGAGAGAGAGAGAGAGAGAGAGAGAGAGAGAGAGAGAGAGAGAGAGAGAGAGAATGACATTTAAAAGAATCTCTCTCTCTCTCTCTCACACACACACACACACACACACACACACACACACACACACACACACACACACACACATGTAGAAAGATATAGGCAGATAGAAAGACAGATAGACAGATAAATAAACGGATATAGATTGATAGGAAGATAAATAGATAGATAAACTGATAGATAGGTAGATAAGAAGATGATAGTAACAATAATAATAGTAATAATAATAATAATAATAATAATAATAATAATAATAATATACTTTATTTGATCTTTTGTACATTGTATAAATGAAACTTGGTTTGGATTGGGCTCATGTCTATTAAACCTATGATAAAAGACATTTACACACTTTTACACATTTGAGACTAATATAAATACTAGATAATGAATAATTGCTAATCACTAAGTGTATGATTAATCATTTTTATACTTATAGGTACAAATGATTTCTTATTCCTTGAGGTTCTCTGTATAGGTACATTCAGTCTTCTGCCTGATCTCAAGTATACATAATTTTCGTAGAGCGGGTGAGTCTTATCCATCAGAATTTTCCTAGCTTGTTTTATGACATTTAGTTTGTACAACTCATCTAGTGGTGTCACATCTGCTTTTAGCCTTTTTGCCTGTTTTACTATTTTGCTGAGTTTATTTTTATCTTTACATGTGAGAGTACTGAACCATGTGGTTATTGAAAAAAGTTATAATGGATTCAACAATTGATTTGTAGAGTAATGAGATTATTCTTTTATCTACCTTAATATTGTTTAGGATGCGAAGGTGATGCACCAGTTGGTTGCACTTGTTGTAAACTACCTTTGTGTTGCTGCCTCCTGATAGCTTGTTGTCAATCATGATTCCTATATATTATACTCATCCACTTTATCTACAGTTTCAGATTTTATTACAAGTTGTGCTGGGGGGATCTGATTTTTCTTAAAGTCAATGAGCATCTCCTTAGTTTTTGAAACATTAAGCTTTAAGAAATTCCTTTCACACCATGAAACAAATTGATTCACCTGGCTGAGATAGTCACTGTCATCACCATTTCTCATTTTCCCAACTATAGCAGTGTCATCTGCCGATTTCATAATAGTAACATTTCTGAAGTTACTCTGGCAGTCATTACTGTATATAGTATATAAGACTGGTGAAAGTACACATCCTTAGGGAGCTCCTGTAATTGTGACAAAAACATTAGATTTTATATTTGATATGCTGACAAACTGTGTTCGGTTTAAAAGATAATCAAGGATCCAAGAAATAAGGTTACTATTTACATTCATATTTAATAGCCTGTTAAGTAGCACGTGGTGTTGAATAGTATTAAAAGCATTTCTAAAGTCAACGTATAGTATGCGAACACTGGAGTCTGGCTTTTCAAGGTGGCTAGTTATTTGGTGGTTCATGGTTAGGACAGCATCTTGTACACTTCTACAAGGTGAACTGGCAAATTGGTGTGGGTCTTTATACTTATCGATATACATGCACAAAATATTCTTGACAATGCTTTCGAAACATTTGAATGTCTCACATGTGAGCGCCACAGGCCTGAAGTCATTGTTAACTTTAGGAGTTTGAGTTTTTGGTATAAGGATGATTTTTGATAATTTCCATAGGGCTGCGACTTTAACTTGGTCAATTGACGCCTGAAATAGTGTATGTAAAGGGAATGTTAGTTGCTCAGCACATGACTTCAGTACTCTGGTGCTCACATTGTCGGGCCACATGCTTTTCCGATTTTCACTCTTCTTAAAGATTTGCGAACCTCATCAAGTGATATTTCAATACGACTATCATTTTTATCATTTAGTAGTGATCTTAAGTTGGCATATTCTTTTTCAAAATTGTGTGTATCAATAGATAGAAAGATAGATAAAGTGATAGATAAGTAGATTTAATGATATAGATAGATAGGTAGACAGATAAACTGATATAGATAAGTAGATATGAAGATAGACATATATTGTATACTCGTGCGTATGTGTTCTGTACTACCAGCCTTCTGACACCACTTCGGCCTTATGACACTTCGGCTCTGACGCCACCTCACATCCGCCTCCCGACACATCCGACACCTTCCTTCCAGTTCGGTTCCTCAGCAAACTCGGCGCCAATCATCTTTTATTTTACGAACGCTTTATAAAAATTGGGAGGGGGGGAGAGATTTTTATCCTGAGAGACAGACAGACAGACAGACAGAAACATGTACGCGAAGGATGCACGGAGATATATAAATGCACAAAACAGACAGATAGACAGGAAGATCGAAAGATATATAGACCAATACAAAAACAGAAAGACAGGCAAAATAATTATGTGAAAAAGGACACAAACAAACATACACATGATATAAAGATACAATGAAATAGACAAGGGGACATACCGATAGACAGACAAAGACGTACACCAACTGACAGACACAATTAGAGACACAAAAACAGACTTAGACAGACAGACACAGATAGACAGACGTAGACAGGCAGATAGACACGCTGACAGACAATGACGGAGTCAGCGAAAGAGCCAGACCACAGAGAGGAGAAAGAAATGGAGTTGGAGAGAGTAAAAGGGAAAACAGAGAAATCAGGAAAGCAAAATTTAGTCGAGAGAGAAAGAACGCAAGCGAGGGAGAGACGAGGATTAAGAAAGAGGAAAGAATGAAAAAAAAAAAAAAAAACGAGAGGAATAAAAATTGTACAGTGGGGGAGGGATAAAGCGAACGGTGAAGAAGGTAGAGTCAGGGAGGGAAGGGTGAGGGGGGGTAGGGAAACGGGGTAGGGTGAAGGATTATGATGAGAGAGTGGTACTGTAGGATGCAATACGATAAGGTGTGCAAAGGTGGGGTGAGGGAAGGCAGAACTTAGAAGATAGGGTGGGGTAGGGGTAGCATGAATGAGGAGGGTGAGAGAGGGACAGGGCGAAGGGGTATGGTAAGGGGGCTGAGGTAAAGAATGCAACAATGAAGGAAAATGGGGCAAGAGAAGGTAGGGTGAGTGGGGGTGAGGTGAACAAAGCTAGTGAGAAGGAACATAGGGTGAGGGAGGGTAGGGTAAAGGAAGGTAGGGTGAGTGAGAGGTAAGGTGAGGGAAGAGTAGGGTGAGCGAGGGGTAGGCTGAGAGAGTGGTAAGGTGAGTGAGCGTAGGGTGAAGGTGAGACAGAGTATTGGAGGGATGGGTGAAAGGTAGGGCAGGGCAGGGGCAAGGCGAGGGAGGGTAGCGTGAAGAGGGTAGAGTAAGGTAACGGAAAGGTAAGGTGAGGATGGGTAAGGTGAGAAAAGGTAGGGCGAGGGAGGGCAGGGTGAAAGAGGGTAAGGTGAGGGTGAGGGAGGAATGGGTTAGACTGGGGTAGTGTGAAGGAGAAGCGGGTTAAGGAAGGGGTAGGATGGTGTGGGAGGATGACGGAGGAATGGACTTACTAGAGGTAGCGTGAGCGACGGGCCGGCTGTGGGAGGGGCAGATAGAAAGCGGACTATGGTGAGGGAGGGGAACGGTGAGGATGGGTTGGTGTGAGGGGTACGTAGATGTATTATGGGTCACAAAAGTATCGGTGCACAGTATGTGTGAAACATTTGGAATCACAGAACGAAGGTCACTGAAATATTAGTTTCAGACCTACCACACGTTGGTGGCCCTGATGTCGGGAGGTGTCATATACGTATCGCCAACTAGCAATATCCTCGTGCAAACATATAACAAATGTTATGTTTATATAAACAACATTGTTCATTCACAATGAGACGTTGGTAAACATCAGCAGTTGAACGAATGTTTTCAGTAGGCATTGGACCCCCTGTGCACCGATACTTTTGTCACCCATAATGCACACACACACACACACACACACACAGGGTAGCTTTCACCATTGAACCGTTATAATTCTTGTTTATCCTACATCCATTTATATTTTTCCATGTTGTGCCAAGAAAACAGAGCAATAATATTTATCTCATACATAACATCGTGATATAGCTAATACTATAGTATGCCATTCTGGACACTGCACTACTCCCACTCCTCCACTTTTCCCACCTCCTCCTCCTCCTCCTCCTCCTATTACTATTACTTTACCACTACTACTGCTTCTACTATAACTATTATTATTGTTATTGTTACTACTACGTGGTAAGTGGAGGCGCTCACCATCCACTCACTCGATGTAGTGCTGTTCTTAGGTGTCTGCTCTTTCCTCCATCCTTCTTTCCTTCCATACTCTTCTTTCTTTCCTTCATTCTTTCCTCGTCCTTATGACTACGGGTGACTTTACGCTTCCTCTTCTGTCTTTCTTTCCTTCATTCTTTCCTCTTCCTTCTGCCTGTGAGTGACTACGCTGAGTGACAAGCCAAATGGTTTTCTGTACACCAGGAAACCATTTACTACGCTGGGTGGTTACCATATAACCAAATTATGGCACCTGGTGGTTTAGTGGGTAATTATTGTGCTCCATTTGGGTTGAGCCGGTGAAGGTTTATTTCCAAGGGGTGGTTGGGGTTGATTGCTCACATAATGCCACTCAGGGATGAATGAGGCTGGTCACTCTCATCTTAAATGTCAGGACCAATCTGCTTAGCTCCGGGCTCCTACGATCCTCATGGGGCAACGTAGGACTGGATGATGGATGGATGGATTATTATTACTACTTTATCATTAGGCAGGCTTAAGCTGATTTCCATTCCTCATACGAAGGATAGATTCTCTCTCTCTCTCTCTCTCTCTCTCTGTATAACCCATATATATATATATATATATATATATATATATATATATATATATATATATATATATAGATAGAGAGAGAGAGAGAGAGAGAGAGAGAGAGAGAGAGAAACAGAGACAGAGACAGACAGACAGACAGACAGACAATGTTGGTAATACTGTTAGTTCACAACTGGACCAAAATGTTTTACTCGTATAGTTTCCACCGGACGGAAGACGAAAGTAAAAGTAATGGACAAAATTTGATCTGATTGACCATTATTGGATGTGAAGGGCAACCAGGTTCTGAGGTCTTAAGAAACGACTTTAAATAGATGTGAAATTCCTGGATTGCACCTTACGTGACATGACGATGTATTAAGTGGGCACTGAAAGTAGGTGCCAGAGGGCAAGAGAGTGTTGTGGGTGTATTCCAGGGTGACTTATGGGGCGGAGTCACACAACGCCTGAGTAGCGTGACGATTAAGAACGAACCACTTATAACCTAAGTTCCAAATAAAGCTAAGAGAATACACTAGCGAATGAATTAAGAGAAAGCGTGCGAACGAGACTTACATATATAGGTAGATCCATAGACAGACAGAATGACAGATAGACAAAGATTCCGACCAAATAGCAGTTAAGCAAAATCTTCAACACGTTCCAAACATGTTGAAATGAGAACGTAACTACGAGGTCGACACTTCCAGCTAGGAGAAAAAACTGAGAGAAACTTGGCCTGCTTCTCCTCCATTCTTTCCATTCGCGGCCACTCACTCTGTTAATTAATTTACCCAACTTTAAAACTCTGGAACCTCAACCAAAACAGCTCTTAATTCTGTTACGCATTTTTCCCGGGCTCCTGTCCCCTCCTACGCACCCATCCCACCACCTTTCCTCTCCACATTCATAATCTCAGTAAGAATCTATTTATGTAACTATACCACTGAACGGGGCTAATGTATGGCCCGGCCTGCACTATATGTGCAGGGAATCTTTCAACAACAACAACAATATCTATCAATCTATATATCTATCTGTCCCCTTATCCATAGATAGACAGACAGATATACAGGGGAAGAGACCTGCTCCCTAAGTACTGTTGCTAGTTTTATATTAATACATAAACATTACCCTCTTCCCATATAGAGCGTTTTTTTTATTTCTTCTGGGTTCAGGGGGGAAAAGGCGTCCTCGAACTGAAGTAGTTAAAAGCAGTGGTAGGTAAGTTCATCTGCCTGATTATTATTATTATTTTTTTTTTGAGGGGAGGGGAGAACACATGATGTCATCCAGCAAGACGTCCTCTGGGTGAAGGAGTTAGCCACTGTCGTCCGATGACCTATACTTCACATTTGCTTTTAGATAATTTTATTTAATTTAGGATAAACGTTTCCAGCTGGAGGAACTAGTCACAGCCAGCATGAACCCATTCACTAATAGAGATCTATCCTAAGATGAACTAAATCGTCTGGTGACATCAAGAATAAAGAATAAATCCATCATAGGACTCAAGAGGCTTAGGATATTTTATACACTGGGATCTATTTATTACCTGATGCTCCATTCTGTGAGGGGTGGCCTGGGCAAAAAGTGTCTCTAGGCATCTCTGTCTATAATAAGTAACACCTTCCCGCCCTCCTCCAACGACGCATCTCCCCCCACCCACCCATCACCCATTAACCTCCATGCATCTACCCTTATCCATCAATTAATTTCTCCACACTTACACCACCCACCCCGCCCATCCTCACAGCTACTCGAATCCGCCTCTTAATCTCCCACATCTACCTTCAGCCATTCCTTAACCTCCCCACATCTACCCCCACCTATCCCTTAACCTCCTCACATCCACATCACCCACTCCTCCCTTCCCCATATCTATTCCTAACCACCGTGAACCTTCCTGCCTCTACCCGTCGCTTAACCTCCACATATCTACCTCACCCACCCTACTTTGCACAGTCTCACCTACAACACCAAGAAACAAGAAGCGGTGCTAAGGCACAACAAACCCGTCCCCGGCAATCATTTTAGTGCTGACGTGTAAAAACGACAGGATATCTAGTCAAAAATGTCACATATCAAAATTGGAGCAAATTGGGTAAAAACTGACGATTT
Organism: Coenobita brevimanus; assembly: GCF_032717465.1. Classification (NCBI taxonomy): domain Eukaryota; kingdom Metazoa; phylum Arthropoda; class Malacostraca; order Decapoda; family Coenobitidae; genus Coenobita; species Coenobita brevimanus. The sequence continues at coordinate 27,573,917 of NC_137030.1, read as the reverse complement.
GATGACCATCTGAAATTTTAGGTCCGACCCACCTGACACTGATCCCCTACCGCTAACTGGGGGGGAGACCACCATGATGTAATGAGGCATATTATAGGACATAGATTTGAAAGATACACCTTTAGGTTTTGGTTTCATGTCGATATGACGAATTTGAAAGGAGTTATCGCGAAAAGCGATTTTTTGAAAAACATTTTTGGGCCTACAGCCTGGGGCTTGGCCCAGTTTGGCCTAAAATTAATCAGGTAATCAGAACGTCATAGCCCATCATCCCTGTAATTCTTGGCAAACTTGCACCAGTCGTTTTCGCGTAAAGTTGTTAACAAACAGACAGACAGACAAACAGAGTGAAAACTATTCCCGTCCCCGAACCCTTCAGGGGCGGGGGCGGGTAAAAAGTGAAAAATGCTCTGAAAAATCCTAAGGCCCTCATAGGTACTGTGCTTAACTCTACCCTACATGCAGTGGTTAGCTAGAGAAAATACAGGTTAATAAAAGCATTTTGGAGTTAAGGGTCTCTATTTTCTTATGTTAGATGGTGCTTTAATTAACCATTTTGCTAGGCATACCAGCCATAGCAACATTCTAGGAAAATATAATAGCAGTCACAAACAATTTAAACGCTAAAACTCAGTTCCTTTGAGGTGTAGGAGCCTACGTCTAAGCTTTTTCCCTTCATTTACCGATTAATTATTTGAGTCTTTCATAAAATGCATTAAATAGTTTGTCCAGTAACCAGAATATAAGGTAAAGTGTAGTACATAGAAAACGAGCGTATTTTGAGCGTAAGGTAAAATCATCTGGGTTGTTGCAGTAATCATTGTCTGTGATGGCAGAGTGTTTCCCCAGATGTGCAGCGATACTTTTGTGATAGGCTGTACACCCGTCAAAAAAATATAAAGTATCATTAGGCATGGAGTCAATCCCAGGCTTTTCGGGCATTGTTACCCGACCTGAGCCTGTATGGTTGGTACCCCTACAGTCGCGGCCTGTAGGCATCAATGGGTTCATCTGTTCTTGAGGAATGTGAATTCAACGAGGCTTCATATAATATATTAGGCTAATCGGAGGCCATGTCGTAACTCTAAAAGGAGGGACAGGCTGCATGCATGGCACGATGAGTGCTGCGACTGGGACAGGGGGTGTGCTAGAAGGGGTTGGAAATAAAACGCACAGGTGCTTATCTCTCTTAATTTTCCTATTTCTTACTCACTACAATGCTTTTGGAACTCTTGGTTAGAGGAATGGGTTACGGAATACTTTTAGATATTTATTTATATAAATATAATGATGATGGTGATGATGTTTATTATTATTATTATTATTATTATTATTATTGTTATTATTATCATTATTATTACGAGCAAGCGAGAGCAGCGAGCAAAGCAATGTTTACGTTCAGCTGAGAAATGTGCAGCCTGACACGACCCAGCCAGGCCCAACATGACCAGACTGACCGCCATGGTTTTTGGAGGCTAAAAACTTTCCACTGTCTGAGATAGAAGAGAGATACTTCAGCAGGTAGTAGATACATTCAGTAAAATTTGTTTTTAGCTGTACATTAACTCATCAGACCAAAGGAATCCCTTGGAATCCCAGCTTTCCAAGGGAATGTACCGAGGGCTTCAACTGACATGCCCCACTATGAAATCATATTAATAAGATTTCCTGCTGTAACACTGTGTTTTCTAGCATGAATTCTAACAATTAAATATCGGCCCATAATTTTGCATGAATAGGATAGGAGGTGAAATTAGCAAGAGTAATCTCTTCATTTTGGGGTTATATCATTTGATCAATAGCCAAACGTTTACAGACGCAGTTCGTCAACAAGGCAAGTCAGGAGCGGAGAAATGAACATTGCGCGTGTGATAAATGCTACAGCGCCTCGCTACTTGCACATCCAGAGAGAAAACGTGAGAGAGAAAACTTGAGAAAGTAAATATTTTAGCTCAATGATTCTTCTGTTATTGTTCAACTACCTCATTAAAAATTCTCAAAGTTTACAATAAGATGAAATTATTATGATAATCATTGTACAAAGGCTCGCTCGCTCGTCACGCGCTCACATAGCGCACTTTACTGGTTATTATTACAGTAGTAGTAGTAGTAGCAGTAGCAATAGTATTTTTATCACTATCATCATTATTGTTAATGTAATACTGTAGTGGTAGTACTAGTAGTAGCAGTAGCAGCAGTGTCATTATTTTTTTTATTGATATTGGTGGTACTGGTGTATGTAATATTTTTTGTGTATGTTAACATTTTTATTACAGTGCATGTCCTACTGGCTTCCATGTGTTGACATGTCTTATTTGTGATGTTTCGAAACAGTTCCATTAACTGTATCAGAGCACTGTTGTATTCACTCGCCTGTGGATTCTGTATACATTAGGCCGTATTTCTGAACGTCTCTTTACAACAGACGCCTACAGCTTTATGGAGTTCTTCCTATGCTGAAAGGATCTAATAGAAGATCCCTGGATCATCGTCTGCCCACTCCCACCCCCGTTACCAGTTGTTATGATATGGAAAAACTGGCGCACCAACTGTTAACGAAGCTCTGGGAATCATATCAGCCACCTCGTCTTGTTTCAAAATGGACCATCTGAAAATTTTACATTTTTTTAATCTTTTTTACGGGTGTACATCAATTATAATTCCCGCAACTACCAAACGAGGACCTGACGTGAAGCCTACACGTTGTAACGCATGGCACTATGGATGAAACAGCTGTGGCGTCGACCGGGGAGCCAAACCTACTTTTATTTCCCTGCAGCTAGCTGTGGGGAGGCCTCTGGTCCTACCCTGGGGAAGCACTGCCTACCACAAGGGGACGCTAGATCCGTAGACGGTGTTTGTTTCGCCCTGTACCTGTAAGACGGCTCCATATAAGCGGTTGTTTACTTGTGGTCGACTGTTATATTATGCCAGACAGACCAAGGCCAAAGATCAGGAGCAACTACCAAATAATTTCATTTAACTTAAGGGAGACGTCTTGTGATGAAGGGATTTGGAAACTATATATTCCCCTGGTTTACTATGAAAAATCTTTCCTCTGCTTGATTATACTGTCAGGATGTAGAAGAGACAATAAAAAAATGAAGATAGTACAAATAAAATAATAATTTGACCATTTCAGAGAAGTGGTTGATTTTCTCCATTCCCAGAGCCTCATTCAAACCTCCATTACTCACTCTCCCATAAATATATTTCACACACACACACACACACACACACACACACACACACACACACACACACACAAATCAGCTCTTACAGGTTCCAGTAATGCTGAACAAACTTGTATACAGACAGTTCAGTCTTCTGAACTATATACGAAAAGTTTATATGCCCCACTCTTCCTCATAATTATTTCCCCTTTCATCAGCACCGTTTTTAATTATTAGCATTATTTTCTTTTTTCTAACATTTTTCCCTCGCTGGGAAAGATAAGTTGTCTGAAACGTCACAAGTTCTCTACTTGGCTGAGGTAAGGAATAGGTTAATGAAATGAATATGGTAAAAACAAAAAAAAAGGGCAGATTTTCCACAGGACCTAGCAGCAATTAAAAAACACTCCCTCTAATACAGGTTCTGGATGAGACATCCCGAGCATTGACTCAGTAATGTCAACGTGGTGACATGCTAATGTACGAGTATGGACGACGTAGGAGGACTGTTGTGCGTCAAGGTACGGACTGTCTAATCTATGCCCAAAATAGGAGACATTTCATACATCGGTACAAGAGGGAAAAAAAAAAGACATATTGGTTACACCATTTCTAAGTTCGTCAGCACAAACAAGCTCCCTTGATGCCTTCAGATTGATTACAATTTCTATCTTTTCATTTGGCAACTGGTAGACACTTACTATTTCAGATTAGGAGAGTACTGAGAGAGCTAATGTAATCAAAAAGGATCGCCTCGAGTGCAACACCCTCACCCATCAGTCATACGACTGAACATTTAACTTTCCAGTGACCATTACCTTCTACTGATTTCTGAAAATAATAGAAGAATTATTTCATTCATGTCTCGCTCTTACCCCTCCACCAGATATCAACCAGATCAATTTGAAAGTGAACTGACCTTGCTCTGTGACCCTGATAGTTGACCTTACCCTGCGACCTTGACTTTGACTCCTCTTAAAATCGAATCCTTCACCTTTGCCTTACCCAAAAGTTTCCCACAAAGTATGGTGAAAATCAAACACAGGCTATCTTAAGTTTACACTGCCATTTGACCTTGACCTTGACCTTTGAACCACTGTTCTCATACATTTTCTGGGTGGAAGCAACTTTTTCCCCATATGTTTGTTTGTTTTTTTCCGCTTGGGTATTTTTTTACCTCCTGCCCTCAACTTCTAACCAGTGTACACGACCTTCCTTCCAGGAGCACGTGACTTTTTTTCCATAATGTAACTTTTCTTTAAGTTTTCGTCGCACAGTTGACTTTTTTCCTACAGTTCTACTTTTAAGTCCCCCGCATGAGACTTTATCTCCAAGTCCGAGCCCAGAACATTTTGTCATGCGTTCAAGACTTTTAATTGTGCATATGACTTTCTTCCCGGGGGATGTAACTTTTTTCCGTGCTCGCATAATCTTCCACTCACGTATGAACTCCTCCCCCCTCCAGTTTTTTTCCCATGTGTCCAAGACTTCCCCCTACTCGCCCTCTGCGTGTGTCTTGGTTTGCCTGTGTGTGCAACTATTTTCTCCGTACCAGATACTTTTTCTTTAGGGTCTGAAATTTCCACTGCCACATGAAATTTCCTCTGAGCACACTACTTTTTCCTTGCCACTCATGACTCCCTTACCTACGCACGAGACTTTTTTTTTTTTTTAGTCCGCAGTTACTACAGTTTCTTCCCGCCCAAATTACTTTTACCCCTAAGGCTGATTATTTTACCCTGATGTCAAGTATTTTCCCTGCGCATGCGAGCTCTTTCCCAGTGCGCAAGAGGTTGTTTACCCCGCACGCAAATTTTTCCCGGCGTGCTTGACTGTTTTCCCTCCCTCGCGACTGTTTCCCCTCACTCCAAACTTTTTCTCATGTGCATGAGACTTGTGTGTGTGTGTGTGTGTGTGTGTGTGTGTGTGTGTGTGTGTGTGTGTGTGTGTGTGTGTGTGTGTGTGTGTGTGTGTGTGTGTGTGTGTGTGTGTGTGTGTTCCTTGCACGCGACGTCCCTTCCCCACTCGCCCGACCTTTTTTCCCCTCAGCAAGTGCGACTTTTTTTCCCTCCCTCAGGCGAATATTTCCCCACCTATACGACGTCTTTCAATCACGCACGCAACTCTATCTCCGCGTGCCAATTCTTTCCACACGTGTGCCAGATTTTTTAGAGAGAGCATGATTCTCTTCCCTCAGCGGGCTACTTTGTTCCTCGTGAACGGGACTTTTTTTTTTTTTTTTTTTTTTACTCTAGCGTACATTTTTTTTTTTTTTCTAATGAGTGCGACATTTTTCGCCTTGTGCGTAACTTTTCTTAGTGTGCTACGATCTTTTCTTTTTTTGGTGTGTGTGTGTGTGTGTGTGTGTGTGTGTGTGTGTGTGAGAGAGAGAGAGAGAGAGAGAGAGAGAGAGAGAGAGAGAGAGGCGTCGAAGGTGCTATGAAGAGGAAGGAACGTGGGAGTAGAAAATGTGATCAAAGATTTGGAAAGGAAGAAACAAATAAATGGTGGGGGATCATGAAGGAAGCCAGAAAGGGAAGTGGGTCAGGAAAAATATTTGCCAGGGAAACCGAAATGGAGCGACGATGAGTAAAAGGTAAGAGTAGAGAGGAGAAGGAGAGGTAGTAAAAGTGAGGTGAAAAATTGAAGAGATAAGGTGAAAGCAGGTCTAAGTAGTGACGGTATGAGAATAGGAGTAGAGAGAAGAGAGGTAATGGTGAAAACCCAATAGTAGCTAAGAACAGATAGAAAGAAAAAAAAAAAACGAATGGGAGGGAGGGAGAAGAGAAACAAAATAAAAGAGGATGAGTAGATGAAGTAAAAGAGGGAGAGTTGATGGACTAAATCATAGGGAGTAAAGAACTGTGATGCAAAAATTTAACAATTAGTAAGCATATAGGGGAAAAAAAGGCAGAAAAAATATTGATGGGAATGAGTGAAAGGAGGAATGAAAAGAAAAAGTACTGAAGGGAGGAGGAGAGAATTTGACAGAAGCGTGAAAAATGTAAAATCTCATTAGTAGGTAAGTGAGAGAGAGAGAGAGAGAGAGAGAGAGAGAGAGAGAGAGAGAGGAAGGGGGGATAAAAGTGATGGAGGGAGAGTGAGAGGTGGAGGAAAAGGCGGAGAGGGTATGTGAATAGGTAGAGAGAGAAGTCAGTGATGCGTTTGTTTTTAGATATCCTTCACTTATAGTGAAGGCCGGCCATACATTAGCCTGGTCAAGTCAATGATATTAAAATTAGCATTAATTGGTAACACTGAGAAGGCCAAAGAAAGGGAAGTAAAGGTGAGAAAACAAGGAGTCAAAGTTTGATGAAAACGTTCAACGATCTGGCGAATAAAGAATGAAATAATATTGGAATATCTTGATGACATAAAAAATAGAGAGGGGAGAAAAATTATGTAAAGAAAAGACAAAACAAAAAGCAGTTTTGAGTAAGCAACAAAAAAAAGGACTGACAGAACTGCATGAGAGGATGCTAAACTGAGTGGATATTTTTCATATTAAAGCAGATTTATATCTAACGACGGCGCAAGGTTATTTAGTAACAGTAGTAGCAACCAAGGTCCAAGGCTTGGTAGCAACCACACAGTCATCTGGACGCGAACTCAGCGGACTGCAGGCTGAAGCTGTTTTTTTCTTGCGGTCCAACATCCTCGTTTTAGGTGGCCAGGGTGGAAGATGAGAGACATTTAAAGAGCCGGGCAACGGAGGTGTTCGGTTATATGTGCCACCGCTTGAAGGCGTCCCTCACCAGCACTAAACAAGGACCATTAAGGAATATAATACTACAGATTTAACCAGTTAACAAGGATTATGTCATTTTACGTGTTCTTAGACTAACCTCAGACGATTTTTTTCCCTTTGCGATGAATCTCTAGTTATGAGGGAGTTAGAATTTACCACTAACACATCAAATTAGACGTCTTCTCTAGGTTGAATGACATCATTTGGAGGCGGCAAGAATAAAATGACTTAACATGTCGTTGAGAAAGTCAACCCCTTCAAACCCAGTACATCAGTCTTCTTATACAGACTGGTCCCTATATAACACTCCTCTCCCACTCTGCCGTGCGATTTCTCATGTGTTGCGGGGACGGCTCAGTCAGCGTTATCAATATCTATACAGGATCCTATATTCATTTCCTACTGCCACTGCCGCAACCACAATCACACCTGTAGACACAGTCATCTCCGCAACATAAAGTACGGTCGGGTGAGTTGTTAGTGGAGCGCTATTTGCTGACCATCATGTACATTCTTTTTGCTGTAATCAAATCATTTAATTCAGGTTAAGAAAGATCTCCACTATTTGTGGAGTTTTTGAAGGCTGTATCTAACGCCTCAGTATGAAAAATCTCTGCTAAAGCTTAATAATACTATCTGGTACTAGCAATATTAGGGCTTACATGATGAGCTAGAGCTAAAGAGGTAAATAAATCAAAGTCAGGAGAAGAAACACAAGAAAAGTTGAGAGAAGAGGACTGATGGGCAGAAATCCAACCAGATTACAGAGAACCATTTAGATGATCAAGGGATGAAAGAAAAGAGAAGGGAGGGAATGGAAAATAGCAAAAGGATCTTTTGGGGTGGGAATGGTAGTAAGAAACGAAACGAAAAATGTATGACAAATGCGTTCGCTCCAGCCCACACATTGGTCAAAACCAGTCCTCCTTTCAGTCACAGACATAAAGCTACACACACACACACACTCAGGTTTTCGATTATTAAGCCAACTGAAACTGCCTCCCGCTTACCGCTAGTCCCATCCCTCTGATGTCTGGATCTGTCTGATGGGGTCTGCCTTGTGGGGTCTGTCTATGGGAGTCTCGGTTGAGGTCAGCTTGTTATGGTCTATATTTTAGGAGTCAGTATTGTGGGATCTGTTTTGTTGGGTCTGTCTGTTAATGACTGTCTTTGAAGCTTTTTTGGCGATATGTTTGTTGGAGTTTGTCTGTTGGAATCTGTCTGTTGGGGCCTGTCCGTTGGGGCTTATTTTAGAACCTGTCTGTTGTAGTCTGTCTTGAGGGCCCTGTCTGTCGGGGTTCATCTGATACTGGAGTGCCTAGGTATAAAGCGAGGGGGGAGGGAAATAATAAAAAAAGAAAGTGACGAAAATGTAAGCAAACTGGAATGAAAGGAATACAAGGATACATATGTATAGGAAGACCAAAGAAGGAAGATGAAAAATGAGGGACAATTGATGGAGGAGAAAAAGAAGGAAAAGAGGGCGAAACAGAAACTGAAGAGCAAACTGCACACAGGAGGGGAAAGAAAGGAGGAATAGAGTTGGAAAATGAACAAAAAGAGAAAGATTATGATACCAGAATACCTCAGTAAAGGGAGGAAAACAGGGGTTGCGTAAGGGTAAACCAACGAAGAAAAGATAAACAGGAGAGGAGGAAAAATGTTAAGAAAGGGGGAGAAAAGGAAACAGAAAGAAAAAAATGAGGAATAGTGAACGGAAACTCGAAAAAAAATAAAAAATAAAACAGTAGAAATGGAAGGGGAACGGAGGGAACAAAAGCAGACGAATATGAAGAAAACGGAGGAAGGGAAAGAAAAGGAGAAAGGAGAAGAATGAAAAGGAAGCACTGAACAAGGAAGGAAGGAAAAGGGCCTGCAGAAAGCAAATGAGAACGAGGAGAGATGGAAGGTCTCAGTCTATCTGTCTATTGCCAGACACTTTCATCCCGTAAGGGGTGGCCACAAAGAAATCGCTTCCATGTCGCCGTGTCCCCCACCATTTCATTGCCCGGCTCCCAGCTCACACACCCCCACTCTCATATACCTCTCCACTCCATCCCTCCATCTCATCCTCGGCCTCTCCCTCCCTTCCCCCCCCTCCACCTCGCTCACATACATTCTCCTCGTCAGTCTCTCGCTTTCCATCCTCTCCACATGTCCAAACCACCTCAGTGTGTTTCTTATAACGCTTCCTATCACATCCACATCCACACCACAACGCTCCTTCTCATCCTCATTTGTCAGTCTGTCTCTCCATGTGACTCCACATGCTCCTCTCAAATAATTCATTTCCACTGCTCTCTTGACTTCTGTCCCTCCAACAAGGTCCAAGCTTCACTTCCATACGTTAGAGTTGATGTCACAATACTGCCATGTAGTACCTTTTCACTTCCATGCTCACTTCCCTGTTTCTTATCACTGCTCTCAAGGAACCAGCAACTTTTCTTCCCTGATGCACCCTTTCAAGCACTTCACCCTCTAAACTTCCATCCTTACTCGTCACACTACCCAAGTCCTTTAACGCACTCACATTTTCCAATTTCTCCTCATCCAGCCTCACTGTACATTCACTGACTTCACTTCTCTCGAAGACCATAACTTTACTCGTCCCTACATTCACCTTTAGATTCCGTTTCTTACACACTCTCCCAAACTCATCCACCACGCCTTGCGCTCCCCTTCGTCTTCACTTAACAACACAGCATCATCTGCAAACAACAGTACAGGTAGTTTCCAAACACTGCGCTCTCTCACTCTGGCCGCTCCAACATCCACTGCCCTACCTTGTATCTCTTTTATTACCCTATCCATATACAGGTTGAACAACCATGGAGTCAGGACACATCCTTGTTTCAATCCAACCTTCAAATAGAAAAATTCACTCAGTTCACTATCGAAATGCACTGCAGCCTTAGCACCCTCATACATACTCTTCACGGCATTCAACAACTTCCGATCTACTCCATATATTTTTAGTACTTTCCACAATCCTTGTCTATCCAACATGTCATATGCTTCCTCCAAATCCATGAAGGCCGCATACAACTTCATTCCCTTCTCTACAATCTCTTCCACTAAATATCTAAGAATGAGTATCTGATCTACACAATCTGGAGGATGAGGAAGCAAAATAGGGCAAACTTATAAAGAATGAGGGGCAAGGCAAGAAGAAGGGAAGAGAGGAAATGAGGAAGAACACAAGAAGAACTGATGGAAAAGAGGAAGATGGAGAGTAAAAGAAGAAGAAAATATTAGATGCGTGGGAGAAGGGAAACGAGACCGGAGGGAAGAAAAGGCGAAGGAAACGAAGAAAAGAGTTTAGTGCAAGGGGAAGTCGGAGAGCAACAATAAAGGAAAACGGAGAGAAAAAGAGTTATGGAAAGGGGAAGAGGTGGGGAGCCAATGAAGAAAATAAAGAGAAGAAAGAGGAGAAAGGGAAGGAAGGTCAAATGGGGCGTTGAGAGAAAGATGTGATGACAGGGTAGGGAAGGTGGGAGGAGGCTTTAGGTGGTGGGTGATGAGGTGTGGAGGAGAGTGAGAGGGAGAGGGAGAGACAGAGATGGAGAGAACGACAGATAGAGATATAGAGATAGAATTATATAGATAGACAGATAGATAAGGTGGAGGTGGAAATAGATATACAGGGAGACAGATAGATACAAACAGAGAGGGACATAGGTAGACAGACAGACAGATCGTTTGGAGGAATCTCAAGGTGGCGGGTGATGAGAGAGAGAGAGAGAGAGAGAGAGAGAGAGAGACAGACAGACAGACAGACAGAGACAGAGACAGAGACAGACAGACAGACAGACAGACAGAGAACGATATAGATTTGTGGACATTATATACAGAGATGGGAATGGGTAAAGATATAATGATAAAGAGAAATAGACAGATAGACAGGAGGAGACATATGGTGGTGGGTGATGAGGAGAGAGAGAGAGAGAGAGAGAGAGAGAGAGAGAGAAGGAAAGTTAGTATCTCAAATACCTTGCGTGTCCATAATGAGAAGAAACTTCGCGTTTGCTCGGGGGTGCATTTCCAGTTCACACTCATTTCAGTGAAAGATCTTATCATTTTTTTTTTTTTTTTACCGCTCTGTTTTAGTGCTATTAACAACATCCATGGGGAGTCTCTTCCAGGTGGGGCATATTTTGTATGTGAGAAAGTTTTCACATATACATGTGCTAAATCTTTTCAGTTCCAGTTTCCAACCATGGTTGCTTGTTGAGTTCTTGTTGTGACTAAGTAACTCTCTATGATCAAGACTGTCAGACCCATTCAGTACTTTAAACACTTCGGTGAGCTGACCTCGTAGTCTACGAGATTCTAATGAAAACAGTCCCAGAGCCTTCAGTCAGTCCTGATAACTCAGTCTCTTGATGGATGGAACGAGTTTTGTTGCCCTAGCTTGAACTTTTTTTTTTCAGTCTGTCCTTCCTAAGTGTAGGTGACCAGGACTGCACAGCATACTCCAGAAGCAACCATACCGATCCCTACAGCTTGGATGACAGCCACGTCCGTCATAAAACAGGTGTTCAGGGTGGCTTGGATGACAAAAGACACTTTGCATTTCCCATCAGTCTTTGAATTCCTACCTATTTTCTATGGTGCCCAGTGTGTGATGTAGGCATACAGGAGGCGAATGAGCTACACTGCCAGTCTTCAAGTTGAATTGGGAGGGGTAGGAAAGATAATTTCTGACTCCACATAGTCCAGTTCACTTGCTGCCGAGACTGCTGCCCGGCCCCTGCCACCTCCACTCCTGCCACCTCCACCCCTGCCTAGCCTCCTTCTCATGCAGGAAAGAGGTTGAGCGATAGTTCGAATGGGAGAGTTTCAGAGATGACAGTATCGTTTAAGTGATGTGTCCTGGCCATCATTTACAGCTCCTCAGCCTCCTTCTCATTGCCTTCTTGGCACCTGTGCATCACCACCCTCTCACCACCATCCACATCGCCTCAGTTTGACACTTCGCAGGTGTGTGTGGAAGTATAGCATATATAACTTAAATCTGTACTTAAAATGAAAAATAAATAACTGGTAAAGACAGATAAGGAATTTTTCAGTGTAGAGATAAGGAAAAGTTCATTTAGTGAAGTAAGATTGTAGTCATTATATACAAAAACTACAGATGATTAGGAACTCTATGGTACTGGAAATAGGTGTTATGTCCAAAACCTAACAGTGGTTTTGTATCATCCGGTATGGAAGAAAAAAAAAGTGCTGGAGTGAAAATTGAACGTGATCTTTTGAGGCAAGTACTGTACGGTGGGTTTTTCTTTCATGTTATGATAATATAGTGCAATATATGTATATGTAAACTGGTTGTGTGATAGTAAACTAGTAAAAAAATTTGTGCAGCTCCTATAGTTCAGAAGGAACTTAGCCAAGTAAGTGAGTTTTCTACATTAGAATTTAGAATATAAGGAAAAGAACAAATAAAAGAAATCTAGCTCAAGTGACAGCAAAAGTGACCTCGCAATACAAGCTCAAATAAGTGTTATGGTAATAAAGTGCACTATACTTGCAAACTGGTTTTGTTACAGAAAACTAGTAATAATATTATGCAATTCCTGATGTGCAGTAAGAACTTATCAATGAAAACTAGTAATAATATTGTGCAGTTCCTGATGTGCAGTAAGAACTTATCAATGTACGTGACTTTTCTACATAAGACTTTAGAATACATGGAAAGGTATGGGTATAATAAAACGAGCTTTAGTAACAACAAAAGTAACCTTACAGAACAAGTACAAATAAGTGTTACAATGACCAACAATCTATGTAGCCTACTTGTGATAAGCTTGTTGTGAAGTAAGAAACTATCTACACAAGTGCTTTAGAAGTAAAGAAAACCATGTGTGCAAGAAATAAAAGTATCGACCTCAGGGATAACTAAAGTGATTTTACATGACACTGAATATGTTCTCACAAAAAGTGTAGTTGATCTTTGCTGCAAGTAATGCATAGTAAACCTTGGAATTTCTTTTCACCCTTTGTCACCCATACAATAGGTGAGATTCACTCATGCAGCAGTGGCAGGGGCTGATGGAGGAAAGTGTCAAGGTCAAGTGAGGCAAGAGGGAGTGTGAGCAGATGTGAGCGAGGAATCCCTGTCTTGGCAAGGCCTACAAACCATAGCCACCGACATGTCAGCTCATAGGGACAGACTCTCAGAATCCCCCTAACTGCCTCCATTCATCACCCCCTATCTCCACAGTGCTTCCACCTACATGCCTGGTGGCACTCGCACTGGTGATATGAGGGACTGATGAATATTCTGATCTTTAATTGAAAGTTCTCTGTGTTGTGGTTAAGAACTATGAGAAGTAGAAAACAGATTACTTTTTGAAAAAGCCTGGATACGAGAAGGGCTCAGGTCGTTAGATCTCTGAGCCTTAAGGGTAGAGTTATAAAGCATAAGAACAATCTCGTTCTTCCTATGTAAAAACTGCCTCTGGATGTAGCCTAGCATTTTCTGGGCCTTTTTCTCTTATTCGATCACTGTTCAGAAAACTTTAGGTCACTAATCGGCGTACCTAAGTCCTTTACTAAATCAGTTATCCTCAGAGGTCTTCCCAAAAGCGAATAATCTGACCCAGGATTTGTATAATCAGTATGCACAACCTTGCATTTCTCCAAGTTCAATGGCATTTCCCATGTATCAGACCAATCCTCAAGCTTAACAAGTCTTCCTGGAGTTTTTAAAACTCTTCAAGCCTGATCACGCTTGCTACAAGTCTGATGTCATCTGCAAACTTTCAGTTCACACCTAACAGATCAACATCTACATCATTGATATGAATGATGGACAGGAATGGACCAAGGACTGACCCTTGTGGAACGCCAGAAGTAACAGAAGCCCAATCACGAAATTCTGCGGATCCCTACTTGCTGTTTCCAATCAGTTGAGGCGGTGGCTGAATCGGTAGAGGGGCGGCCTGCAGTCCTGATGGACCCAGGTTCAAATCCCCTCTGGGGCAGGGAACAGTTTAAGGATTTGAATTTCATAAACGCAGACTTTCCTGATCTACCGGATGACCCGCCGACATGTCGTAAAAGTACCCCCGCTAATACCAATACACCAGTCCTGTATGAGACAGCCCTAGCATGTATTCAATATGGACGGTGGGTGTTAGCGCCGAAGTGGTGACATGTGGAGGTGTAGGAGGACTGCTGGGCCTTGGGATAGGCTACTGCCCCCGAGATATAGGCCCTGACGCCTTTGCCCAGAATCGGACATAAAAAAAAAAAAAAAAAAAAAAAGTTAGCAAATTGTCTGTCCAGAGTGTAGCCTCCCTATTAATACCGAGTTAGCGTACTTTTGACTTTAGTATGAGATGAGGCACTTTCTCGAATGCCTTTGGAAAGTCTAAGTAAAGGATGTCTATTGCTTTACTACCGGTATACATATTCAACATTTTGTGGAAAAAAACGAGCAAGTTGATTAGGAATGATATATGTCCATGCTGGGAATCCATAATCAGGTAGTGATTTTTCAGGTGTTCGACTATCCTGTCAACAGTTACTCCTTCAAACAGTTTAACTATGATAGACTTATGGCTAACTGCGTGATAATTAATGCTGAGTCTGATCCTCTCTTTAAAGACTGAGGTCACATCTGCCAGTGTCCAGCACTTCCCCTGTTTCCAGTGACTTGTTGAAGATATCTGCAAGTAAAGGAGTTACCTGGTCAAGTACCGTTTTAAGGACTCTTGGAAGGATTTTATTTGGATCAGGTGACTTGTATTTAGCTTGTCGATTCGTCTTGCCATCTCCTCAGGGGTTCGTCTCTGGATGATGGAATCTTCGCTCTCATGGGCCAATACTGGTCTTGCCTTGTCATGACTATCCTCTAACCTAAAGACCAAAGCAAAATAGCTATTTTAGAGAGCAGGCCATATTAAAGTCTGAGATCTGCATAACACTTGACTGATCCTTCATTGATCTAATACTACATTTGAAAGGTTTCCTACTGTTTATGTGGCTGGAGAACACTTTGGGGGGTTAACTTTCCAACATGATTTCTTCATTTCTTTTAGTCAACTTTATCGGATATTTCACTTTCCTACATTCACTCTTAAAGGAGTCCAAATCATTTTGGTTCTGGCTGCTTTTGGCCCTCTTGTATGCAGCCTTTCTCTCTTTTTATTGCAGTGGTTGTTTCCTTACTAAACCATTTTGGTTAAGAATTCACTTTATGGACATAGTGAGTAGGAATGCAGTCTGCCATTTTGTACATGACTGCCCTCTAGTCCAGCACTCATAAAACTCTAAAACCTGCATTGTCAGCACGATGGAAGTTTATTTTTCTTATATTAGATGCAGACGATCCTTCCAAACAAATACGCAGAGAAAACCTTACCAGGTTGTGGTCACTACCACCCAGTGATTCACCAACAGACAAGCTGGTAAGTGTGGTAACACTTGAAAATTCTGCAGTGAACGCGCGCGCGCGCTTGAGAGAGAGAGAGAGAGAGAGAGAGAGAGAGAGAGAGAGAGAGAGAGAGAGAAGAAAACAGAAGGGAAGAGAAGAGGAAGAAAATACACAGAAACGTATATGATAAAAAGTAACGGGAAAGAAATTCAAGAAAGCAGGAAAAGTCAGTCAAAATATACCTGAAATCGTAAGAGAGAAAAGATGTGTAAGAGAGGGAAGAACAGAGCTGGTACACAAAAGGAAAAATAGAAAAGGGGAAAATAGACGCGGGTAAAAGAGGGGATTTGTATGAACTCACATGCAGAGAGAGAGAAAAATAATACGCAAAAGAAATGAGATTGAGAAGGGACAGAAAAATAAAAGTGGTGTAAAAATACCAAGAAAGAAAGGGCAAAAAGGCAAGGAAATGGGAAATGAATACAAAGAAGTCCAAAAATAAGGCTCCTTGCATCAGCTTACAAACAGGAGAGAAAGAGAATACACAGTGAAGGAAAAAACACAAACGTATAACGAAACCCGTAGGGAATGGGAGGCAGCTACAATGAATATGCACCCACTCACGGTGCAACAGTTAACGAAAAGAGGTGAAAGAAAAGAAGGAAACCTTTAATTAAAATAATGAATAGCAGTTGGGTGTAAATAATAATGACTATAAGAGGAGGGGAATCAAGAAACGACTGGAGGAAAACCAAGGAACAAAAAAGGAGCACTGAGAGAGTGTAACATTGTCGCCCACCAGTTTCAAAGATCCGAATATTCGAATTTGCTCTGTGACCATGACTATAACTGATTAGTAGCAATATTAGTTTACTTCGTTTTTGCCTGACCCTTAACGCTTCCACCAAGTTTGGTTCAGATCAGAAAAGAACGGAAACTGTTTGAACTGATTTTACTTAGTGACCTTGACATTTAATCTTTCCCTGTGATCTTGTTCTTTGCCTTTCTCAAAATCTAATCTTTTTTGTCCTTGATTTAATCTGGTCCTTTCCTCAAAGTTAAGGCCACTTCAGATAAAAACTTTTATAGGTGGCCTTGCCATATGACCTTGACCTTGACTTATTGTTCTACAATAACGCCACCCTCTTCGGTGATCCTAAACTCATTCACTAGTTTGAACAAAAACAGGCCACACAACCTCATGGGTCATAATTCAATCTTGCTCTTTCATACTATTAATTTACTGTTCTCAAAACTGAATCCTTTTTTTCTTGCATGACCTTTAACCTGCCATCAATTTTCTTCAAACCAGATCAAAATCAGGTTGGCCTTGCACTGTGACGTCGATGACGTCGATGTTTGATTGTTCTTTAGAATCGATTCCTTTTTGTTATTGTTTTATATTTAGTCTTTCCACAATTTTGAACTAAATCAAATAAAAACCGCTTAAGCTGACTTTGCCTTAGGACCTTCACCTTTGACTTATTGCTCTAAAAGAAAAAAAAAAATCATTTTACTCCTACACTGACCTTCAAACCTTCCCTCATGCTTGATTAAAATCAAACCAAAACTGTTTCAGTTATTTTGCTAGAAAGCACACACATAGGTCGACTTTGATCACAATTTTGGCCTTGACATTTGACCGTTTCTTTTCAAAATTGAATCACGTCATTTCCACCATACCCTTAACTCCTCCTACAATTATGGACAAAACTGATGAAAATTGAATGAGTTGACTTTGCTGTATCAAACTTTGACCTAACCCTATGACCTTGATATTCGTTGTTCACAAAAGTAATAAATTTGCTCACTGACTGTCCATCAAACCTTCCTTTAAGTTTGTTTAACTCAAATAAAAGTTGTTTGAATTGCTTTGACAAAGCACATCCATATAACAAAAAAAATACACACGCTTATCAGATGAACGCTTGGTTTCGCTTTGTGAGAGCGGGGTTAAAAGTAAAACCCAAGAGGACTTAGGAAAAGGAGGAGGAGAACCAAAGGCAGAGAACAGGGAAACCAAGAGAAGATGACGAGAACTAGGAGAAGAGAAGACAAAAACCAAAAAGAGAAGAACCATGAGAAGAGGCACACGAAGACAGGAGACGAGGAAAACCAAGAGAAGAGATAAGGAGAGCCAAGAATAGAGCATATACAAGAGAAGAGAAATAAAGATAAACAAGAAGAAAAGAAGGTCCAAGAGGAAATATAGTGAGAACCAAGACAAGAAGGAAACCAGAAGAGGGGAGCCAAGAAAAGAGGAGAACCAATAGAAGAGCAGAATGAACAGAGGAGAAGAATCAGGAGAGGATATGAACCAAAAGATGAGAAGGATCAGCGGAACAGAAGAACCAAGAGAGTAGAAGAAGCAGGAGAAGAAAGAGCTAAGAGAAGAGAACGAGGAGAAAAAGAGGAACCAAAAATGAGAAGAACTATAGGAAATGAGCACGAAGATAAAAGAGAACCATGAGAGGCTGAGAACCATGAGAGGTGACGAGAGCAGGAAATGACCGCGAAAATAAAAGAGAACCATAAGAAGCTGAGAACCAAGAGAGGAAAAGAGAACAGTGGAAGCAAGAGACGAGTAAAACTAAGAGCAGTGTAGAACTAAGAGAGGCTAAAAATCAAGAGAAGAAAAGGGAAAAGAGGAGAACGAGAAGATAATAGACCGAAAAGAAAGGACAAACAGAAGAGAATAGTGAGACAAGAAGTTTAAAATAAAGAGATGCGCAGAGCCAAGGGAAAAACAAAACCAAGAGATGTGGGAAGCGGAAACCAAAGCTAAAACAAAGCATAGCTAACATAAAACTTTCTTCAACTTATGTATTTTCTACCATCGCTGGCCTCAATACTAACAAGGCATATGGGCCTGACGGGGTCCCTCCTGTTGTTCTTAAGACCTGTGCTTCTGTGCTTACGCGCAACCTAGGTAAGCTCTTTCGCCTTTGTCTATCAACTTGCACTTTTCCTTCTTGCTGGAAGTTTGCTCTCATTCAGCCAGTCCCAAAGAAGGGTGACCATTCCCAACCCTCTAACTATCGCCCAATTGCTTTAACATCCTGTATCTCAAAAGCTTTCGAGTCTATTCATAACAAAAGAAATCTAAAGCATCTTTCCTATCACAACCTTCTTTCTGATCGTCAGTATGGGTTCCGTCAGGGACGCTCCAATGGCGATCTTCTCACCTACCTTTCTGACTCCTGGTCATCCTTCTTTCGGGACTTTGGCGAAAGCTTTGCCATTGCACTTGACATCTCAAAGACTTTCGATCGAGTTTGGCAAAAATCTTTAATTTCCAAACTGCCCTCTTACGGTTTCTATCCTTCTATCTGATCCTCCTCCCCTAGCTTCCTTTCTGGTCGTTCAATAGCTGCTGTTGTAGACGGCCATCGTTCTACTGCTAGAGCTATCAATAGTGGTGTTCTTCACGGCTCTGTCCTATCACCAACTCTCTTCCTTTTATCCATCAATGACCTTGTAAGTTGTACAGCCAACCCTATCTACTCATACCGTACACTGATCATTCCACCCTTCGCCTTTTCATTCGCTTCCCCAGCGCCCATCTCAGCATTTACCTCAGCAAACAAGGGATAAGGCTATGGCACACCTTATGTCTGACTTAGCTCGTATCTCTGACTGGGGTAAAAGTAATCTTGTTGTTTTTAATGCGTGAGAAACTCAGCTCTTACACCTATCAACCCGTCAAAATCTTTCAAAGGAATACCTACTGATGTTTAATAATATCCAGCTCAATCCTGCATCATCTTTAAATATACTTGGGGTTTCATTCTCTCGGGATTTATCTTGGAAAGATCATAGCACATCTCTTGTAAAATCTCCCTCCAAGAGATTAGGTGTGCTAAGCCGACTCCGTACCTTCTTTACCCCTGCACAGTTGTTGACTTTATACACGGTTTTTATTCGCCCCTGTGTAGAGTACAACTCTCATGTGTGGGGAAGCTCCCTACGTACAGCTCTTCTCAACAAGGTGGAGTCAAAGGCTTTTCGTCTCATTAACTCTCCTCTTACTGGCTCCCTTCATCTTCTGTCTCTTCGCCGGACTGTTGCGTCTTTATCTCTTTTCTATCGCTACTTCAATGGTCACTGCTCTTCTGAATTGCTTGTTTGCATCCCTCCATCACTACAACGGGAGTGTAGCACCAGTCTAGCAACAAAATCTTATCCCTTTTCTGTCCAGCTCTCTAATACAAGAGTTAACTATTATTCCCAGTCCTTCATTTATGCAACTGGGTCAGCTCTGGAACTGTCTCCCTCTGTCTGTATTTCCTACTTCCCCTGACCTCCAGTCTTTGAAACGCAGTGTGTCCAGGCATTTCAAAATGAACGGATCTTGAATTTGGCTCTCTGTTGTTTTTTTGTTGTTTTTTAGACGGGGAGGGGAAGTAACGTATCTTTCGGGTTCCTGGCTTTGGTTCCTTCTTCCTTGCACAAAAAGAAAGTAACAAGGGAGTAAAAAGTGTCACCACAGGAAGACTAGAATTGTGAGAAGAATAGAGCCAAGAAAGGAGTAAAGCAGAACCAAGGGAACAGTACAACAAGACAAAATGAGGAAGTATGAGAACCAAGAACACGACAGCCAGAAAGTGAGAAGTACCAAAAAAAGAAGGCAATGAGAACCAAGAAAAGACCTGAAAGAAGAGAAGCGAGAGAACATACCTATAGGCAAATAAGGTGCAAGAGAACAAGTGAGAAAAGTAAAATCAAAATAATTAAGAAAGGCCAATAGAGGTAAGAGAGGAACCGAAAAGCCAGGAGGAAGAAGCAGAAAAGCAAGAAGAAAAGGAGAATCAGGAAGGGAGAACAAGAGAACCAAGAGAAAGGAGGGAAGGAAGGACCCGAAGCTGAAGAAGAGGAAATGAGGGAAGTCTTAATATACTATGCAGAGGTGGAAAAGAAAGAAGAGGAGGGGGAAGAGGAAGAGCAAAGAAGAGAGGAAGAGAGGAGGAGGAGTAGGGGATAAGGGTGGAAGAGAGAGAGGGACAGTGAGAGAGGTTGAGGGAGGTGGGAGACGGAGAACAGATAGTGTGGAAAGTGTGTATGAGGGAAGAGGCAGAGAGAGAATAAGAGATGTGAAAAGAGCAGTGTGTGTGTGTGTGTGTGTGTGTGTGTGTGTGTGTGTGTGTGAGAGAGAGAGAGAGAGAGAGAGAGAGAGAGAGAGAGAGAGAGAGAGAGAGATTACGCCAGTAAACGTATATACTAGTATATATATACTGTGTATATATATAAATTCTAAGTTTTCCCCAATGTATTTTAGATTTTTCCCTGTTCATGTAAGTTTACCTCAGTGTAAGCAGTGTTTTCATAATATACGTAAAGTTACCCCCAGTGTAAATAAAGCTTAGCCTAAAACGTAAGTCTTGCCCCAGTATATGTCAGCTTCAACCATGTGTGTACAAAGTTTACCCCAGTGAATCCAATACTTACCCCGTTATGTATAAAGCTTTCCCAGTTGCAGGTGGAGGTAACCTCGGTATAATTATGTAAGGCCTGTCACAGTATATGTAAAGTTTACTCAGGTATCAGTAAAAGTTGCCCAAGTATATGTGAAGGTTATCTAAGTATGTGTAAAATTTACCTAAATTGCATCAAAAGTTTGCTCCGATATATGTAATTCCCCCCCGAGATATACATAAAGATTATTAAGGTGTATGAGGTGGTAAGTGGTGGCGACCATTATCCATTCAGTTCGTATGTTGCTGCCTAGTTCTCCCATCACCTTAATCATAATATTTTCTGTATCTGCGTTCCTCTTATCTTACTTCTTCCATTCCTCCTGTCTCTTTTACTTACTCTTCTCTCCAGTTCAGGTGGCTTCACAGTCAGTGGCAAGCCTAATGGCTTCCTGTAACCCAGGAAACCATTAACAACGCTAGGTGGTGACAGGAAAACGGAGTGATATAGTGCCTACTGTGATTTCTTCGTTAAGTGCGTGGAGGGACTCAAATGCGACGTCCATCCAGGAACCAAACCTCCACACTCTTCCCTGCGCCTTACTATAACGAGGTACTGTCTGCCGCAAGCGGACATTGATTCACAGCAGAGGATGAATAGCCCTGCAAGGGTGGTTGCTTGCCTGAGGTTCATGGGTCTGTTCGGCCAGAAAGACCGAGGTTATTCAACATCAAAAATAACTTTAGGATATGAAAAGTTTAACCCAATATATGTTAGGCTTATCACGGGTCATGCAAATTTAAGCTCAGCATTTGTACAGTTGACCTGATTATATGTTACGCTTACCCCAGTATGTGCAGAATTTTCTCCTGTATATGTGAAAATTTTCACAGTATATGTAAAGGTTACTCGTACTCTAGATTATGAAAAGACAACATCAGTGTGTTAACTTTACCCCAGCACACTATATAAAGTTTACCTCTTAGAATGTAGGCAAAAAGTTTACCTCGTCTTACGTAAAGTATGGCTAAGTATATGCAAAGCTTGCCCAAGAATATGTAAATTTTGCCCATGCATATGAAAAGTTTCCGAAATATAGCGTCCATAAAGTGTACCGAAGTATGTTTAAGCTTTCCCAAGAATATATAAGAATTATCTGAGTATATGAATAATTTGCCCATACACATGTAACTTTCAATCAGGTAAGCAAAAAGTGGTTTCACCATGAATATGCAAAGAATATGTAAGAATATGTAAGAATGTAATATGTAATATGTAAGAATATGTAAAGTGTACCTAATGGTATGGAAAGTGTATTCAAGTGTATGTAAATCGTTTCCTAGTATACTGGTATGCCAAAATTACCCAAGGATATATAAAGTTTAACCACTTATATGTAATGTTTACCATAGAGTAATCAAAATTTTCCCAAGAATGGGTAATGTTTTCCAATGTGCTGTTTATACAAAATTTGCCCAAGCACGTGTATAGTTTACTGAAGTACCGTATATGTAAATTTTACCTAATACTTTGCACAATTTTATCCATGTGTATGTAAAGTTTATCTGTTGATATGTAATGAATACCAGAGTACTTTAAAGTTACCCAACAATAAGTAACGCATACTAAGGTATACGTAGTGTATACGCAACTATATGTAAAGTTATTATATGTAAAGAGTCCAAGAATACGTAAAGCTAATCCAAGTAGAATTAAAGTTTGCCCTCCTATAAGGAAGTTCATCCCCCAATATGGAAATTATAACCTGGTAAGTGTAATGTTTACTCCAGTATACGTAATATTTTCCCCGTATATACAAGGCTTTCCCATAAGTTACGGTAGTCAACATACACTTTACACAAGTATATAATAAAATTGACCCCAAGTATACATAAAGCTTACCCCAGTACATGTAAAGTTTATCCTGGGGTTATGTACCCTTTGCCCGTTTACAAAGGAATAGGTAAAGTTTATCTTGATAAATGTAAAATTCTTCCATGTAAATGCATACCGTACCTTGTATATGTAAAGTTTATCTTCTTTTATGTAATGGTACTCCCGCATTTATTATGTTTCTTCGTTATATGTAACATTTACCGTTGTACTCATGTAAAGCTGACCAAAGTATGTGTAATATTATCCCAA
Source organism: Coenobita brevimanus (assembly GCF_032717465.1). Lineage (NCBI taxonomy): Eukaryota > Metazoa > Arthropoda > Malacostraca > Decapoda > Coenobitidae > Coenobita > Coenobita brevimanus. The sequence continues at coordinate 27,551,059 of NC_137030.1, read as the reverse complement.
ATACATTAAGTATACCCCCGTAATAATTGCATTTACGGTAGTATACACAAAGCTTACACCAGAATATGTAAACTTCACACCAGTAGCAGATTACCCCAGTATACGCATATACCAGTATACGTAAAGTTAATGTCTGTATATGTAAACTTACGCTAGTATACGTAAATTTTACAATTCATTGTGCAAAGTTTACTCGGGTATATACTGAAAATGCCAACGTATCTCTTTCAGTTTATTCCTGTAGCCGAAAAAACATTCCCCTGTATATGCAAAGTTAACAGAAGTAAATGTAAAGATTACTCTGGCATGTGCGAAACTTGACCCAGAATATGTAATGTTTACCATACTATGAGTACAGTTTACCCAAGTATATGTAATTTTTTCAGCTCTTTTTTAGTATAATTATGTAAAGCTCACCTTGGCATAACTAAAACATACTACTCTCTCTCTCTCTCTCTCTCTCTCTCTCTCTCTCTCTCTCTCTCTCTCTCTCTCTCTCTCTATATATATATATATATATATATATATATATATATATATATAGTATCTACTGTTGTAAATTTTGGATATGCCAGTATATAAATAGAAAGATAGACAGAGAGATAGATAAATAGATATTGTGAAATTCGTAGGAAAATAAAAGACAGAGGAGCACCAAGCTTTTGTCTGCATATCAAGACATCTTCAGGGTGAACAAGTGTAAAGAGGCAAGAAGGCATTATACAGCAGAATCAACATCCTCACTTGTTCACCCGGAAGATGTCTTGAAATACAGACTAAAGTTTGTTCCTCTGCCTTTTATTTTCCTGAGAATTTTCACAACATATTCGTCATCATGTGCTCATGGGATATTGCTTTCATATATATATATATATATATATATATATATATATATATATATATATATATATATATATATATATATATATATATATATATATATATATATATATATATATATATAATCTTTCCCAATATTTGTTAAGTTACCAAAGTTACCTCAATATATGCAAAGTTTATACCTGCATATGTAAGAGTTAACGCAGTATATGTAGAATTTGTTTATTAATAGTAACGCTTTGAAAAACTCTAACCAGTTAAGAACAGCGAGTAATGTAGGAAACGATATGTTCGGTTTCATTACTACTAATAGTTCCGATTACAAGAAAAAAATAATAATAACAACAATAATAATAATCTCCAAGTTTTATACATCATTAGTTTCCACTCCTGGAATACTGTGCATATTGGCTACTTGTCCACTAGGCTTTTCAGTCAACTCGAGACTGGAGAGCAATGCCATTAAAATGATCTCATCAATGCGAATTTTATACTTCGAAGAACGACAGAGGAAATTAAAAATAAGTTTTTTTTACAATAATGTGGCGATTCAGAAGGGATATCATATAAGTATCAAATTCTTTACAACTTTGACGAACGTCTCATACGAAATTTTTTTTTCAAAATACAGAACAATACTACGATTATAAATCATGGGAAGAAAGCCAAGAGATGCAACATGATTATACAAAAATTACTGCAATACTCGCGTGAGGAAACAGCGGAATAAGCTACCTGCAAACTAGTCACTGCATAAACTGTGATGCATTATATACAAGACTAGAAATGTGTTTTCAAGCAACACGTCACAGCTACTGAGAGTTGTTAATTTCCTGGATGACATGCATGCGGACGACAGTGACACAGTTGCATTGTGTTGAGAACATTCTGTGATTGGGTTTGCTTTTTATTTAGATATGTGACAGTATTTATTGGTTACGTCGCAAAGCCTGTGCTGCTTTTCCTACAAAAACTTCAATGTTTGTTCTTTGTAACAAGCATGGTGACATTTTCCCCTTTTTTGCCTGATGGTGTGGTTGATTGGCGAGTCTTTCTCCGTTCAAGCCTTTTTTACAAACGCTAGTTATACCTAAGAAGATTTTATTTTTTTGTCTAAGAGATAAACACGTTATGAGTCATAGGCTTCCTGTTATCTCAGTTTCCTATGTACTCGTGTGTACTCGGTTGGTTTCACAATTTAATAAATAATATAGACATGTCTGACTGTATATTGCCCGATGCAGCATCCTGTGAGGCGTGTCCTTGGGGACTGTAGCACCAGTCGAGCAGGGCAGTACTCCCGAGGTGGATGGAAAGCTGATGACATGGAGTGCTGGAGCTCCCGTTTCATCAGCCCTCAGGACTAGGTCCTGACCATCCCCCTTTGCTGAACTTTTTCAGTGTCTCAGTTACACAGAGAGTAGGCCAGCATGTTCTCCAGTACAAATTTCTCTAACTATCAACACCAAACTACATGCACAGTACACACTACACTTCCTTTTCCAAAATTCAAAAAATTATGGCGTCTCATCACCAAGCCTCGGAGTCCCCAGAGGGGGGAGACCATAAATGCCCCCACCATCCGCCCCTCTCCCGGTAACAACTCGAGGTGCGTGGAACCACTGTCTGACTCTCTTCTTCTTTATTTATGCAACATTCGCGGCCTTTCATCTAACTTTCGCTCCGTTGAGCACCACCTCTCCTCTTCTAAACCTCACCTTCTTTTTCTAACTGAGACTCAGCTGTCTGAGGCAACTGACAGCAAACCCTTTTCTGTATCCTCCTACTTTCTTTATACTCATTTCAAAGCCAAAGGTGGCTGTTGTGTATATATACGCAACAACTTATCTTGCTTTCGTGTTCCTGAACTCGATTCTTCTGAATTCTCCACACTCTGGCTTCGGCTTTCCTGTCATTCTCTGACTAAATATGTCTGTGCTGTTTATTTCTCCCCTAATTCTACTATCAAAAATTCTTCGACTATCTTACTTCTACGATGGAACACATCCTATCCATTTCTCCTTTCTCTGAAATCTCCATTGTAGGAGATTTCAACGTTCACCACCACCTTTGGCTCTCCTCTCCTTACACTGATCCACCTGGCGAACAAGCCTACATCTTTTCTATCCTTAATGACCTTGAGCAGCTTGTACAGCACCCTACCCTTATCCCTGACCGCCTTGGAGAGACCTCCAACATACTTGACCTCTTCCTCACAACTAATCCTTCTGCTTACTCTGTTAATCTTTTCTCTCCATTGGGCTCCTCTGATCACAACCTTATCACCTTAACCTGTCCTTTCACTCTGGTACGGCCTGTGGACCCTCCAACGAAACGTTGTCTGCGGCATTTTGGAGCTGCGGACTGGGAGGCCCTCAGGCAGTACTTCTTTGATTTTCCCTGGAATGATTATTGCTTCCATAGCAGTGAGCCATCCGAATGTGCCTTGCACATTACAGAGGTTATTCTCTCAGGCATGGAAGCATACATTCCTTTCTCATATCCTTTGACTAACGCAAGAAAGCCTTGGTTTAATCACGCTTGTTCTAATGCTGTCCGCAACAAGGTGAGGGCCTACAAAAGGTACCGGAGCCAACCCACCCCTGAATCACATCATCTTTACGTTTCTGCCCGGAATCGTGCTAAGTCTGTTCTTCGCTCTGCTAAGAATAATTTCATCCATACTAAATGCTCTCAACTCTCCAACTCGAATTCTTCCCGTTCCTTCTGGCACCTTGCCAAAAACCTTTCTAACAACTTTACCTCATCATCCTTCGCTCCTCTTTTCAACTCTGATGGTTCTGTAGCTATATCTTCTACTGATAAAGCAGATCTCTTCGCACAGACTTTCTCCTCCAATTCCACCTTAGACGATTCCGGTGCTGTTTCTCCATCACTTCCCCCCTCTGACTTCCACATGGCTGACATTAAAATTTCTTCAGCTGATGAATTTTCTGCCATCACTGGCCTCAGTACTAACAAGGCATATGGGCCTGATGGGGTCCCTCCTGTTGTTCTCAAGACCTGTGCTTCTGTGCTTACGCACAACCTAGGTAAGCTCTTTCGCCTTTGTCTGTCAACTTGCACTTTTCCTTCTTGCTGGAAGTTTGCTCTCATTCAGCCAGTCCCAAAGAAGGGTGACCATTCCCAACCCTCTAACTATCGTCCAATTGCTTTAACGTCCTGTATTTCAAAAGTTTTCGAGTCAATTCTCAATAGAAAAATTTTAAGGCATCTTTCCTATCACAACCTTCTTTCTGATCGTCAGTACGGGTTCCGTCAGGGACGCTCCACTGGCAATCTTCTCACCTACGTTTCAGACTCCTGGTCATCCTCCTTTCGGGACTTTGGCGAAAGCTTTGCCATTGCACTTGACATCTCAAGGGCTTTCGATCGAGTTTGGCATAAATCTTTAATTTCCAAACTGCCCTCTTATGGTTTCTATCCTTCTATCTGTGCCTTCATCACTAGCTTCCATTCTGGTCGTTCTATAGCCGCTGTTGTAGACGGCCATCGTTCTTCTACATCTATCAAAAGTGGTGTTCCTCAGGGCTCTGTCCTATCACCAAGTCTCTTCCTTTTATTCATCAATGACCTTCTAAGCTGTACATCTAACCCTAACCACTCATACGCTGATGACTCCATCCTTCACCTTTCCATTTGGTTCCCGCAACGCCCATCTCAACAGTTACTTCAACAAACAAGGGATGAGGCTATGGCACACTTAATGTCTGACTTGGCTCGTATCTCTGACTGGGGTAAAAATAATATGGTTGTTTTTGATGCATCTAAGACTCAGTTCTTACACCTATCAACCTGACAAAATCTTCCACAGGTATACCCATTAATGTTTAATAATATTCAGCTTAATCCAGCATCATCCTTGAACATGCTTGGGGTTTCTTTTACTCGGGACTTATCTTGGAAAGATCATATTATATCTCTTGTAAAATCTGCTTCCAAGAGATTGGGTGTGCTAAGCCGACTCTGCTCTTTCTGTACCCTTGCACAATTGTTGACTCTATACAGGGGTTTTATCCGCCCCTGTGTGGAGTACAACTCTCATGTGTGGGGAGGCTCCCCACATACAGCTCTTCTCAATAGGGTGGAGTCAAAGGCTTTTCGTCTCATTAACTCTCCTCCTCTTACTGACTCCCTTCAACTTCTGTCTCTTCGTCGCACTGTTGCATCTTTATCTCTTTTCAATCGCTACTTTAATGGTCACTGCTCCTCTGAACTGTCTGTTTGCATTCCTCCACCTCTTTGACGGGCGCGTAGCACCCGTCTGGCAGCAAACTCTCATCCCTTTTCTGTCCAACTCTCTAATGCAAGAGTTAACCGTTACTCCCAGTCTTTCATTTATGCAACAGGTCAACTCTGGAACTGTCTCCTTCTGTCTGTATTTCCTGCTGCCTATGATCTCCAGTCTTTTAAACGCAGTGTGTCCAGGCATCTCAAAATGATCAGATCTTGAATTTGCCTCTCTCTTGTATTTTGTTTTTCTCTTGGAGGGAACTGTTATTGCGGGCTCATGGCCTTTGGTTCCTTCTTCCTCGCATAATATATATATATATATATGTATATATATATATATATATATATATATATATATATATATATATATATATATATATATATATATATATATATATATATATATATATATAGATAGATAGATAACATATATATATATATATATAGATAGATAGATAGATAGATAGATAACATATATATATATATATATATATATATATATATATATATATATATGTATATATATATATATATATATATAAATGATTCTGGCACAAGGCTGCCTCTGATCAGTAACAACCTCAGTTCTCTCGACACAACTAAACGCCTTACTCTTTACTGATGCTAACCCTATCACTACGAGGACTGGCTGCCATCATTTTTTTTAATGCAAGGAAGAAGGAACCAAAGGCTGAGCCCGCAAAACAGTTCCTTCCTAGAAAAAAAAAATACAAAAGAGAGCCTAATTCAAGATCCATTCATTTCGAGATGCCTGGACACACTGAGTTTGAAAGACTGGAGATTGTAGGAATTAGGAAATATAGACAGAGGGAGGCAGTTCGAGAGTTGACCTGCTGCATAAATGAAGGAGTGGGAGTAACGGTTAACTCTTGCTTTAGAGTTGGACAGAAAAAGATGACAGTTTGTTGCTAGACGGGTATCGTAGAGGTGGAGGATTGCATGCAGACAGTTCAGAGGGACAGTGACCACTGAAGTATCGATACAAAAACATATAAAGAGACAACAGTGCGGCAAAGACACAGGGGTTGAAGGGAGCCAGTAAGAGGAGGAGAGCTGATGAGACAAATAGCCTTTGACTCCACCTTATTGAGAACAGCTGTATGTGGGGAGCCTTCCCACACATGAGAGTTGTACTACAAACAGGGGCAAATAAAACCGTGTATAAAGCCAACAACTGTGCAGGGGTAAAGAGGGTAAGGAGTCGGCTTAGCACACCTTATTTCTTGTAAGCAGATTTTACAAGAGATGCAATATGATCTTTCCAAGATAAGTCCCACGTGAATGCAACCCCAAGCATGTTCAAGGATGATGCAGAACTGAGCTGGATATTATTAAGTATTAGTGGGTATTCCTGTGGAAGATTTTGACTTTGATGCATTAACCCCTACACCGCGGGCTTGTTTACCAATTACTTGCGTGTCCCGCGGGGTTATTTGGGCTCCGACAGACTCTCAAAAAATATTTGCTAAAAATCAGTTATTAGTCCTAGAATAATAAAATTATATATGCTTATAGCACATACCTTCAGCTTTCTCCTGGAATGATTGTTGAGCCTTCGTCAGTTTCCGTAGGACTTGTGGAGACCTCTGAAGTAGGGTAACTAAGTCTCCACTTTACACTTCCCGACAACCCGTTATATGATTACCACAGCCAGATACAAACACTATAAACACTATTCTACCATTTTCAAGTAGTCTGGGATCCATACTAAAAAAAAAACAGTGTGAAAGCAATGGAAATTACGAGCGCGTCTGATCGCCGCACTTGCCCTAGTTCGCTCTAGGCACTCTGTCATTTATTATTCATAAAACCCCTCACACTTTATATTTCTATTACTATATCACACTTATATATATCTGGAGTCTTTCTCCATAAGTTTCATTCAGTCGTATTATTTTATTGTCACTGAAGTCATTCTATTTTTTCAGTCAGTAAAATACGTAGAGAGCCACGGATTCACTCTCACTGTTATAACATAAATTTTTTGTACTCATATTCTTATATTACTAATTACTTACATTACTATTTACATTTTCTATTCTATTTTCAATATTTACCCTTCTATTTTACTTACAATATGTTATTCACTGTCACTTTCAGTAAGATGAAACTATAGTACACTGTTCAATCATATGAACTGAACATCCATTGCTTTCACCTGCTATTTACACATTATTTACACATTATTTACACATTATTTCCAAATAATTCTGCTTCCACACTTGCACTGTTAGAACTGCTTCTGGCTGTGATAATCGAAGAAGCAGGTTACACAGAGGGGAACCTGGCATTCAGCGCACTGCCAAGAGGTGCGTTTATGCTCAGGTGTGCGGCGTGTGGTATGCGCACATACCTGACACCTGCGAATCGCAGCCTTCCTTTTCCCTGTGGCAGGCATTAGCTCAAGTCTGTGCCGATCCATATACGCCCTCTGCTCAAGTCGGTCGGGAAGTGTAACTGGATGGCGCCTTGGAGTTGCTGCTTGCACCTTACCATATTTTTCCAGCAGCTGCTGGACACAAGTCCTGGCGAACAACCTCAGGGAGAAGGACTTGGGTGGCTTTACCTTCATCTTGTACAGGATGAAGGCGTTCAGCATCGTCATATCTATGAGATGCAGAAAAACTTTCCTGTACCACCTAGTATTCTTCCTGAGGCAGTCGATCTCACCAATCATCATGTCGGACTTGTCCACCAGCCGCATGTTTATATTATAGTCCAACACAGCATCAGGTTTCATCACAGGTTCGCCTGTCCTACGGTCGACCTTCCCACTGTCTCTCATCTCCCCTTAGGTACGGTGGTGAGCATGTGCACGACTCTCTTGTCATGCCACCGTATTGCCAGCATCTTCTCAGACTTGCGTAGGTGCACGTCTCCCGCTGCTGAAGTTTCCTGCCTCTGGGAATTTGGGAAGTTGGCACGATTACTTTTGACAGTGCCGCAGGAGCCAATGCCATGCTCAGACAGGTATTTGGCAAGTTTCGGTGCTGTATAGTAGTTGTCTGTATACAGCACATGATTCCCACCAAAATACTTTTCTAGGAGCACTTTCACTACACAGCCTGAGAAGCCAAGGGGTGTGTTTTATCGAGATCGACAGTGCTGGCTGAATATATGACGAAGTCAAGGATGTACCCCGTCTTACAGTCGCACAGTACAAAGAACTTAATTCCAAAGCGATGGCGCTTTTGCTTGAATGTACTGGACAAACCGAAGACGTCCTCTGAACAGAACCAAGGACTCATCAATGACAACCTTCTGAAATGGGTGGAAGAATGACATGAACTTATCCTTCATTCTGTTCAGAATCTCCTGATCTTCCAGAGTGGGTCGGTTTGGGAAGGTACATCATTGTCGGCAAAGTGCAGGTTTCCCATGATGTTCCGGAAGCGATCTCTGGCCATGTACTTGTTGAAGGTCGGTGAGGGTAGTAAGGGTCCATGGACCAGTATTCTTCCAACTCATGCTTCTTGGAGTGTGGCATAAGAAGCATGAGGGCAAAGAACACATACAGCTCCTGCACTCCCAGCATGGTCCACTGTTGCATCTTGGCTGCACCTGTACCACTAGCAGCACGTTGTGATTCGAACCTGTTAGTCTCATCACATATGTGCTGCATGACTTCGTCATCTAGGAAGGCCAAAAGGTAGTCGACACACTCCCAGCATTTTCGTCCATAGTGAAGGCAGGCTGAACTCCAGACGAGCTCTCATCGAAAACCAGGTTTTCGGGGACAAAATCTGACCCTTCCGTCCACGCGAAGGCGTCCAGGATTCCCTGGCGTGGCGGTGGAGGGATGGTGGTGGTGGTGGTGGTGGAAGTTGGCTGAGAGGGAGGCTTATCACGGTCAAGGTCACTCGCACTGACCCTAGGTTGCCGTACAGCACTAGCAGCCCTTACCCTACTAGCTACACTACTTCTCACTCTCTTAGATCTACCTCTACCTCTACGGCCGGCCTTCACTGTTGATGCTGGTGGTGACTCCGACGACGAAGACTCCGGAGATAACTCAGCCGACGATGATGATGAGATGAGTAAAGCAGGGCTTGGGGAACGGGGAGGTGAATGATCTCGTGACTCATGGCGGGCTGGGTCACGTGGTGGCATTGTTCTGGGGCTAACACGCTGCCTTTTCACTCCCTTCCCAAATTCTTTTCCTTCCTGCACTAAAGGCTCCTTTCCCTTGGAGCTACACACAGATTCACTAGTAGGAGCACTTGTTGTCGCTGTTTCTGGCGCGATAAGTTCACCCGTTCATCACACGATTCACGGAATCGTCAAAATCGCTGTCCATTATTATCATCGACAATTCAGCAAGTTCTCGTGCCACTGCAGAGTCACTGAGGCCTTTCCTGCTTGCCTCAACACTTTTCTTGGGGGTAGAGGTCACGGGGCCCTTTGCAATGGGCGCAGAAGCGGCAGGAATGGCGGGGCGCGAGTGCGACATGTTGTCTCTGCAGTGGAGGACAAGGAACTAAATGCCGCGGCTTATCTGAGAAGGGAAGGGTTGACAATGACACTTTAGGCTGACTGCTGCTAACTTACAGGCTAATTTTTTATAGGTAGAAAATCTCGGCAATAAATAAAGAAATAGGTACTTCCAGGTGAATGTAAATGTCAATTAGGATTCTCCTTCCTTTCTGATATATATTTTTATTACAGACATCGATTACAAGGCATAAATCAAAGGGGAAATTACCATGGTAATGTAGCGAATGAATGCACGTGAGGTTTTGTCAGGTGATAATTGGGCAATTTCAGGAGTATAACACTATCACTTACCTGTTTTTTTTTTTGGTATATATTATTGGGTAAAAATATTGGGCATAGGGCTTATTTCAATGGATGAAATCTGTGGAAAAAGAAGAGGGAAATTTCCGTGCGCAGCGCGGCGTGAGAGGTGAGAGGAGAGGGTAATGGAGGGCAAGTAGGGAGGTCAGACAAGAAGGGGGTAAATTATCTGAGAAGGGAAGGGTTGACAATGACACTTTAGGCTTACTGCTGCTAACTTACATGCTAATTTTTTATAGGTAGAAAATCTCGGCAATAAATATAGAAATAGGTAGTTTCAGGTGACTGTAAATGTCAATTAGGATTCTCCCTTCCTTTCTGATATATATTTTTATTACAGACATCGATTACAAGGCATAAATCAAAGGGGAAATTACCGTGGTAATGTAGCGTTTTAATGAATGCACGTGAGGTGTTGTCAGGTGATAATTAGGCAATTTCTGGAGTATAACACTATCACTTACCTGTTTTTTTTTGGTATATATTATTGGGTAAAAATATAGGGCATAGGCCTGATTTCAATGGATGAAATCTGTGGAAAGAGAAGGGGGAAATTTCCGTAGCGCAGCGCGGCGTGGGAGGTGAGAGGAGAGGGTAATGGAGGGCAGGTAGGGAGGGGAGTCAGGAAGGGGTTAAAATAGCTAAAATGTCAACAATGGATGGGAGTACAGATGAGATTTGGAGTGCTGACTAGTGTTGGACATTGGCAGTACTGATATATGATACAAGCCACCACTTGAGAGCCCGGGATAATTCAAAATAACACAGAATCACAAAAGTGACGCCCCGCGGTATGATCCATTGTAGCCGAGCGTCACGAAAGTGACGCCCCGCGGTTAAGGGGTTAAAAACAAAATTATTTTTCCCCAATCAGAGATACGAGCCAAGTCAGACATTAGGTGTGTCATAGCCTCATCCCTTGTTTGTTGAAGTTACTGCTGAGATGGAAGTTGCAGAAACCGAATGGAAAGGTGAAGGGTTGAATCATCAGCGTAAGAGTGGATAGGGTTAGCTGTACAGCTTAGGTCATTGATGAATAGAAGGAAGAGAGTCGGTGATAGGACAAAGCCCTGAGGAATACCACTGTTGATAGATCTAGGAGAAGAACGATGGACGTCTACAACAGCAGCTATAGAACAACCAGAAAGGAAGCTATAGATGAAGGCACAGATAGAAGGATAGAAACCTTAAGAGGGCAGTTTGGAAATTAAAGATTTATGCCAGACTCGATCGAAAGTCTTTGAGATGTCAAGTGCAACGGCAAAGCTTTCGCCAAAATCCCGATAGGAGGATAACCAGGAGTCTGAAAGGTAGGCATTAAGATCCCCAGTGGAGCATCCCTGACGGAACGCATACTGACGATCAGAAAGAAGGTTGTGGTAGGAAAGATGCTTTAAAATTTTTCTGTTAAGAATACTCAAAAACTTTTGTGACACAGGATGTTAAAGCAATTGGACGATAGTTAGAGGGCTGGGAATGGTCACTCTTCTTTGGGACTGGCTGAATGAGAGCAAACTTCCAACAAGAGGGAAAGGTACAAGTTGAAAGACAAAGGTGAAAGAGTTTACCTAGGCAGGGTGTAAGCACAGAAGCACAGTTCTTGAGGACAACGGGAGAGACCCCATCAGGCCCATATGCGTTGTTAGTATTGAGGCCAGTGATGGCAGAAACTACATCAGCTGAAGAAATTTTAATGTCAGCCATGAAGAAGCCAGAGGGGGGAAGTGATGAAGGAACAGCACCAGAATCGTCTAAAGTGGAATTGGAGGAGAAAGTCTGAGCAGAGATCTGCTTTATCAGTAGAAGAAATAGCTACAGAGCCATCAGACTAGAAAAGAGGAGGAAGGGATGATGAGATAAAGTTGTTAGAAAGGTTTTTGGCAAGGTGCCAGATAGAGTGGGAAGAATTCGAGCTGGAGAGTTGAGAGCATTTAATACGGATGAAATTAATTCCAGCAGAGCGGAGAACAGACTTAGCACGATTCCTGGCAGAAACATAAAAAAAATATGTGATTCAGGGGTGGGTTGGGTCCGGTACCTTTTATAGGCCCTCTCGTTGTTGCAGACAGCATTAAGACAAGCGCGATTAAACCAAGGCTTTCTTGCATTAGTCAAAGGATATGAGAAAGGAATGTATGCTTCCATGCCCGAGGGAATAACCTCCATAATGCGCAAGGAACATTCAGATGGCTCCCGGCCACAGAAGCAATAATCATTCCGGGGAAAATCAAATAAGTACTGCCTGAGATCCTCCCGATCTGCACCTCCAAAGTGCCACAGACGACGTTTCGTTGGAGGGTTCACAGGCCGTACTAGAGCGATAGGACAGGTTAAGGTAATAAGGTTATGATCTGAGGAGCCCAATGGAGAGAAGAAATTAACAGTGTAAGCAGAAGGATTAGTTGTAAGGAAGAGGTCAAGTATGTTGGAGCTCTCTCCAAGGTGGTCAGGGATACGGGTAGGGTGCTGTACAAGCTGCTCTTGGTCATTAAGGATAGAAAAGATGTAGGCTTGTTCACTAGGTGGATCAGTGAAAAGAGAGGAGGGCCAAAGCTGGTGGTGAACATTGAAATCTCCTAGAATGGAGATTTCAGAGAAAGGAGAAATGGATAGAATTTGTTCCATCGTGGAAGTAAGATAGTCGAAGAATTTTTGATAGTCAGTAGAATTAGGAGATAAGTAAACAGTGCAGATATATTTTGTCAGAAAATGACAGGAGAGCCGAAACCAGAGTGTAGAGAATTCAGAAGAATCATGTTCAGGAACACGAGAGCAAGATAGGTCGTTGCATACATATGCACAACATCCACCTTTGGCTTTGGAATGAGTATAGAGAAAGTAGGAGGAAACAGAAAAGGGTTTCCTGTCAGTTGCCTCAGACAGCTGAGTCTCGGTAAGGAAGAGAAGGTGAGGTTTAGAGGAGGAGAGGTGGTGATCAGCAGAGAGAAAGTTAGACGAAAGGCCGCGAATGTTGCAGAAATGAAGAAGTGAGTCAGACAGTGGTTCGAGGCAGCTCATAGAGTCGTCACTGGGAGAGGGGCGAATTTATTCTGTTCAGGAAGGATTTTTTTAACCGAAGGGGTTAAAGCAGACATAAAGAGAAATTTTGCATCATGTTAGAGGACTGCTGAACCTTAGTTAGTGGTCTATTAACTCTATGCCAAGAATCAGACTCAAAGAAAACAGGTCTTCACTCTTCCTTTCATTATTCGTCGTGATCCCCTAATTTGACCAAAATTGTCTGGTAACAGCAAGAACACAACGTAAAAGACGTCAACGGGTTGAAGTGGTTGAGACTACGGGTATTCTCATTGTTAAATTGTATGTGTGGGTGTCAGGCTGCTGTGTAAGTACTTACCCTTTAATGTGTGTGTGTGTGTGTGTGTGTGTGTGTGTGTGTGTGTGCGTGTGCGCGCGCTGCCCAGTATGCCTAGTCATCTCATTAGTTTCTTGTGTAAACAATAACATTACCGGAGGACCCTGAGAGAGAGAGAGAGAGAGAGAGAGAGAGAGAGAGAGAGAGAGAGAGAGAGAGAGAGAGAGAGAACATTAAGACGCAGAAAAAGAAAAAAATGAAAAAGATACGAAACGAGAGGAAATAAAAATCCATACAATTTTATAACAAAAATAGCGAACAGTATGACACACGGTAAATCGTACTATAAGTACAGCGACCAATAAGAGTTTAAAAATTGTCAACAGTGTGATAAAAAAAAAAATACTGTATGAAACAGATGAATTAACAGAGTATGGAGCCAAAATTAACTTAGTATAAAATATGAATAACCTATGGTATGAAATAAAAATTGCTAAATGTAGTAGCCAGACAGTCCACAGAACGACATAAAAATAGCCAGTCCTATAACATAAGCATAGCCTACAGTGTGAGGCAAATAGTGTGAAAGATAGCCAGGAAAATTATAAATTTACTCGGTCAAAACACACCTTTGATTCCTAACATGTGAATCACCGTTTGGAAGCAGAAGGCATTTTTTCTCGTAATTTCCTACCCTTAAAGAAAAAAATAAGTAAATAAATGGGAATGCGTCATCATCTTTAACATTTTATCATCACTGTTAGTCTCAACGTCATTGTCATCGTAATCAGTTTCATTATCATCACCATCATCGTCTTCGTCATATTCATCGCCTATTTCGTAGTCGCCAGTGTCATCTTCAGTATCATCACTGTCACTATCATCGTCACCATCATCGTCGCAACATTTATCACTTTCGTAATCGCTAACTTCGTCTTCAATATCATCACGGTCACTCTCATCATCGTCATCAACCCATTTCCCTCTTATGGAAATGGAATGGGCAGGGGGCAGAAAACGGAACACGGAAAACATAAAAACCATCATCAGAGTACTCTATCAAATGGGCCATACTTCCATTTACTCAGCATAAAGACCCTCAATCTCAGAAATATCAGAGAGAGAGAGAGAGAGAGAGAGAGAGAGAGAGAGAGAGAGAGAGAGAGAGAGAGAGAGAGAGAGAGAGACCTGCTACCAGTGTAAGATAAATTATTTGTCACTTTAACGTTTTACGAGTAAGTAGAATTCATCTTGGCTTCAACAACAAGGAAATATAAATGCTAAAACCGTCTGTGTTAGTGAAAATGAGGTGAGGTGTGTGCCTGTGTGAGGTTTGGTACTGTGTGGTGTGGTGGTGTGAGGTGTGACACGCATAATATGTTAGGATGTGATGTGGTAGTATGTGGTTTGATAGTTTGAAGTGTGACACTGTGAGATGTAAGGGTGTTAGGTAAGGTTGTTAGGTGTGTGTGTGTGGGGGTAGGGGGGGAGAAGGTAGTGTGGTGTCCAGCAATGTGAGGTCTGGGAGTATGGGGTGTTGCTGTGTGTGGCGTGGTAGTGTGACTTGTGAACATAGTAGCTGTCAATGTGAGGTGTAGCAGTATGACGTAGTAGAAGTGTGAGGTCTGGTGTGCGATGAGGAAGTGTTAGGTGTGGCAGAGTGAGATGTGAACGAGTCAGTTATGGCAGTATGTAGTAAGGTTGGCTACTCTGCGGAGTGGCAGTATGAAGTTTGTAGGTATGTTGTCCAGCAGTGTGTGTGTGTGTGTGTGTGTGTGTGTGTGTGACGATATATGGTTTTGAAGTGTGATGGTATAAAGATTAAATTCCTAAAACCCTTTCACGTCACTGCTTGGGCACTAATAACCACCGTCTCTATTGTGATATCTGGCTCAGTAGAGAGGGAATGAGAAGGAAAGCCAGACTCCGTGGACGACAAAAGGAGGTGAGGTACGAAGAGAGAGAGAGAGAGAGAGAGAGAGAGAGAGAGAGAGAGAGAGAGAGAGAGAGAGAGAGAGAGAGAGAGAGAGAGAGAGAGAGAAAGAGATCCACAGTCAAATACATCCTCAATAGGTTTTACGAGCGATAACAAAGAGGCACCATGTGTGCTGTTGTCCGGTACACACTGCTACTCAACTAATGAGAGAAACCCATTATAAAGAATGTTCTTCCCACCTGCTTCTATTATCCACAGTACAAGCAGGGGAAGGAAAGGCACTAACTCCGGGGAAAAAAGAAAGACCAGGAATTTTTAAAGAATAAATTCACTTTACCACAAAGTTAGGCCGAAAAATAACTTTGTGTATCCTAATCCTAGATTTGAACTGCTCTCTTGGGGAACTGCCAACTACCACTGCTGGTAGCTGATTCTAGGCACTGCATCATGTACTTGAACAATTTACATTATGAATCCTGATGGAAATGCTTCATGTCAAGCCTCCATCCATGATTCCTCGTCGAGTTAGTGTTGACATAGAATATATGCCTGTAGTTGGTGCTCTCAAATCCACAAAAGAGTTTGTTAACATCAATTAGTTGTCTGCACAAATATCTAACGCAAAGAGGCTCAGTGACTGCAGTCTTCTCTGGTATTCCATGTGCCTGAATAATGAGGTCCTATTAATGGTACTATTGGCCACAGAAGTTTCGTTCCTCTCATTGTGGGCGATTTGATGAATGTGGCAACGTTGCATTCTCCCCCTCTACACCCCCTCCCTCCACCCGTCTCCCCAGATAGCTTCTGAGGTTTATGAACCGCGTTGTGAAGCACCTGAACGTCCCTGGTGGAGGGAAAGTTAAGAGTAGGTAAGAGATGGGTGAGAGCTAGGAGGGTTAGGTGTGGCAGGGAGGTTTTGAAAGTGAGTCAGTTGGATAAAAGAGAGAAAAAGATAGAGTATCAGGAGAAATTGAAAGATGAGTGGAGCGCAGTGAAAGATCGGGAAAATGGCAGCGTGGAGGAGGAATGGCAGTTGTTTAAGAGTGCTGTGGTGGGGCATGCAGAAGAGGTGTGTGGTGTGAGACGTGTGGGTGGTGGTGTAAGAAAAGGAAGTGAATGGTGGTGCGAGGAAGTAAGTATGGCTGTGGCCGAGAAGAGACGTGCATATGAAGTGTGGCTGCAGAGGAAGGATGAGATGTCATATGAAAGGTATAAGGAAAAGAAGGAATAGAGCAGAAGGGCTGTGCGTGATGCTAAAGTGACAGCAGATGAGAGGTGGGGTAGGCGGCTGACAGAGAATTTTCAACAGAATAAGAAAATGTTTTGGAAGGAGGTGAAAAGGGTGCGAAAGGGAGAGTCTGGGAAGGAAGAACGAGTAAAAGCAGAGGATGGAAGGATGTTAACTGAGATGGATGCAGTAAGGAAGAGATGGGCAGAGTATTTTGAAAGATTATTAAATGTAGAGGAGGAAAGGGTGGCTGAGATTGTGGCGGATGGAAGGGTGCAAGGAATAAATGTGTTGGGAGAGTTGAATGATTCTTTGATCACGAAGGAGGAAGTGGAGAAGGCAGTAAAGGAGATGAAAACAGGGAAAGCTGCAGGTATGGATGGGTGTGCTGTGGAATGCCTGAAGGGTGGTGGAGTGACTATGTGTTGACTGGTTAGTAATATTTTTGAATTTGTGCTTTGAGAAAGTTATGGTGACAATTTACTGGGCAATTGCTTGTGTGGTCCGTTGTATAAAGGCAAGGGTGATAAGTATGAATGTACTAGCTTTAGGGGTATAAGTCTGTTGAGTGTTGTAGGTAAGGTGTATGGTAGAGTGTTAATTATGAGAGTTAGAGAGGGTACAGAGGGAGTGATTAGTGATGAGCAGTGTGGCTTTAGGAGAGGGAGGGGATGCGTTGATCAGGTGTTTGCTGTGAGACAAGTGTGTGAAAAGTATTTAGCGAAGGCAAGGATGTGTTTTGGGCATTTATGGATTTAGAGAAAGCGTATGATAGAATTGATAGGGAGGCTTTGTGGACTGTTTTAAGATTGTATGGACTTGATGGTAGGTTACTAAAAGGGGTGAAAAGTTTTATGTAAATAGTAGAGCATGTGTAAGAGTGGGAAATGCTGTGAGTGATTGGTTTCCCGTGAGAGTGGGGCTGCGACAGGGATGTGTGATGTCACCTTGGTTGTTTAATATTTACATGGATGGTGTTGTAAGGGAGGTGAATGCAAGAGTTTTAGGTGGTCTGAGTCTGGTAAATGTTGATGGTGGAGATTGGAATCTGAAGCAGCTGCTGTTTGCAGATGATACTGCACTGGTGACTGATTCAGAGGAGAGATTGAGACAGTTGGTAGAGGAGTTTGGAAGGGTGTGTGAAAGGAGGAATTTGAAAGTAAATGAGAATAAGAGTAAAGTGATGAAGTGTACGAGGTTGATAGATGGTAGGGGGATGAATATAGTTTTGAATGGTGAGTTGCTTGAGGAGGTA
>NC_137030.1:27440915-27528415 GCF_032717465.1 Coenobita brevimanus | reverse complement strand
TCCCTATATATATATTTCTATATATTTATATATATATATATATATATATATATATATATATATATATATATATATATATATATATTTCTATATATTTATATATATATATAATTTCAGTCTGCCAATCCTTCCCCTTCTCACTTTCTTTCCTCGTTTATTTTTATCAAACCGTTTACAGTAATATAGGTTATAGGTAGATACGCTGACTACTACTACGGACAAATATACAGATGCGAAGAAATAATGCAGAGTAAATGATGCTTAGTTATTTCATTATAGTTTACCCATATATCTTTTTAACTATATACAGTAATATGTTACAAATATTATGATCATTAGTACGGACAATATCCATTTATCTTTTATATACATGGCTTCTGTCTAACTATCCTTCGCCTTCTCACCTTGCCTTTCCTTTTGTCAAACTGTATACAGTTATATATGTTACAAATATACTGACTATTACTACGGACAAATACTTACTCATAGATCATTTATATACTTGGTTTCCGTCTCCCTATCCATCGCCTTCTCACCTTGCCTTTCCTTTTGTAAAACTGCATACAGTAATATATATTACAAATAGAATAACTATTACTACCGACAAATATTTACTCATATATCATTTATATACTTGGTTTCAGTCTTCCTATCCTTCGCCTTCTCACCTTGCCTTTCCTCGTCTATCCTTGTCCTTCGACATGTTATTGTCGTCGCTCAGTCTCTTCTTTTGTCTGTAGAGTATTTCATACTCATCAGTGTTCACTTTTTATTTGCCTTGCATCATTTCCTATGTGAGCCTTTTCATCCTTCACCCCTGTTAGACGGCGCCGTATTATTATGCTTTTTTACAGTCACACTTCTGATGCAGTTTCTTTATTTTTCATACATGCGTTCTGAGTGACACATCCGTTCACATAATGTCTTCATTACTGGATCCCTCCTCATCAGTGGTCTTATTCTAGTGGATACTGGTATTACAGAGAAACGCAAGATGGAAGAAAGGTAAAAGATTACACCGATTTTACTGTCGTAACGAGGGATTTTATGGCTGAGCTCTAGATTGTGATAGGGCTGCCATATCACCTATATTATCGACACAATCTAATTATCTGGTTGTCAGTGTTCGGTCGGGTAATCTTCTTTAATTTTTATTACAATATTACTTCATCTAGTATGTTCACCCTTGGATGTTGCCAGTTTCTAATGTGTTTATCACTTTGACAGACTTTTGTGTATTCTTAATTTCTATTTTAAATTTGTTGCTCTCACTCTTCGATATTAATTATTTCATAAATGAATGAATAGATGAGAAAAAAAAAAAATTTCCTTAACTTGTTCGTAGCACTGGTCGGCCTAAGCAGATTATAAGAGTGTAGTCATTAATAACACTGGAAGAATGTCGGAAGTAACGCCAGATGCTTTAGTATTTGGTAGTACTACTGTGATTTGGTACAAATGGCATGACACATTTATACATTCTAATAACTCCTGCAAAAATGAATACAGTCATGAAACTCGCAAATTTTCATTAGCAACAGGCATAATATATCATGCCCATCATATCGAGTAACATGCAGTAAACTCGGACGTTCAGGTGCTTCACAACGCGGTTCATAAACCTCAGAAGCTATCTGGGGAGACGGGTGGAGGGAGGGGGTGTAGAGGGGGAGAATGCAACGGTGCCACATTCATCAAATCGCCCACAATGAGAGGAACGAAACTTCTGTGGCCAATAGTACATATCCCAACCCTCTCAAGCCTCGCGATATCCTTCTCCTGGTTCGGGGACCAGAGTTGCATGGCATATTCCAGGTGCGGTCCGTATAAGAGAGCTGTACAGAGAGAGGACAATTTCTTTGTTTTTGTTTCTAAACTGCCTCAATATATAACCTAGAAGCCTTTACCTTTTTCTCTACTTCAGTACACTGTTTGAAGAACTTGAGATCACTGTCGATTATTGTACCTAAGGCTGTTTCGAAGTCAGTACTGCTGATTTTACTTCCTCACAAAGAGTAGTTATCTGCTGGATTTGCATGACCGATTTGTATCACACTGAAAGGCATTTCCCACAGTTTATGTCACTCTCCTTTTAACTAAGTCCATAGGTAGTTCTTCACTCTTTTCGAAAATGATGGGGCATTACTTTCAAGGTTTGTGTCCTCCGCAAATTTAGTAGTTTGTCTGACGGTGCTCACATCTATATCACTAATGCAAATGATAAATAATAATAAACCCAAAACTGAACCTTGGGGCACTCCTCTTTCAACTCTTGTGCAGTCAGAGGTTTCCTCATTACAAGTAGGCTACTCACCGGCGCCTGTGATTTAATCCGTTCTTGGCATATCCAGTCAGTTCTTGCATTCCCCGCGCACTAGTTTTTCCCATTAACTTTTGACGAGGTGCTTTGAAAACGAAAGATTATCAGTTTCTCGGCACTGGTCATATTCAAATAGAGAAAGAGAGAGAGAGAGAGAGAGAGAGAGAGAGAGAGAGAGAGAGGGTGGTGTGGCAGAGAGGATGATCTGTGACTTCTGAGCCTCAGCTAACTTCTCCCTTTGTCTCCCTGATGGCAAAGTTGGAGAGAGAGAGAGAGAGAGAGAGAGAGAGAGAGAGAGAGAGAGAGAGAGAGAGAGAGAGAGAGACCGAGTGGAAAATGAGCCTAAAAAAAAAAAAAAAGTAGGAGGGGGATCGAGAGGAACGCGAATGAAAGAAGTGAAAAGAAAATGGTGAAAGGAAGACTAAAAGAGGGAGGAACAGGGTATGGCACGGAGAGAGAGAGAGAGAGAGAGAGAGAGAGAGAGAGAGTAGGGCCGGAGGGAGGTAGAAGGCATGAAAGAAAAGGAGAACCATGGAAGAATAAATGTGAAGGAAACAGGAAGAGAAGCGGAGGGAAGACGTAAGAAACATAAAAGAAATCGAAGAAAGAACGGAAAATAAAGCGATAACAAGAAGTGAAGAGGAGGCGAGGAAGGCGAAAGAGACGATGGAATAAGCAAGACATTGATGAGAGAAAATAAAGCCACACGTAACACGGGAGACGAAAAGAAAAATGAAAAATCAAGGAGGGAATACAAGATATTTGAAAGAGGATACCAGAGAAAATGATGAAAGAAAAGATGAAGAATAGGGATGAAGAAAGAAAACGAACTTTGCAAGATAATATGAAAAAAAAAAAAAAATAGGGAAATGGGGGAAGAATGGAAGGAAGAAATGCGGGAGCAGGGAAGGGGGTCACCACTGAAAATAATGGAAGGAAAAGGGAAAGATTAATGAGGATCAGGAAAGAAAATAATGAATGAAGAAAGAGAAAATTGACGAAGGGAAGATGGGTTTGACAAAAGGAATGTCGAAAAGAAATGGTGATAGAAAGATATGACGAAAGGAAAGAAAGGGAATGGGATGGACGGGAGGAAGGAATTAAGCAAGGGGAGAGGAAGGAGGAATGTAGAAGACGCGGCATAATATATCGGACGGAAAAGAAAAGCAAGATAAGAAGAGGGTAGTGGAAGGAAGGAAGAATGTGTAAAGATGAATATGGAGGAAACTAATCTACCAATAAAAGCAAGCAAGAAAGCATACTATCAAAAGCAAACAACCTCACAAATAACAGCAATAACACACATTCAAGCAGTCAAAAGTATACAGACAAACAGAAGTAATAAGTAAATCAACAATCGAAAGCAATCCCTGAAAAATCAACCAAACGAATAAAAGCAAGCAAGCCATCCCACAAACAAAATAAATAAGCCACCAAGCTCAAAGAAAATGAAGCAATTATTTCTACAAAGGAAAATAAGCTAATCCCCCCTCCCCCCAGAAAGCAACCAAGCACAAAGAAAATCAAGCATTTATATCCACAAACAAAATGATTATGTTTGCAGTAATTTGATGCGAAAAATATCCAAGCATTTTGCCTATAACTGACGAGGTACAAAGTCGTCTGTGATTATCGTTTTGATCTTTCAAACTTATTTGTCAAAACTAGTGAAACATTCATTTTCAGAATCTATAACATTGCTCCCTGTTGAAGTGACATTGAAATTCTGAGTTACTTTTTTCATAACTTCACCCTTTAAATCTTTTAAAACATTTGGGTTGTTGTTCATGTTCTTGAGGCTCCAGGTTCATTAGAAACGTGAGCCCTGTGGACTGTAGACTTAAGCTGTTCTTTTCCTTCAGTTCACCATCCTTCCTCTGTGGGACAGGGTTACAGTTGAGGGACGTCTGTGTAACTAGTCAGTTGATCCACCCGGTTGTATCAGTGCCACCACATGAAGGCGTCCTTCTCCAGCACCTAACGTTTGGGCCAATTTAATTAGGATGTGGAGCTTTATAAGTTTTCATCTTAACCTTTACAGCAAGGGAACTTGTTTTACTTATCAGTCTTGCTATCCATAGACAATTTTATCCAGATCAGTAGAACAGCCTACTAGTGAAGGGGTTAATGAAAGTTGTATCTAATTCCTCTGTTTCGAAAAGTTTGCTCGATATTACCTGAAGGCAACAAGAATAATGTGAATATTACATTATCAGACTAATATGGTCAACAAAATACTTTAACACTTCTTCCTCTGCAATATTTAACTTTCTCAACTTTTGCTCAGACATCTATATTATGTATCACTTGAAACATAAATGGTGCTCATTGTATCACATACACTGATTCAACCTATTGTATTTTCTCATATATCAAAAATACATTGAGCTATGCATCAACATTTTTAAAAATACAAAATAAATCCTCGGCAGAATATGAAAAAGCTAGGTTGATGTAGGCGGAAAATAATCCCAAAAAGGCGTGAACAGAAGAGAGAGGAAAAGAAAAGAAAGTCCAAAAAGTGTGAAAGTAA
Source organism: Coenobita brevimanus (assembly GCF_032717465.1). Lineage (NCBI taxonomy): Eukaryota > Metazoa > Arthropoda > Malacostraca > Decapoda > Coenobitidae > Coenobita > Coenobita brevimanus. Next base: position 27,523,562 of record NC_137030.1, on the reverse strand, counting down.
GGAAAAAGAAAAGTGTATGTACAAAAAAATAAGAGTTAAAGAAGAGAGAATAAAGGTCAGCTGGAGAAATGTCAAAAGATGTGTGAAACTGAGATAATAAAGATGACAGAGATGTGACCAGACCCTAGCGACAAAGAACAGCTCAAGATCAGTGAACCTTGCCGAGACTAGCTCGGAGACCCTGACACACACACACACACACACACACACACACACACACATTCTCTCTCTCTCTCTCTCTCTCTCTCTCTAGCCCGGAGACCCTTACACACACACACACACACACACACACACACACACATTGGCTCTCTCTCTCTCTCTCTCTCTCTCTCTCTCTCTCTCTCTCACTAGCCCGGAGACCCTTACACACACACACTCTCTGAGGAGTAGACTGTAGCACCAGTCGAGCAGGGCAGTACTCCCTAGGTGGGTGAAAAGCTGATGACAGGGAGAGCTGGAGCTCCCGTTTTCAGCCCTCGGGACTAGTTCCTGATCATCCCCCTTTGCTGAACTTTTTCAGTGTTTCAGTAACACAGAGAGTAGGCCAACATGCTCTCTAATACAAGTTCCTCTAACTATCAACACCAAACTACAAGCTATCAACACCAAACTACAAGCACAATACACAATACACTTCCTTTTCAAAATTAAAAAAGTAAAAATGGCGAACTTAGACCTTGCCTCGGAGTCCCCGGGGGGGGGGGACCACAAATACCTCCACCATCCGCCCCTCTCCCGGTGCCGACTCTATGAGTTGCCTGGAACCACTTCTGACTCATTTCTTCTTCATTTCTGCAACATTCGTGGCCTTTCCTCTAACTTTCTGTTGAACACCAACTCTCCTCTTCTAAACCTCACCTTCTCTTTTTAACTGAGACTCTGCTGTCTGAGGCAGCTGACAGCAAACCCTTTTCTGTATCCTCCTACTTTCTCTATACTCATTTCAAAGCCAAAGGTGGCTGTTGTGTATATATACGCAACAACTTATCTTGCTCTCGTGTTCCTGAACTTGATTCTTCTAATTCTCTACTCTCTGGTTTCGGCTTTCCTGTCATTCTCAGACTAAGTATATCTGCACTGTTTACTTATCCCCTAATTCTACTGACTATCAAAAATTTTTCGACTATCTTACTTCAACGATGGAACACATTCTATCCATATCTTCTTTCGCTGAAATCTCAATTCTAGGAGATATCAATGTTCACCACCACCTTTGGCTCTCCTCTCCTTTCTCTGATCCACCTGGTGAACAAGCCTACACCTTTTCTATCCTTAATAACCTAGACCAGCTTGTACAGCACCCTACCCGTATCCCTGACCGCCCTGGAGAGAGCTCCAACATACTTGACCTCATCCTTACAACTAATCCTTCTGCTTACACTGTTAATCTTTTCTCTCCGTTGGGCTCCTCCGATCACAACCTTATTACCTTAACCTGTCCTATCGTCCGGTACGGCCTGTGGACCCTCCAAAGAAACGGCGACTGTGGCACTTTGGAGCTGCAGACTGGGAGGCCCTCAGGCAGTACTTCTTTGACTTTCCCTGGAATGATTATTGCTTCCGTGGCCGGGAGCCACCTCAGTGTGCCTTATGCATTATGGAGGTTATTCTCTCGGGCATGGAAGCATACATTCCTTTCTCATATCCTCTGTCTAATGCCAGAAAGCCTTGGTTTAATCGCGCTTGTTCTAATGCTGTCCGCAACAAGGAGAGGGCCCATAAAAGGTACCGGAGCCAACCCACCCTTGAATCACATCTTTTTTATGTTTCTACCCAGAATCGTGCTAAGTCTGTCCTTTGCTCTGCTAAAAATAATTTCATCCGTACTAAATGCTCTCAACTCTCTAGTTCGAATTCTCCCTGCTCCTTCTGTCACCTTGCCAAAAACCTTTCTAACAACTTTTCCTCATCATCCTTCCCTCCTCTTTTCTACTCTGATGGCTATGTAGCTATTTCTTCTACTGATAAAGCGGATCTCTTTACTCAGACTTTCTCCTCCAATTCCACCTTAGACGATTCCAGTGCTGTTCCTCCATCACTTCCCCCCTCTGACTTCTTCATGGCTGACATTAAAATTTCTTCAGCTGATGTATTTTCTGCCATGACTGGCCTCAATACTAACAAGGCATATGGGCCTGATGGAGTCCCTCCTGTTGTCCTCAAAAACTGTGCTTATGTGCTTACACCCTGCCTAGGTAAACTCTTTCGTCTTTGTCTATCAACTTGTACCTTTCCTTCTTCCTAGAAATTTGCTCTCATTCAGCCAGTCCCAAAGAAGGGTGACAATTCCCAACCCTCTAACTATCGTCCAATTGCTTTAACATCCTGTGTCTCAAAAGTTTTTGAGTCTATTCTTAACAGAAAAATTTTAAAGCATCTTTCCTATCAAAACCTTCTTTGTGATCGTCAATATGGGTTCCGTCAAGGACGCTCCACTGGCGATCTTCTCACCTACCTTTCAGACTCTTCGTTATCCTCCTTTTGGGACTTTGGCAAAAGCTTTGCCATTGCACTTGACATCTCAAAGGCTTTCGATCGAGTCTGGCATAAATCTTTAATTTCCAAACTGCCCTCTTACGGTTTCTATCCTTCTATCTGAGCCTTCATCTATAGCTTCCTTTCTGGTCGTTCTATAGCCGCTGTTGTAGACGGCCGTCGTTCTTTTCCTAGATCTATCAACAGTGGTGTTCCTCAGGGCTCTGTCCTATCACCAACTTTCTTCCTTTTATTCATCAATGATCGTCTAAGCTGTACATCTAATCCTATCCACTCGTACGCTGATGATTCCACCCTTCACCCTTCCATTTGTTTCCTGCAACGTCCTTCCCAGCAGTTACTTCAACAAACAAAAGATGAGGCTATGGCACACCTAATGTCTGACTTGGCTCGAATCTCTGACTGGGGTAAAAATAATATTGTTGTTTTTAATGCATCAAAGACTCAGTTTTTACACCTATGAACTCGACAAAATCTTCCACAGGAGTACCCACTAAAGTTTAATAATATCCAGCTCAATCCAGCATCATCCTTGAACATGCTTGGGGTGTCATTCACTCGAGATTCATCCTGGAAAGATCATATTACATCTCTGCTAAAATCTGCTTCCAAGAGATAAGGTGTGCTAAGCCGACTCCATTCCTTTTTTACCCCTGCACAGTTGTTGATTTTATACACGGGGTTTATTCGCCCCTGTATGGAGTACAACTCTCACATGTGGGGAGGCTCCCCACATACAGCTCTTCTAAATAGGATGGAGTCAAAGGCATTTTGTCTCATTAACTCTGCTCCTCCTATTGGCTCCCTTCAACCTCTGTCTCTTCGCCGCACTGTTGCCTCTTTATCTCTTTTCTATCGCTACTTCCATGGTCATTGCTCCTCTGAACAGTCTGCTTGCATCCCTCCACCTCTACGACGGGTGCGTGGCACCCGTCTAGCAATAAACTCTCATCCCTTTTCTGTCCAATTCTCTAATGCAAGAGTTAACCGTTACTCCCAGTCCTTCATTTATGCAACAGGTCAACTCTGGAACTGTCTCCCTCTGTCTGTATTTCCTACTTCCTATGATCTCCAGTCTTTCAAACGCAGTGTGTCCAGGCATCTCGAAATGAAAGGATCTTGAATTTGGCTCTCTTTTATATTGTTTTTATTTTTCTTGGAGGGAACTGTTTTGCGGGCTTCTAGCCTTTGGTTCCTTCTTCCTCGCATAAAACACACACACACACACACACACACACACACACACACACACACACACACACACACACATATTGTCTCTCTCTCTCTCTCTCTCTCTCTCTCTCTCTCTCTCTCTCTCTCTCTCTATATATATATATATATATATATATATATATATATATCTGTCTGTCCATCTGTTTTGTTTTTAAATGCATTTCATTGTTAACTCTATTTTTACCTTCACTATCTTCCCCTATTTTTACTCTCTCTCTCTCTCTTTCTCTCTCTCTCTCTCTCTCTCGCAATTACCACAAACAAGGGTTCAGTGTCCAGTCTACCTAACACCATAAAACTTTATTACATTAACTATTCACATAATGTACATCCCTTCAAAGCAGGGTAGCCGTATTATGGAAGTGTCGACTAAAATAACCTTATAAAAATGCCTTTGGTACATTATTTAAACACTGGAAAGAAAATAAATGATACTGACGACTCTTGGAAAAATTTTCAGTGTCCTATTGAAGTCTGCTATACGAATATATTTCTTGAAGCTTAATTAGGCAAAGGGATGAAATAAAATAGTGTGGTTTAACAGACACCATTAGAGCAATTCAGAAAATGAATATACTCTATGGTGTCCTTACATATTAGATCAGTGAATATGTTATTAATCTGACTATAGCGGTAGTAGCATCAAAGTGGAAAAACTCATGTGATCAGTCAAGCAATAACTATGAGTGAACCCTGTAAAAATGAGCTCATGAAACCCTAAGCAATTTCACCGGTAAATAATCAGCAGCAAGCAATTAGACAGACACTGGCCCACTAATTACCAACGAATATAAATTACTCTAAGCAACAGGAATATTGCTTAACTATTATCTCAGCTTCCTTTTCACACAGGAATCCACTGACATCACCAAAGAACGACCACATCTCGAGCATGAAACGTTAAAATGAAATGTGTTTAAGACAACCGTAGTAAATAAATGGAAGCAAGGTACCGAACCCAGATAACTTTATTCTTATACCACAAAATTCGTACTGACGAGAAAAAAAAAAGTTTCTCTTCCCCCTTTTGTTTTAGTAAATTCCTACTGCAGAGAAAGGACCCACTTGACAGGAGGTTGACGAACAGAGGCCCGTTACATAAAATGGACATGAGATCACTAGGCAATCACATTCTTGATAAGTTAATCCCTGTCACTGGGAAAATTTCTAGAAACAATAATTATACAGGGCAAGAGAAATTTTTGAAATGAGAAATTTAATGTCAACATGACTTTTCGTGCCCTTGATCGTGCTTAGTGAATTTAACTGCTTTATGACAGTCTTTTTAAAATTTAAGTGGGAGTACCAGGCCATTAGCTGCAGTGTTACTGAACTTCTACAGAGCCCTAACATCTTATACATAATAAACTAATGAGGAAAGTTAGATAACCTGGAAATAAAGAGAAATATTCATTAACTGATACATGTACGTATAGTTCATTTACTTTAACGTAGCCCAGATTTTCACCCTTTCAAGGCAGTAGAAGAGAGAGAAAAAAAGTGCTATGGTTCTACCCCGTTTCCACAACAATGGATGTACTGTAGGCTGAGGGTAAACTAGTTATTATTGAGGTATTTTTACTTCACACTTCCCTCAAGATGGGAACAACACACTGGCAGTACTGGAAGACGCAGATGCTGTTTCATGTGCAGGTACTTACAGTTGCTCACAATAATGGCGGGGGATGCTGGACATTAGTTGCCAAACATGGTAAAAATAACCAGCAAAATGACACCGTGCCCTGACACTATACCGCCGGGCGAGGGTAGCGTCAGGCGGGTGGTCTCAGTTACATTTTATGGCGTAGGGTGAAGCCAGTCGTTCAGAGAGTGGGGGAAAAATTGATTTGGGTAAAATGGTGGGTTCAGGAAATATACACGACGGAAAATACGGTTACCAGTGTAGGGAAGAGGAGGGAACAAAAATGTGGCGTGGCGGAATACTCGTGTTGACGTTATGGAAGAAAATGTATCTCATCACACGCTAGGAAACGCTATTGAATTTTTGTACAGAATGACCGTGGACAACATCATAGACGTTAGTTGTGCTTCCTGGGAAAAGGAAGTGATACTGAATGTGTGGCGTTTATTATGATATTGCCCTGTGTGTCCTGAAATATTATCGAACTGAACACCATATTCCATTTCTCATGAAAACTCCATTATCATCATCATCATCATCATCATCATCATCATCATCATCATCATAATCATCATCGTCATTACCATTTCTATTAATATTATCCTCCTCCCTTTTCTTCTCCTTTTCATTTCATCATCATGTCATAGTTATCATCATCATATTTATCCTAATTATCTTCCACCTCTTCCTCTTCTTCCTCCTTCTCCGTCATCATCATCATCATCATCATCATCATAATCTTATTTTCCCATTTAGGTGTGGTGAGGTAGGATCCAAAAACCAAGAACGAAAAACTCATACGTAGGAGAAACATCAAACAGCATACCCAGTAAAACTGGCCACACAGTCATTAATGCATCAAACAAAATGCTTTGATAAGTTGACTTTAGAAGAAGAAATGAAACAGCTGTGACTGAAATAGATTAAAGTGAAAAAAAATGGAGACATATATCAATTAGAGCCCGAAATTGTGCGACGGAATTGGAATGTGTAGTGAAATCCATGTCAAAGAATTTTTACAACATGGTTCAGTACTTGGTGCAAAAGTAAGTTCTGTTACGATAAATTCATTGAGTAGAATGACACAAACAAAGGAAAAGGAATGGAATGTGGAAGTGAAAGTAAACTCACTAGTTTTTCAAGATGACTTCATGGCTATAGAATAAAAACAGATATACGAGAAATCATTAGAAACATAGAGGTGTTCCAAGAATTTAAATGACTAAAATGAATGTTGGAAAAAAAAAATAAACAGAACAAACAGCACTGGTAGTGAAGTGCAGTAAGCTAGAATCCATCCATCCATCCATCCATCATCCAATCCTATGTCGCCCCATGAGGAGCGTAGGAACCTGGGGCTAGGTAAGTTGGTCCTGACATTTATGATGAGAGTGAAAGAAATCAAAGGGAAAGAATTACAGGAAACAATAAATCTCAAATGACTGGGGGAAATAATCAAACCTCAAGCAAAGCAGAATGAAGACAAAGTGTAGAGTAAGCGAAACAAAAGTAACGGTGAGAGAATATATAAATTTAATTAATAAAGAAAAGAAATGAAGAAAGCGTAGAATAAAAGAAGGACTAAAGCTGCTTAACCCGTGTGTAACACGCCTGTTACTATTTGGGGCTGAAACGTGGAAGAAGTTAAAGGAAAAAGAAAGGATGCAAACTAGAATGGCACTCAGTAGAGCGCATACCTCCGCCAATGCCCAACATGCAGTTCCTTTTAATTCAGTCAAGTCTAATCCAATATGGAAAAATACTACCCCCCAATAAAAGCATGTTTAAATCCGCTAGATCCGGAATTTTACATGGATCCGCGCCAAACTGTACACGTTCGTAGATACCAACATCCTAAATTTGCCTGATTTTTTTTCACCAAGATCCACGCAATATTCACTGAAAATTTTACGAAAATGTCGAAAAACGCCCTATCTCGCAATGCTAAAGGAAGTGAAAAAAAAAAAAAAAAATGGATCCGCACCTTTATACGGATCCGCACCAAAATTTAATGGAGTCTATTCTGGCCACCCCTTACGGGATTAAGGCGTTTGGCAAATAGATAGAAAGATAGACTATTCTGGGCCAAGGCCCATTCCTCTACCAAGTTTCGTGGAAATCCGTCCAGTAGTTTTTATGTAATCTTGCTCACAAACCAACCAACCAACCAACCAGCCAACAAACAAACAATCAGACAGGGGTGAAAACATAACCTCCTTAGCGGAGGTAAATATATTCAAACAAAATATTTAACAAAGTTATTGAACATGCAAAGAACAACACCAAAATATGCACTGCTGTACGAGAAAATAGGATATAAAACTAAACATAAGATAAAAAGTTAGAATACTACAAAGAGTTAAGTAACAGAAAGGATAAAACTGAAGGTGAAAAGTTACGTACTGTGAGGAAAATGAGTGACTATGGGAAGAAAATACAACACATAAAAGGTAAAATATAATAATACAGAAAATTTTGCAGAAATTGAAAAAACAAAACAAACAAAAAAATACTGTGAAAAATAGTGTCAGAAAAGAACAGCGAAGAAATCTTAGATGTGAGATGGGGAAGTAAGACGAAGGATGCCACTGAATAAGCAATAAGTTATTTACAATGATTAATTAGATTTTGAGAAGGCAAGACTAATATTTATGTTATGAACAAGAATTACTGAGGTTAATTTTTTTTTTTTTAGAAGTAGGTAGGAACAGAGTTCATTTTGTAAGCTGGGTAAAAAAAAAAAAAAAGTGAAAATCGGTTACATATGTTTCAGTGTGAGGCCTATGAGGATATAACAAGGGAATTGACTTGAAAGAAAAAAAAAATAATGCTATTGAAAAATGCAGCAAACATTTTTTTAAAAAGCTTTTAAAAGACGATACATAATGCTGAATATAAGAAATGAAGAAACAAAAAAAGGATATAAAGGTATCAGCACTGAAAATATAAAAAAAACTACCTGTTGTGAAAAACACTTTAGGACAGGTGCGTGGGCCAACAACGACAGTCAGGCTACCGAAATCCATGCATCACTTCACAAGCAAAACCATTGTACCTGAAGGGCTGTCCTACGAGATTTGGAGGGAAACTTTAGGTTATTTTAGGGCTAATTCTGAGTAAAAGGAAATTACGGTATGTCAACAAGTATCTAATCACCAACCATTTCGGAATTACAAGTACTGTTATGGGCGACAATGGACCCCCTCAAGTAATTCATAACGTAATATAAAACTGTAGTTCTGGAATAGCTGAGAATAGGACTTGTGTTGATACAGCATTTATATATATATATATATATATATATATATATATATATATATATGTATATATATAAGAAGCAGCTATATATATATATATATATATATATATATATATATATATATATATATATATATATATATATATATATATACAGTAAACCCTCAAAGATCCGGTCTAACTGGGGCTATAACCCTGTCCAGATCTCGAAAAATCCGGATCTTCCAGAAAGTATATAAATTTGCTCATATGAAAGAAAACTTATGGAGCCATGGTGGAAAAGTAAAGAAAGAAAACTGCTTTCACTCGGTCAGTGTGTTCCCGCGACTCACACTTTGTCAACTGCCTCAGCTCATTGTCTCCTCAAGGCCGCGTTCTCCTCCCCCCATTCACATATGCGCGCCTCACAAAAGGATACCAGAGAACCGATGAAATTTAAATTAAGTTTAATACAGTATAAAATTAATAGGATAGTATAATAATGTGTAAAAATATTTTTTTTCGTAAATTTTAATTAATAAATAGTGTATCTTGTAGCCTATGTTTTAAATTGAAAATTTGCCAAGAAATGGTCCGGATCTTCGCAAAATCCGGATCTTGAAGTCCGGATCTTTGAGGGTTTATTGTATATATATATATATATATATATATATATATATATATATTGTTACGGAACAGAGAGGGACAATGAACACTTCAAGTGAGAATACTAAAATCACTACTGTCCCGCAAAGTTCCAGATTCAAAACAAAAGAGTTAGGTAAAATTACAAGTTAAAGTTTAATGCACAAACTAACAACTAAACATTCAGGACTCATAAGGATAATGTAATGGCAAAACAGGTTACATATATGGTTAACTGCAATAGCCTCTATTAACATGAATTTAGCAAGAGCAGATTTATCTAAGTCAGCCCTAATAAATGAGAAAACCAGATAATGCTCAGTTAAAGCAAGATATATTATTACAGATACAAAATATTATTAATAATGGCTGACATTAAAAACTCTACATGAATCACAAAAACCCTACCAGGCCTACAAATTAACGCCTTAGGCCATACAGTACAAGAAAAATGGTAACAACACTTATACTCATATTATACAGCAGCTAGATGGCTGGAGACTTCCTGAGCACTCACAAAAATACACTATACAGGGGAGGACAGAGATGTGAACAAAATGAGGAGTAGATCTAAGTGGCAATTAATGCAGAGACTGAGCTCATTATATAGGGGCCGGCAGAGCTTGATACAACTTGTAAGAAGGATGCGCAAATGAAGCCATAGGGGACAAAGAGTTGACAATCCTGCTCTGAATAACAGAAAGAACGACTTACTCTACTATAAGGGGGAGAAGGGGGGGAGTGAGGTAGAACACGCAAGCCTGGTCACTATGGAAGCCACGAGGCGAATCGTGATCAAACATGCAGCATACTGTACGTTAGAATTATACAAAGGATGATGAAATCATAGGCTATGTAACACCTCCCCACAAAGAAGGAAATTTCTTATTACTCTAAAACAATCTGTCTAAAGTCTAGATAAGCAATCTGCAATCACACTTTCTTTCCCCTTGACATGTTGTATGTCTAATGAATACTCCTGAAGAAATAGACTCCATCTTGTCAATCTCTGATTTTTATCTTTAAACTTACTAAGGAATTTCAGTGGGTTATGATCGGTATAAATGACTATGGGGTCAAAACCAGAACACAAATAAAATGAAAAATGCTGTAAACCCAAAATCAAGGCCAAAAGCTCTTTCTCAATAGTTGAGTAGTTCTTTTGAGGTGGAGTGAACTTCTTACTGTAATAAGATACAGGGTGTTCAATACCCTGATCATCCTCTTGCAGCAAAACAGCCCCAGCTCCTGTATCACTTACGTCAACAGCCATCTTAAAAGGCTTAGCAAAATTTGGAGTAGCAAGCACTGGCTGACTTAATAGGATAGCTTTAAGTTTGCTGAAAGAGGATTCACAGTTATCGGTCCAGACAAATTTAAGTCCCTTTTTCAGTAGGTCTGTAAGTGGTGATACAAGAATTGAAAGGTTAAGAGCAAATCTCCTGTAATAACCTACCATTCCCAAAAATCTTTGTAGCCCTTTCCTACTTTTAGGTCTGGGAAGATCACTTATCACCTGAACCTTAGCTGCTGGTGGTGCAACATGTCCATCACCAATTGCGTACCCAAGGTACTGAACTTTACCTTGACCAAACTCACACTTTGATAAATTAGCTACAAGATTAGCCTGAACCAAACGCTCAAGAAATTTACTGACATGGCATAGGTGATCTTTCCAGATGTCACTGAAGATTAATACATCATCAATATAAACAACACACCCTGCCAAACCCTCTGTTACAACATTCATGAGCTTCTGAAAAGTGGCTGGTGCATTCTTCATACCATATGGCATTACAGAACATGCAAAAGTCTTTCCTAGTGTTACAAAACATGAGATCTCCCTAGCACGTTCAGTCATAGGTACTTGCCAGTATCCCTTTAACAAATCAAACTTACTTATGTACCTAGCCTTTCCGATCTTGTCTATGCAATCTTCCACGCGAGGGAGAGGGTCAGTGTCTGTTTTGGTTATCTGATTAACACGTCTGTAGTCGATGCAAAGCCGCTGTGACCCACCTGGCTTAGGGACTAGAGTGACAGGAGAACTCCACTCGCTCTGACAGGGCTCAATCATCTTGTGGTCCAACAGGTAGCCAAGCTCCTTCTGGATGAGAGGAACTTTCACTGGGTTCACACGGTAAGGAGGCAGTTTAATTGGCTTTGCGTCTCCAACATCGACATCATCCATCAACACAGTGGTTCTTCCTGGAGTGGCACAGAACACTTGCGGGTACTCCTGCAGTAATTCCGAAAACTCCTGCCTTTCCTCGGGAGCTAGATGAGAAAGCTTAGTCTGGAGATCATTCATGATATCAGGATTCTTCCCCAAACTCACTCAGGCTCATACTGCATGGGAGAGCTTCACTTGCAGACTCGGGTGGAACAGCTACAGTGCAGACTGGGTTATTTTCGTCCCGCCTGTGATATCACTTTAGCATGTTGATGTGACAAAGTTGCTTGTTCTTTCTACGATCTGGTGTGGTGATGACATAGTTGCCATCACTGAGTTTCTTCTCCACGAAATAAGGACCACTAAACTTGGCTTGAAGAGGTTGCCCATGCACCGGTAGCAGAATCAAAACCTGATCTCCTGGCTGAAAGTGGCATAACCTGAACTTCTTATCATACCAAGTCTTCATCTCCTGAGCAGCTCCTAAATTCTCTCTCGCCAGCTGTAAAGCAGTGGACAGCCGTTCTTTGAACTTCATAACATACTCCAGCAGGTTGACGTCATCTTCCTCCGACAGCCAGCATTCCTTGAGTAGCTTAAGGGGTCCTCTTACTTCATGGCCAAACAGTAGTTCAAAGGGTGAGAAGCCCAGTGATTCATTTGGAGATTCTCTTGCGGCAAATACAACGAATGGAAGACCTTTATCCCAGTCTTTCTGATGTTTCAAACAGTATTTCCTGAGCATCGATTTGAGTGTTTGATGATATCTCTCCAACGCTCCTTGGGTCTGGGGATGGTAAGCTGAAGACGTGATCTGGGTGATGCCCAACTCTTTCAGAGACTGCTTGAAAACATTTGACATGAAATTACTTCCCCGGTCTGACTGTACCTTCTTGGGCAGACCAAACATGGTGAAGAACCCTAGCATTTCCTTAACCACGTTCTTTGCTGAGATATTTCTAAGTGGAATGGCTTCAGGATAACGAGTAGCCATATCAATCAGGGTCAACACATAAGAAAATCCTGAAGAAGTCTTAGGAAGAGGGCCCACAATATCCACCAACACACGGGTGAATGGCGCCTCAAAAGGAGGAATGGGAACTAGAGGTGTAACCTTTTCGGTCTGATTACACTTCCCACAACTTGACAGGTGTGACAAGACTTACAATACCAGGAAACATCTCTGAAGATACCTGGCCAGTAGAAGTGTTTCAAAATGCATGCCACAGTCTTCCTCACTCCAAGGTGTCCTGCCAAACTGGAATCATGAGCCATTCTAATGATATCTTGCCTACAAACACGAGGGATGACAACTTGATGTACAACCTCCCATTCACAGTCGGCTGATGCTGTTGGGGGTCTCCACTTTCTCATAAGTACTCCTGACTTTATATAATAACAAGTAGAACCACCAGCTGACTCTTCCTCATTGCAAGCAGAGTTAGCTAGACCTTTCAACTCATGGTCAGCAACCTGCAACTCAACCAACTCTTGACGAGACAAATTATCAACACTACGGGGTGCTGCCTCATCTGGTGAGTGGTCCAAATTAGCAAGAAAAGTGTCAGCTAGGATAACATCATCATCATCATTATCCTCTAAGTCACCAGTAACTTTAGACTTAGCCCTAGTGACAGCACATGCAGAGAACACCTCAGGGATATCACAATCCTGGGTCGCAGTCACTGGTTCACTAGACAACTGAGGAGCTGGACACACTTGACTTCCACCAATATCATTTCCAAGTAAGAGTGTTACACCTGACATTGGGAGTGTCTCAACCAACCCAACCATAACGGAACCATTAACAAAACCAGACTCTAAATTCACTCTGCACAGAGGGACAGAGAAGTAATTATTCCCTACACCTTGTAAGATTACAGTTTCATCAGAGGAATTAACATTAGAGCCTAGAACACTGGTCAGCATAAGGGATTGGCAAGCACCTGTATCACGATATATTTTAACTGATTTCCTGTCATTACTGTCCAGAGGACTGACAAAACCATCAGACAGGAAATTAGCACATGAACTCTTGAGAGTGTCACCCACGTTACTGATCAAAAGAGGAGCTTCTTCGTGAGAATTTAATTTACCCCTCAAAGCAGGTTCAGTTAACTCAGTTAAAGAATTCTGGGAACTCTCAAGGGTGGACACTAGACCAATTGACTGAATATTTAAAGACTCCTTTTTGTTCACATCACGCTGTCTCCTGAAACATTTCTCCGTAGTATGACCAAGCTTACTACAATAAGTACATTTACTTTTCTGAAATCTAGGGGTGGAGCTGGTATTTACTTCCTGAGAAACATCATCTTTATTCTCTTTCCTGTTACCTGCACTCTGAGTAGAGGCAACGTACTTACTCTCAGCTTTCCTTTTTTCTTTAGAATATCTCTTGTGAGTGAGAACATATTCATCAGCTAAAACTGCAGCATCAGACAAATTATCTATTCTTTTCTCATCAAGATATAGGCTTACATCTTTATTAATACACCTTTTGAAGTCCTCCAGCAAAATCATCTGCTTGAATTTATCAAAATCAGAATTTACATTCTTAGAATTTAACCACTGGTCTAACAGATCTTCTTTGATTTTTGCATACTCAACATGATATTGCTTATCTTGCTTATTAGTTGTCCTAAATTTTACTCTATAGGCTTCAGGAACAAGCTCATAGGCCTTAAGAATCAAGCTCTTAACTACATCATAATTATCAGATTGATCCTGAGGCAAAGATGCATAAGTTACTTGAGCTTTACTGGTGAGAACACTCTGTAGGAGTACTGGCCAATACTTTTTGGGCCAATTAAAACCAGTTGCTACCCTCTCAAACATCTGAAAATACTTTGTTAAATCAGATTCATTAAAAGGAGGGACAAGTTTAACATTTTTAGCCACATCAAAATCATCAGAGCTAGATGATCCAGTTCCACCTTGTTTCATGCGATACTCATGGTCTGCCTGAATCCTAGCAAGTTCAATTTGTGCCTGAGCCTGTGCCTGTGCCTCCTGAATACGAGCCTGACACTCAGCCTCCTTAGCCTCAGCCACCTTAGCACGAGCCTGAAACTCAGCTTCCTTAGCACGAGCCTGAAACTCAGCCTCCTTAGCACGAGCCTCCTGCAGGGCTAGCTGTAACTTAGCTATTTCAATCTGCGTTTGCTCATCCGGAGGAGTTACATTAAACAAGCTTTTATTAATCATATCAACAATTTGATCTTTAGAATGATGAGAGCAAACAGCAATTCCCAATTGTTGAGCAACAAGCTTAAGTTCATTCTTTGTTGTGTTTTCTACATCACACACTGTTTGCACATTTGACAAAAAATCTTTGGCTTCATCAAGAGTAGTAATAGTAGATATCATGAATAAATCACAGTCACAAAATATCAAGCAATATCCTTATGATAATATCCTGAATATCCTGATAAGAGGTCGCCAAATTTATGTTACGGAACAGAGAGAGATAATGAACGCTTCAAGTGAGAATACTAAAATCACTACTGTCCCGCAAAGTTCCAGGTTCAAAACAAAACAGTTAGGTAAAATTACAAGTTAAAGTTTAATGCACAAACTAACAACAAAACATTCAGGACTCATAAGGATAATGTAATGGCAAAACAGGTTACAGATATGGTTAACTGCAATAGCCTCTACTAACATGAATGTAGCAAGAGCAAATTTATCTAAGTCAGCCCTAATAGATGAGAAAACCGGATAATGCTCAGTTAAAGCAAGATATATTATTACAGATACAAAATATTATTAATAATGGCTGACATTAAAAACTCTACATGAATCACAAAAACCCTACCAGGCCTACGAATTAACGCCTTAGGCCATACAGTACAAGAAAAATGGTAACAACACTTATATTCAAATTATACAGCAACTAGATGGCTGGAGACTTCCTGAGCACTCACAAAAATACACTATACAGGGGAGGACAGAGATGTGAACAAAATGAGGAGTAGATCTAAGTGGCAATTAATGGAGAGACTGAGCTCATTATATAGGGGCCGGCAGAGCTTGATACAACTTGTAAGAAGGACGCGCAAATGAAGCCATAGGGGACAAAGAGTTGACAATCCTGCTCTGAATAAAAGAAAGAACGACTTACTCTACTATAAGGGAGAGAAGGGGAGAGTGAGGTAGAACACGGAAGCCTGGTCACTATGGAAGCCACGAGGCGAATCGTGATCAAACATGCAGCATACTGTACGTTAGAATAATACAAAGGATGATGAAATCATAGGTTATGTAACAATATATATATATATATATATATATATATATATATATATATAAGCAACGTTGGGTCTGGTTAGTACTTGGATGGGTGACCGCCTGGAAACACCAGATGCTGTTGGTATAACGTTCTCCCTACATGTCAAGTGGGGTTGGTGGAGGATTAGTGCCCCTCCCTGTAAAACAATTAACTCTAAGCCTTGGCCACCCCGTTTGGGATACATGGCGTCTGGCAATGAATGAACAAAAAATATATATACGGTATATATATATATATATATATATATATATATATATATATATATATATATATATATATAACATATATATATATATATATATATGCTTCAATATATATATATATATATATATATATATATATATATATATATGCTTCAATATATATATATATATATATATATATATATATATGCTTCAATATATATATATATATATATATATATATATATATATATATATATATGCTTCAATATATATATATATATATATATATATATATATATATATATATGCTTCACATTCATTTGCCTTGGTCATTGCACACAATAACAAAAGTAACAGAGGTTGAGCCTTTGTCATGCCCATTTCCATACATGGTTCATTTTTCCTTTTAGCCTGTAAGTACAGTTTTTCTTTTTTTTTTACATGGAAAAAAGATTTTAAAAAAATTAAAATTTGCAAAAGTTATCCCTCCAAATTAAGTAGTACGAAGTAAATCCCAAATGAACCCTCTCAGGCAGTCATGTGAATTGCGTGACATGCAGTTTGGTAGAAAAAAGCACAGTCACGTGAATCGCGGTCCTAAGCACAAAAATATTTGCCAAAAAATAAGTTTTCGGGCGATTTGCCTGAAATTTTTGTGCGTTCTAGTAGGCACGTCTATGTCCCGAAGTATGGCATTGGCAACATTGTGGCTGCTCTGATGAGACTGTGTGTAGTAGAAAAACCTCAGTATCTCACGAGCAGCCAGGCTGGAGGGCTGCACGGCTGTCAGCTCCCCCTTTTAACCCACCATTTTCCCCCCTCCCACCCGAGCCAGAAGCCATTATTGAAATATTGTGATTGTACAGTGTTTTTAACTATAATGTGAAGTGATTGTGCCTACAGGCAGGAGTCTGGTTTGTTATATCGGGGTTTCCTCTCTCCTTCGCCATGGACATAAATGATGAGTAGCTTACCTTTTTATAATGAAGCCAATACTTATATTTGTGAAACATATAGTGCCTGGATTGGTGAAACAACTGACCTACCATACCAGGCATTATGTACGCCATAGAGGTATGCAACAGTGGCTAAGGAAACAGGCGGTCACGTACATCATACAGTCGGGAAAGGAATAATAGAGGAGGTTGGGATGGAATCATGTGAGTGTTTTATATTGCATATGGTTTAGTTTGAAACATACGTATAAAGTAGTGTAGCGAGTGTTCACCAAGAAATATTGCATGCATTGACTGACTTAGCGAAAACATAGCGCAAGTATCAGAGACAAGAAATATGCCACAGCCACATATATATATATATATATATATATATATATATATATATATATATATATATATATATATCATTTCATTTTTAAAGGCTCCAACATGCTTGCATACGTCGGCCTTGGTCACCTAATGGTGGCTTTCCACGCCACATGATCCATTGCAGCCTCCCTGTTCAGTCCCTTAACCCTGTGGTCACACTTAATGACCTCGTCCCATGTCTTTCTCGGTCTACCCCTCATAACCCCATCCCCAATTTTAACACTTTTCACATTCCTCACCCAATTATCATCCCCCATCCTCTCCACATGTCCAAACCATCTCAATCTACCTCTTGTCATCACAACACCAATACACTCCAGCCCAATCCTACCTCTCAACTCTTAATAACATATTCACTGATGTAACTTTTAAAGGGGGAGGCGGTGGCTGAATCGGTAGAGAGGCTGCCTACGATCCTAATGGACCCAGGATCGAATCCCGGCTGGGGCAGGGAACAGTTTAAGGATTTGAATTTCCTAAAAAGCAGGCTTTCCTGATCTACCAGATGACCCGCCGACATGTCGTAAAATACCCCCGCTAATACCAATACACCAGTCCTGTATGAGACAGCCCTAGCATGTATTCAGTATGGACGGTGGGTGTTAGCGCCGAAGTGGTGACATGTGGAGGTGTAGGAGGACTACTGGGCCTTGGGATAGGTCACAGGCCCGAGAAATAGGCCCTGAAGCCTTTGCCTAGAGTTGAACACGTAAAAAAAAAAAAAAAATAGCGTATATTCATTTTCCGAATTGCTCTAATGGTGTCTGTCAAACCACACTATTTTATTTTAACCCTTTGCCTAATATTAAGCTTCATGAAATATATTCGTATAGCAGACTTCAATAGGACACTGAAAATTTTCCCAAGCGTCATCAGTATCACTTATTTTCTTTCTAATGCTTACATAATGTACCAAAGGCATTTTTATAAGGTTATTTCAGTCGACACTTCTATAATACGGCGACCCTGCTTTGAGGGTGTGTTCATTAGGTCAAGTCCACACGTGTGCTCAAACAAGTGTTGGCAACATGTATGCAACGCAGTAACGAACACGCTGCAAACATGTTGGGAACAGCAGGGTCCAGATCATTTTGGCAACATCATGATGAAGTCTCAGCTGCCTCGTATGGACACACTTATCCAATCACCTCTGCTGCCATGTTCGAAACTGCACTGAAACATGTTTGCATTCATCTGTCCAAATACTGCTGAAAACATGTTCCCGAACATGTTACCAGCTGTGTTGCCAACATATGTTTGAGTACACGTGTGGACGCGCGCTTACAGTATGTGTACAGTTAGTGTTATAAAGTTTTATGGTGTTAACTATTAGCTTACAGTTAGACCGGACACTGAACCCTTGTTTGTGGTAATTACGAGAGAGAGAGAGAGAGAGAGAGAGAGAGAGAGAGAGAGAGAGAGAGACAGAGAGAGACAGAGAGAGAGAGAGAGAGAGACAGAGAGAGAGAGAGAGAGAGAGAGAGAGAGAGACAGACAGACAGACAGACAGACAGACAGAAACAGAGACAGACAGACAGACAGAGACAGAGACAGAAAGAGAACCAATGTGTGTGTGTGTGTGTGTGTGTGTGTGTGTGTGTGTGTGTGTGTGTAAGGGTCTCCGGGCTAGTCTCAGCAAGTCCCTCGTTCACTTATCCTGGGCTGTTCTTTGCGCTAGGGACTGGTCACATCTGTCATCTTTATTATCTCATTATTTTGTACAAACCTTTTGACATTTCTCCATCTGACCTTTATTCTCTCTTCTCTACCTCTATTTTTTTTTTTTTTCTGCATACAGCATCTTCTCCTTTTCCTTACTTTCCCTTACTTTCACACTTTTTTGGACTTTCTTTAGTTTTGCACACTCTTCTGTTCACGCCTTTTTTAGGGGGTAATTTTTCGCCTGAATCGTCCTTGCTTTTTCATATTCTGCAGAGGAACTATTTTGTATTGATAAAAGTGTTGATGATACGCTAAATGTACTTTTATATATGAGGTGATATAACAGGCAGAATCCATGTATGTGATAATTATAATGGGCACCATTGATGTCTGAAGTGATACACAATGTCGATGTTTGAGCAAAAATTGAGAAAGCTAAATATTAAAGAGGAAGAAGTGCTAAAGTGTTTTGTTGACCATATTAGCCCGATGATGTAATTTTCATATTATTCTTGTTGCCTTCAGGTAATATCGCACAAACTTTTCCAAACAGAGGAGTTAGATACAACTTTTATTACCGTACCCCTTTCACTGTTCTGTTGATCTGATTAAAATCGTCTATGGACAGCAAGACTGGTAGGTAAAACACGTCATCTTCTTGAAAAGGTTAAGATGAAAACTGATAAAGCTCCAAAGAATGCTTCATTTTACGCAAACACTAGGTGCTGGAGAAGGACACCTTCTTGTGGTGGCACTGATATAACTTGGTGGATCAACTGACTGGTTATACAGACGTCCCCCAAATGTTACCCTGGCCCCCAGAAGGAGGATGGTGAAGTGAAGGAAAAGAACAACTCTAGTCTGCAGTCCACTGGGCTTACGTTTCAGAAAAACCTGAAGCCTCAAGAACATGAACAACAACTCAAATTTTTAAAAAGATTATCTTGAAGGGTGAAGTTATGAAACAAGTTACTCAGAATTTCAATATCACTTCAACATGGAGAAATGTTACAGATTTTGAAAATGCTGAATGTTTCACTAGTTTAGACAAATAAATTAGAAAGACCAAAACGATAATCACAGACGACTTTGTACCTCGTCAATTATAGGCAAAATGCTTAGATATTTTCGCTTCAAATAACTGCAAACATAATAATTTTGTTTGCGGATATAAGTGCTTGATTTTCTTTGTGTTTGCTTGCTTTTAGGGGGAATTAGCTTATTTTCCTTTGTAGGATTGCTTTATTTATTATTTTTTTGGGGGGGCTTGGTGGCTTATTAATTTTGTTTGTGGATTGGCTTGCGTGCTTTTATTTGTTTGGTTGATTTTTCAGGGATTGCTTTCGATTGTTGATTTGGCTGTTGCTTCTGTTTGTTTGTATACTTTTGTGGGCTTGAATGTGTGTTTTTGCTGTCATTTGTGAAGATGTTTGCTTTTGATTGTATGCTTTCTGGCTTGATTTTGTTGGTAGATTAGTTTCCTTCACTTTCATCTTTACACATTCTTCCTTCCATTCACTACCATCTTCTCATCTTCCTTTTCTTTTCCGTCCGATATATTATGCCGTGTCTCCTACATTCCTCTCTCCTCTTCCCTTACATCCTTCCTTCCTTCCTTCCTCCGTCTATCCCGTTCCCGTTCTTTCCTTTCGTCACATCTTCCTATTACCATTTCTTTTCGACATTTCTTTTGTCAAACTCGTCTTCCCTCCGTCAGTTTTCTCTTCCTTCATTCATTATTTTCTTTCCTGATCCCCATTAATCATTCCCTTTTCCTTCCATTATTTTCAGTGGTGACACCCTTCCGTGCTCCTGTATTTCTTTCTTCCTTTCTTCCCTCCCTTTTTCTTTTCTATTTTTCCTTCCAAAGTTCGTTTTCATTCTCATTACCTACTCATCCTCTTTTGTTTCATCATTTTCTCTGGTATCCTCT
This sequence comes from Coenobita brevimanus, assembly GCF_032717465.1. NCBI lineage: Eukaryota > Metazoa > Arthropoda > Malacostraca > Decapoda > Coenobitidae > Coenobita > Coenobita brevimanus. The sequence goes on along the minus strand of NC_137030.1, from coordinate 27,502,737 downwards.
TTCGATTTTCCTGTATCCCGTCCTTTACTTCATTCTTCTTTATGTCACTCGTGTTGCGTCGGCTTTATTTTCTTCCATCAGTGTCTTGCGTTTTCCATCCTCTCTTTCGCCTTCCCCGGTTCCTCTTCGCTTCTTTTTATCACATCATTTTCCCTTCTTTCTTCCATTTCTTTTATATTTCCTTCCTTCCTCCCTCCGCTTCTCTTCCTGTTTCCTTCACACTTATTTTTCCATGGGCCTTCCTTTCTTTCATGCCTTCTCTCTCCTTCCGCCCCTACTTGGGGGAGCCGGTGGCTCAATCGGTAGAGTGTTGGCCTACAGTCCTAACGGACCCGGGTTCAAATCCCGCTGGGGCAGGGAACAGTTTAAGGATTTGAATTTCATAAATATCAGACTTTACTGATCTACCAGAAGACCCGCCGACATGTCGTAAAAATACCCCTGCTAATACCTATACATCAGTCCTGTATGAGACAGCCCTAGCATGTATTCAATATGGACGGTGGGTGTTAGCGCCGAAGTGGTGACATGTAGAGGTGTACGGTACGTAGGAGGACTATTGGGCCTTGAAAGCAGGTTGTGAAGTCTATGTCGAGAGTCGGTCACATAAAAAAAAAAAACCTCTCTCTCTCTCTCTCTCCACCTTTGCCATCACGGAGACAAAGTGAGAAGTTAGCTGGGGCTCAGAAGTCACAGACAGGGATCATCCTCTTTACCACACCACTCTCTCTCTCTATCTCTGTCTGTCTGTCTGTCTGTCTCTGAATATGCCGAGAAACTGATAGTCTGTATTTTTTAAAGTACCTCGTCAAAAGTTGATGGCAAAAACTAGTGCACTGGGAATTTAAGAACTAAATGGATATTCTAAGAACGGACTAAATCACACACTTCGGTGAGTAGCCTAGTTGTCACTGAGGAAACCTCTGACTACACAAGCCCAAGGTTCAGTTCTAGGTATATATATATATATATATATATATATATATATATATATATATATATATATATATATATATATATATATATATATATATATATATATATATATATATATATATTGCCATTTACATTAGTGATAAAGATGTGAGCATCGTCAGCCCAACTGCTTAATTTGCTGAGAACACAAATCTAGGAGGTAATGCCCCATCATTTTCGAAAAGAGTGAATAACTACCTATGGACTTAGTTAAAAGTAGAGCGATATAAAATGTGGGAAATGCCGTTCAGTGTGATAGAAATCGGTCATGCAAACCCAACAGCTAACTACTCTTTGTGAAGATGTAAAATTAGCATTACTGACTTCGACAGGCTTAGGTATAATAATCGTCAGTGATCTCAAGTTCTTCAAACAGTGCACTTTAGTAGTGAAGAAGGTAAAGGCTTCTAGGCTAATATAGAAGGTCAGCTTAGGAACAAAAACAAAGAAATTGTCCTCTCTCTGTACAGTTCTCTTATACGGACCGCATCTGGAATATGCCGTGCAACTCTGGTCCCAGAACCAGAAGAAGAGATGGGACATGTGCCACTAATAGGGCCTCATCCACCAGGCACATGGGATACCAGAGAAGGTACAGTCACTGACCCTCTTTGCGTTAGACATTTGTGCAGACAGGTAATTTATGCTAACAAATTCTTTTGTGGATTTGAAAGCACGAATTACCGGCATATATTCTATATCAACACCAACTCGACGAGGAATCATGGATGGAAGCTTGACATGAAGCATTTCCACCAGGATTCATAATTTAATTTATTTACGTACATTATGCAGTGCCTAGAGTCAGCTACAAGCAGTGGTAGTTGGCAGTTCCCGAGAGAGCAGTTCAAATCAAGGATTAGGATTCAAGTTATTTTTAGGCCTAACTTTGTGGTAAAGTGAATTTCTTCTTTTCTCTAAAAAAAATCCTAGTCTTTCCTTCTTCCCCGGAGTTAGTGCCTTTCCTTCCTCTACTTGTGCTGTGGATAATGAAGGTGGGTGGGAAGAACGTTCTTTTTATTAAATTTCTCTCATTAGAAGAGGAGCAATGTGTACCGGACAACTTCACTCATGGTGCCTCCTTGTTATGGGTCGTAAAACCTATTGAGGATGTACATTTCTTTGAGTCTCTCTCTCTCCCTCCTTTGTACCTCTCCTCCCTTTGTCCTCCATGGTGTCTGGCTTTCCTTCTCATTCCCTCTGTACTGAGCCAGATGTCACAATTGTGACTGTGGTTATTAGTGCCCAAGTTGTGACGTGAAAGGATTTTAGGAATTTAATCTTTATACCACCACACTTCAAGACCATATATCGTCACACACACACACACACACACACACACGCACACACACACACACACACACACACACACACACACACATACACACACACACACACACACTGCAGGATAACAAACATATAAACTTCATTTTGCCATACCACAGAATACCTTACTTCATACGGCCATAACAGACTCGTTCACATCTCACACCGACACACCTAGCACTTCCTCATCGCACACCAAACCTCACATTGCTACTACGTCATACTGTTACACCTCACATTCACAGCTCCTTTGTTCACACGTCACACTGCCTTGCCCCACACAGCAACACCTCATACTCCCACACCTCATATTGCCGGACATTACACTACCTTCATAACACACACACACACACACACACACACACACACACACACACACACAGACACACACACACACAGACACACACACACACACACACACACACACACACTGCCGCACTTCAAACTATTAGACCTCAAACTATCAAACCATGCAATCACACATTACAATACATACTACCATATCTCACCCTAACATATTTCGCAATCACACCTCACACCACCACACCACACAGTACGAAACCTTACACAGCCACACCTCTCACCTCATTTTCACAAACACAGACGTTTTCAGCATGTATATTTATTTCCTTGTTGTTGGCGCTAAAATGAACTCTACATACTCGTAAAGCGTCAAACTGACACATAATTTATCTTACACTCATAACATTCTCTCTCTCTCTCTCTCTCTCTCTCTCTGGTATTTCTGAAGGTATGTATGCTGAGTAAATGGAAGTATGGCCCATTTGATCGAGTGCTCTGATGATAGTTTTTATGATTTCCTTGTTCCGTTTTCTGGCCCTTGTCCATTCCATTTCCATAAGGGGGGAATGGGATGATGATAACATTGATCGTGATGATACTGCAGACGACGTTAGCGATTACGAAAGTAGTGATGAATGTTGCGATGATGATGGTGACGATGGTGATGATGATGACAGTGACCTTGATGATGCTGATTACGGCATTAGCGATTACGAAATAAACGATGAATGTTACGATGACGATGATGGTGATGATAAGGAAACTGATTACGATGACAGTGATGACGACAATAACGATGATGATAAAATGTTAAAGATGATGACGCATTTCCATTTATTTATTTATGTTTATTTATTTTTTTTTTTAAAGAAGGTGAATACGAGTACTTCCAAACAGTGATTCACATGCTAAGCATCAAACGTGTGTTTTAACCGAGTAGATTTATCATTTTCCTGGCTATCTTTCATTCCATTTGCCTCACACGGTGGGCTATGCATGTGTTATAGGACTAGCTATTTTTGTATTGTTTTGTGGACTGCCTGGCTCCTACATGTAGCAATTTTTTATTCATACCATAGGTTACTCACGTTTTATACCAAGTTAATTTTGGCTTCATACTGTTGTGTATTCATTTGTTTCATACAGTATGATTTTTTTTCATCACACTGTTGACAGTTTTTTAGATTTTATTATTCACTGTATTTTTAGTACGATTTACTGTGTTTGTATCATAGGCTACTGTTCACCATTTTTGTTATACCATTGTGTGCACTTTTATTTCCTCTCGTTTCAGCTATTTTTTCCTTTATTTCATTTTTCTGCATCTTAATGTTCTCTCTCTCTCTCTCTCTCTCTCTCTCTCGCAGGGTCCTCCGGTAATGTTATTGTTTACACAGGAAATTAATGAGATGACTAGGCCTACAGGGCAGCGCGCGCACGCGCACACACACACACACACACACACACACACACACACACACACACACACATTAAAGGGCAAGTACTTACACAGCAGCCTGACATCCACACATACAATTTAACGATGAGAATACCCGTAGTCTCAACCACTTCAACCCGTCGACGTCTTTTACGCTGTGTTCTTGCTGTTATCAGAAGACTGTGGTCAATTTAGGGGAGCCCGACGAATAATGAAAGGAAGAGTGAAGACCTGTTTTTTTTTTTTTTTTTCTTACCAGAGTAAACTTTTTATACAATCTGGGTAAGTTTTACACATACTTAGGCAACCTTCACCTATACTTGGGCAGTTGTTACTGATACTTGGGTAAACTATACATATCCAGTGACAAGTTTTACATATACCGAGGTTGACTCTACTTTTAAATGGGAAATCTTTAAACATACCGGGTTAAGTATTGTATATACTGGGGTAGACTTTGTACACACTGGGTTGAAACTGACACATACTGGGGCAAGACTTACATTTTGGGCTAAGCTTTATTTACCCTGGAGGTAACTTTGGTTATATTAAGACAACACTATTTACCCTGAGATCAACTTACATAAAAAGGGATAAGTCTAAAGTATATTGGGTGTGTATATATATATATATATATATATATATATATATATATATATATATATATATATATATATATATATATATATACAGTGGAACCCCGGAATTCGTACGCCTCTGTACTCGTACAACTCGGTTTTCGTACAGCTTTTTCGCCCAAAAATCGCTCGTTTTCGTACGGTGACTCGTTATTCGCACTAAGAGATGCGGCGTCGTAGGTGCCACATGGTCGCCAGTCTCGCTTTGTCTTCTGCCAGCTATGCATCAGTCATACAGGCTCGATTAAACTTTGTGATGAATTACGTATTTTCATTAGAATATTGTACATAATCATGGGCCTAAGAAGATTAGTGAGTCAGCTGGAGCTTAAAGTAAAGCAGTGAGAACAACAACTGAGCTGAAAAAAGAACTCATTGCAAAGTTTGAAAGTGGAACCCGTGTCTCTAATCTTGCCATTCATTACAGTATGGCGAAACCTACCTTTTCATCCATACTAAAAATCAGATTAATGCAAATTACATTGTTTCTTATGGAAAAAAAAATGATTCGGATTTCGAACAATTCGCGACTCGTACAGCCTCCAGGAACGAATTGTGTACCAATTCCAGGGTTCTACTGTATATATCTATATATATATATATATATATATATATATATATATATATATATATATATATATATATATATATATATATATATATATATATATATATATATATATATATATATATATATATATATACTTAGGTAATCTCTCTCTCTCACACACACACACACACACACACACACACACACACGCGACTCTCTTCACATCTCTTTTTCTCTCTCTACCCCTTCCCTCATCCACACTTACACTATCTGTTCTCCGTCTTCCACCTCCCTTAACCTCTCTCTGTCTCTGTCTCTGTCTCTGTCTGTCTGTCTGTCTGTCTCTCTCTCTCTCCCTCCCACCCTTTTCTCCTCCACCTCTCTTCCTCTCCTCTTGGCTTTTCCTCTTCCCTCTCCTCTTCTCCTTCCTTTTCCGCCTCTGCATAGTACACAAAGACTTTCTTCATATCCTCTTCTTCCGCTTCGGGCCCTTCCTTCCCTCCTTTCTCTTGGTTCTCCCTTCCTGTTCTCCTTTTCTTCTTGCTTTTCTGCTTCTTCCTCCTGGCTTTTCCGTTCCTCTCTTACTTCTATTGGCCCTTCTTATTTATTTTGGTTTTACTTTTCTCTCTTGTTCTTTTTCACCTTATATCCCTTTAGTTATGTTCTCTTGCTTCTCTTCTTTCAGGTCTTTCCTTGGTTCTCATTGCCTTTTCTTTTTGGTACTTCTCTCTTTCTAGGTGTCGTGTTCTTGGTTCTCTTAATTCCTCGTTTCGCCTGGTTGTTCTATTCTCTCGGTTATGCTCTACTCTTCTTTTTTTTCTACTGTTCTCACATTTCTAGTCTTCTTGTGATGCCACTTTTTTCTCTCTCGTTTCTTGTTAACCCCCCTTCCCACCTCTGTTTTTGCTTCGTTTTAGCTTTTGTTTCCGATTCCCACTTCTCTCGGTTCTGTTTTTCCCATGGCTCTACCCAGCCATTGATTTTAAACTTCTTGTTTCACTGTTCCCTTCTCTTGTTTCTCCTTTCTTTTGGGTCTATTTTCTCCTCGTTCCCCTCTTTCCTCTTTTCTTCTGATGATTTTTTGCTTCTCTTAGTTCCACACTACTCTTAGTTCTACTCGCCTCTTGCCTACACTGTTCTCTTTTCATCTCTTAGTTCTCAGCCTCTCATGGTTCTCTAATATCTTCGTGCTCATTTCCTTTAGTTCTTCTCATCTTTTGGCTCATATTCTCTCCTGATTCTTCTCCTCTGTTCATTCTTCTCTTCTCTTGGTTCTCCTCTTTTCTTGGCTCTCCTCCTCTTCTGTTTTCCTTCTTGTCTTGGTTCTCACTATATTTCCTCTTGGACCTTCTCTTCTTCTTGTTTATCTTTATTTCTCTTCTCTTGTATATGCTCTGTTCTTGGCTCTCCTCACCTCTTCTCTTGGTTTTCCTCGTCTCCTGTCTTCGTGTGCCTCTTCTCAGGGTTCTTCTCTTTTTGGTTTTTGTCTTCTCTTCTCCTAGTTCTCGTTATCTTCTCTTGGCTTCCCTCTTCTCTGCCTTTGGTTCTCCTCCTCCTTTTCCTTAGTCCTCTTGGGTTTTACTTTTAACCCCACTCTCACAAAGCAAAACCAAGCGTTCATCTGATGAGCGTGTGTATTTTTTTTTTTATATGGATGTGCTTTGTCAAAGCAATTCATACGACTTTTATTTGAGTTTAACCAAACTTAAAGGAAGGTTTGATGGACAGACAGTGAGCAAATTTATTACTTTTGTGAACAACGAATATCAAGGTCATAGGGTTAGGTCAAAGTTTGATACAGTAAAATCAACTCATTCAGTTTTCATCAGTTTTGTCCAGACTTGTAGGAATAGTTAAGGGTAAGGTGGAAATGACGTGATTCAATTTTGAAAAGAAACAGTCAAATGTCAAGGCCAAAAGTGTGATCAAAGTCGACCTATGTGTGTGCTTTCTAGCAAAATAACTGAAACAGTTTTGGTTTGATTTTAACCAAGCATGAGGGAAGGTTTGAAGGTCAGTGTAGGAGTAAAATGATTTTTTTTTTTTTTTTAAGAGCAATAAGTCAAAGGTGAAGGTCCCAAGGCAAAGTCAACTTAAGAGGTTTTTATTTGATTTAGTTCAAAATCTGTGGAAAGACTAAAGCTAAAACAATGACAAAAAGGAATCGATTCTAACGAACAATCAAACATCGACGTCACAGGGCAAGGCCAACCTGATTTTGATCTGGTTTGAAGAAAATTGGTGGCGGGTTAAAGGTCATGCAAGAACAAAAGGATTCAATTTTGAGAACAGTAAATTAATAGTATCAAAGAGCAAGATTAAATTATGACCCATGAGGTTGAGTGGCCTGTTTTTGTTCAAACTAGGGATTTAGGATCACCGAAGGGGGTGGCGTTATTTTAGAACAACAAGTCAAGGTCAAGGTCATATGGAAAGGCCACCTATAAAAGTTTTTAACTGAAGTAGACTTAACTTTGAGGAAAGGACCAGATTAAATCAAGGATAAAAAAGATTAGATTTTGAGAAAGGCAAAGAACAAGATCACAGGGAAAGATTAAATGTCAAGGTCACAAGGTAAAATCAGTTCAAACAGTTTCCGTTCTTTTCTGATCTGAACCAAACTTGGTGGAAGTGTTAAGGGTCAGGCAAAAACGAAGTAAACTAATTTTGCTACTAATCAGTTATAGTCATGGTCACAGAGCAAATTCGAATATTCGGATCTTTGAAACTGGTGGGCGAAAATGTTACACTCTCTCAGTGCTCCTTTTTGTTCCTTGGTTTTCCTCCAGTCGTTTCTTGATTCCCCTCCTCTTATAGTCATTATTTTTTACACCCAACTGCAATTCATTATTTTAATTAAAGATTTCCTTCTTTTCTTTCACCTCTTTTCGTTAACTGTTGCACCGTGAGTGGGTGTATATTCATTGTAGCTGCCTCCCATTCCCTACGGGTTTCGTTATACATTTGTGTTTTTTCCTCCATTGTATATTCTTCTCTTTCTCTCCTGTTTGTAAGCTGATGCAGGGAGCCTTATTTTTGGACTTCTTTGTATTCATTTCCCATTTCCTTGCATTTTTGCCCTTTCTTCCTTGGTATTTTTACACCATTTTTATTTTTCTGTTTCTTCTCAATCTCATTTCTTTTGCGTATTTTTTTTTTCTCTCTCTGCATGTGAGTTCATACAAATCCCCTCTTTTACCCGCGTCTATTTTCCCCTTTTCTATTTTTCCTTTTGTGTACCAGCTCTGTTCTTCCCTCTCTTACACATCTTTTCTCTCTTACGATTTCAGGTATATTTTGACTGACTTTTCCTGCTTTCTGGAATTTCTTTTCCGTTACTTTTTATCATTTACGTTTCTGTGTATTTTCTTCCTCTTCTCTTCCCTTCTGTTTTCTTCTCTCTCTCTCTCTCTCTCTCTCTCTCTCTCTCTCTCTAGCGCGTTCATTGCGGAATATTCAAGTGTTACCACACTTACCAGCTTGTCTGTTGGTGAATCACTGGGTGGTAGTGACCACAACCTGATAAGGTTTTCTCTGCTTATTTGTTTGGAAGGATCTTCTGCATCTAATTTGAGAAAAAGAAACTTCCATCGTGCTGACAATGCAGGTTTTAGAGTTTTATGAGTGCTGGACTAGAGGGCAGTCATGTACAAAATGGCAGACTGTATTCCTACTCCCTATGTCCATAAAGTAAACTCTTCAACCAAAATGGTTTAGTAAGGAAACAACCACTGCAATAAAAAAAGAGAAAGGCTGCATACAAGAGGGCCAAAAGCAGCCATGACCAAAATGATTTGGACTCCTTTAAGAGTGAATGTAGGAAAGTGAAATATCCGATAAAGTTGACTAAAAGAAATGAAGAAATCATGTTGGAAAGTTAACCCCCCAAAGTGTTCTCCAGCCACGTAAACAGTAGGAAACCTTTCAAATGTAATATTAATTCACTTAAGGATCAATCAAGTGTTATGCAGATCTCAGACTTGAATATGGCCTGCTCTCTAAAATAGCTATTTTGCTTTGGTCTTTAGGTTAGAGGATAGTCATGACAAGGCAAGACCAGTATTGGCCCATGAGAGTGAAGATTCCATCATCCAGAGACGAACCCCTGAGGAGATGGCAAGACGAACTGACAAGCTAAATACAATTCACCTGATCCAAATAAAATCCTTCCAAGAGTCCTTAAAACGGTACTTGACCAGGTAACTCCTTTACTTGCAGACATCTTCAACAAGTCACTGGAAACATGGGAAGCGCTAGAAGACTGGACACTAGCAGATGTGACCCCAGTCTTTAAGGAGAGGATCAAGAATCAGAATTAATTATCACGCATTTAGCCTGAACTCTATCATAGTTAAACTGTTTGAAGGAGTAACTGTTGACAGGATAGTCGAACTCCTGAAAAATCACGACCTGATTATGGATTCCCAGCATGAACATATATCATTCAAAATAAACTTGCTCGTTTTTTTCCACAAAATGTTGAATATGTATAACGGTAGTAAAGCAGTAGACATCCTTGACTTAGACTTTCCAAAGGCATTGGAGAAAGTGCCTCGCCTCAGACTAAAGTCAAAGGTGTGCTAACTCGGTATTAATAGGGAGGCTACACTCTGGACAGACAATTTGCTAACTGATGGGAAACAGCAGGTAGGGATCCGCAAAATTTCTTGTGATTGGGCTTCTGTTACTTCTGGCGTTCCACTAGGGTCAGTCCTTGGTTCATTCCTGTCCATCATTCATATCAGTGATGTAGATGTTGATCTGTTAGGTGTGAAATGAAAGTATGCAGATGACATCAGATTTGGAGCAAGTGTGAATAGGCTTGAAGCGTTTTAAAAACTCCAGGCAGACTTGTTAAGCTTGAGGATTGGTCTGATACATGAGAAATGCCATTGAACTTGGAGAAATGCAAGGTTGTGCATACTGGTTATGCAAACCCTGGGTCAGACTATTCACTTTTGGGAAGACCTCTGAGGATAACTGATTTGGTAAAGGACTTAGGTACGCCGATTAGTGACCTAAAGTTTTCCAAACAGTGATCGAATCAGAGAAAAAGGCCCAGAAATTGCTAGGTTATATCCAGAGGCAGTTTTAACATAGGAAGAACGAGATTGTTCTTAGGCTTTATAACTCCTTTACCCTTAAGGCTCAGGGATCTAACGACCTGAGCCCTTATCGTATCCAGGCTTTTTCAAAGAGTAAAATCTGTTTTCTACTTCTCATAGTTCCTTAACTACAGCACAGAGAACTTTCAGTTAAAGATCAAAATATTCATCAGTCCCTCATATCACCAGTGCGAGTGTCACCAGGTATGCAGGTGGAAGCATTGTAGAGATAGGGGATGATGAATGGAGGCAGTTTGGGGGAATCTGAGAGTCTGTCCCTATGAGCTGGTATGTCGGTGGCTATGGTCTGTAGGCCTTGCCAAGACAGGGATTCCTCACTCACATTTGCTCACACTCCCTCTTGCCTCACTTGACCTTGACACTTTTCTCCATCAGCCCCTGCCATTGCTGCATGAGTGAATCTCACCCATTATATGGGTGACAAAGGGTGAAAAGAAATTTCAAGGTTTACTACGCATTACCTGCAACAAAGGTCACCTACACTTTTTGTGAGAACATTTTCAATGTCATGTAAAATCACTTTAGTTATCCCCGAGGTCGATATTTTTATTTCTTGAACACATAGTTTTCTTTACTTCTAAAGCACTTGTGTAGCTAGTTTCTTACTTCACAACAAGCTTATCACAAGTACATAAATTGTTGGTCATTGTAACACTTATTATGTACTTGTTCTGCAAGGTCACTTTTGTGGTTACTAAAGCTCGTTTTACTATACCCATACTTTTCCTTATATTCTAAAGTCCTATGTAGAAAAGTCACTTACATGGGTAAGTTCTTACTGCACATCAGGAATTGCATAATATTACTAGTAGTTTTCTATAACAAAACCAGTTTGCAAGTATATTGCACTCCATTACCGTAACACTTATTTGCGCTTGTATTGCGAGTTCACTTTTGCTGTCACTTGAGCTAATTTTCTTTTATTTGTTCTTTTCCTTATATTCTAATTGTAATGTAGAAAACTCACTTACTTGGCTAAGTTCCTTCTGAGCTATAGGAGCTGCACAAAATTTTTTACTATACCTCTTACCAGTTAATCTGGCCAGGCATGTATGGCAACACTGTTCCTGTCGAGATTCTGACTGGCTGGAGGTGTTTGTTCGATTTCGTCGTTGCTAAAACTGATACTCTCTTTATTACCAGGTGTGATACTGAGTTTGTCGACAGTACAATCGTCAAAAGCAATAAGAATTCCGTTATATACTCATCAACAATGAAATTCTCGTAGGAAGATAGAGATATTGAGTCAACAAAGTATTATAACAGTCCAAGTCAAGGTCAGCATTCGAACAATTCCTTTAAATCTCCGACACTCCATAATATAACAGAAAATTAAGGAAACCTGCTTAATCTAAGCATTGGTATAACACACATTTAAATTTTAAGATCAGTCCGCACCCTAAAATCGTGCCACAACTCTGAATAATTAAAAATTCTAATGAAAAGATGAGTTCTGCGATGAGGGAGGTTTGAAAAAATCGCGAAAAATCAAAGTAGGTTAAAGGAAAACTATTTCATTACATATCCTCTATTATCACAGTACGGACTGATCTTAAAATTTAAATGTGTTACACCAACGCTTAGATTATGCAGGTTTCCGTAATTTTCTGTTATATTACGGAGTATCAGAGATTTAAAGGAATTGTTCGAATGCTGACCTTGACTTGGACTGTTATAATACTTTGTTGACTAAATATTTCTACCTTCCTACGAAAATTTCATTGTTGATAAGTATATAACGGATTTCTTATTGCTTTTGACGATTGTACTGTCGACAAACTCAGTATCACATCTGATAATGAAGAAAGTATCGGTTTAAGCAACAACGAAATCGAACAAACACCTCCAGCCAATCAGAATATCGGCAGGAACAGTGTTGCCATACATGCCTGGCCAGATTAATTGGTATGAGGTATAGTTTACTATCACACAACCAGTTTACATATACATATATTGCACTATATTATCATAACATGAAAAAAACCCACCGTACAGTACTTGCCTCAAAAGATCACGTTCAATTTTCACTCCAGCACTTTTTTTTTCTTCCATACCGGATGATACAAAACCACTGTTAGATTTTGGACATAACACCTATTTCCAGTACGATAGAGTTCCTAATTATCTGTAGCTTTTGTATATAATGACTACAGTCTTACTTCAATAAATGAAATTTTCCTTATCTCTACACTGAAATTTTCCTTATCTCTCTATAACAGTTATTTATTTTTCAAGTACAGATTTAAGTTATATATGCTATACTTCCACACGCACCTGCGAAGTGTCAAACTGGGGCGATGTGGACGGTGGTGAGAGGGTGGTGATGCACAGCTGCCAAGAAGGCAATGAGAAGGAGGCTGAGGAGCTGTAAATGATGGCCAGGACACATCACTTAAACGATACTGTCATTTCTGAAACTCTCCCATTCGAACTATCACTCAACCTCCTTCCTGCATGAGTAGGAGGCTAGGCAGGGGTGAAGGTGGCAGGGGCCGGGCAGCAGTCTCGGCAGCAAGTGAATTGGACTATGTGGAGTCATAAATTATCTTTCCTACCCCTCACAATTCAACCGGAAGACTGGCAGTGCAGCTCATTCGCCACCTATATGCCTACATCAGACACCATAGAAAATAGGTAGGAATTCAAAGACTGATGGGAAATGCAAAGTGTCTTTTGTCATCCAAGCCACCCTGAACACCTGTTTTATGACGGACGTTGCTGTCATCCAAGCTGTAGGGATCAATATGGTTGCTTCTGGAGTATGCCGTGCAATCCTAGTCACCTACACTTAGGAAGGACAGACTGAAAAAGAAAAAAAAAGTACAAGCTAGAGCAACAAAACTCGTTCCATCCATCAGGAGACTGAGTTATCAGGACTGACTGAAGGCTCTGGGACTGTTTTCATTAGAATCTCGTAGACTACGAGGTCAACTCACTGAAGTATTTAAAAGACTGAATGGGTCTGACAATCGTGATCATAGAGAGTTGCTTAGTCACAACAAGAACTCAACAAGCAACCATGGTTGGAAACTGGAACTGAAAAGATTTAGCACCGGTATATATGAAAACTCTCATATACGGTACAAAATATACTCCACCTGGAAGAGACTCCCCATGGATGTTGTTAATAGCACTGAAACAGAGGGTTAAAGAAAAAAAAAAAAAATTGACAAGATCTTACTTGCACTGGAATGTGTTTGAACAGGAAATTCACCCCCGGGCAGGCGGGAGGCGGTGGCTCAATCGGTAGAGAGGTGGCCTGCAGTCCTAACGGACCCAGGTTCGAATCCCGGCTGGGGCAGGGAACAGGTTAAGGATTTGAATTTCATTGAATCAGGCTTTACTGATCTACCAGAAGACCCGCCGACATGTCGTAAAAATACCCCCGCTAATACCAATACACCAGTCCTGTATGAGACAGCCCTAGCATGTATTCAATATGGACGGTGGGTGTTAGCGCCGAAGTGGTGACATGTAGAGGTGTATGCTATGTACGAGGGCTGCTGGGCCTTGATAGCAGGGTGTGAAGCCTATGCCCAGAGTCGGACACATAAAAAAAAAAAAAAAAACGCTACGTATCCTCTCATTATGGACCGCAAGGTAATTGAGATATTAACTTTCCTTCTCTCTCTCTCTCTCTCTCTCTCTCTCTCTCTCTCTCTCTCTCCTCATTACCAACACCGTATGTCTTCTCCTGTCTATCTGTCTATATCTCTTTATCATTATATCTTTACCCATTCCCATCTCTGTATATAATGTCTACAACTCTATATCGTTCTCTGTCTGTCTGTCTGTCTGTCTGTCTGTCTGTCTCTGTCTGTCTGTCTGTCTGTCTGTCTGTCTGTCTGTCTCTCTCTCTCTCTCTCTCTCTCTCTCTCTCTCTCTCTCTCTCTCTCTCTCATCACCCACCACCTTGAGATTCCTCCAAACCATCTATCTGTCTGTCTACCTATGTCCCTCTCTGTTTGTATCTATCTGTCTCCCTGTATATCTATTTCCACCTCCACCTTATCTATCTGTCTATCTATATAATTCTATCTCTATATCTCTGTCTGTCGTTCTCTCCATCTCTGTCTCTCCCTCTCCCTCTCACTCTCCTCCTCACCTCATCACCCACCACCTAAAGTCTCCTCCCGCCTTCCCTACCCTGTCATCATATCTTTCTCTCAACGCCCCATTTGACCTTCCTTCCCTTTCTCCTCTTTCTTCTCTTTATTATCTTCACTGGCTCCCCACCTCTTCCTCTTTCCATAACTCGTTTTCTCTCCGTTTTCCTTTATTGTTGCTCTACGCCTTCCCCTTGCACTAAACTCTTTTCTACGTTTCCTTCGCCTTTTCTTCCCTCAGGTCTCGTTTCCCTTCTCCCACTTATCTAATATTTTGTTCCTCTTTTACTCTCCCTCTTCCTCTTTTCCATCAGTTCTTCTTGTGTTCTTCCTCATTTCCTCTTTTCCCTTCTCCTTGCTTTGCTCCTCATTCTTTATAAGTTCGCCCTCTTTTGCTTCCTCATCCTCCAGAATGTGTAGATCAAATACTCATTCTTAGATATTTAGTGGGAGAGTTTGTAGAGAAGGGAATGAAGTTGTATGCGACCTTCATGGATTTGGAGGAAGCATATGACATGTTGGATAGACAAGGATTGTGGAAAGTACTAAGAATATATGGAGTAGATGGGAAGTTGTTGAATGCCGTGAAGAGTATGTATGAGGGTGCTAAGGCTACAGTGCATTTCGATAGTGAACTGAGTGAATTTTTCTACTTGAAGGTTGGATTGAAACAAGGATGTCTCCTGTCTCCATGGTTGTTCAATCTGTACATGGATGGGGTATTAAAAGAGATACAAGGTAGGGCAGTGGATGTTGGAGAGGCCATAGTGAGAGAGCGTAGTGTTTAGATACTACCTGTACTGTTGTTTGCAGATGATGCTGTGTTGTTAAGTGAAGACGAAGGGGAGCAGCAAGGCGTGGTGGATGAGTTTGGGAGAGTGTGTAAGAAACGGAATCTAAAGGTGAATGTAGGGACGAGTAAAGTTATGGTCTTCGAGAGAAGTGAAGTCAGTGAATGTACAGTGAGGCTGGATGAGGAGGAACTGGAAATGTGAGTGCCTTAAAGGACTTGGGTGTGACGAGTAAGGATAGAAGTTTAGAGGGTGAAGTGCTTGAAAGGGTGCATGAGGGAAGAAAAGTTGCTGGTTCTTTGACAGCAGTGATAAGAAACAGGGAAGTGAGCATGGAAGTGAAAAGGTACTACAGGACAGTATTGTGATACCAACTTTAACGTATGGAAGTGAAGCTTGGACCTTGTTGGAGGGACAGAAGTCAAGAGTGAGAGCAGTGGAATTGAGTTATTTGAGAGCCTGTGGAGTCACATGGAGAGACAGACTGACAAATGAGGATGAGAAGGAGCATTGTGGTGTGGATGTGGATGTGATAGGAAGCGTTATGAGAAACACACTGAGGTGGTTTGGACATGTGGAGAGGATGGAGAGCGAGAGACTGACGAGGAGAGTGTATGTGAGTGAGGTAGAGGGGGGCGGGGAAGGGAGGGAGAGGCCGAGGATGAGATGGAGGGATGGAGTGGAGAGGTATCAGGGCAATGAAATGGCGGGGGACAGGGCGACATGGAAGCGATTTGTTTCTGGCCACCCCTTACGGGATGAAAGTGTCTGGCAATAGAGAGAGATTGAGACCTTCCATCTCTCCTCGTTCTCATTTGCTTTCTGCAGGCCCTTTTCCTTCCTTCCTTGTTCATTGCCTCCTTTTCATTCTTCTCCTTTCTCCTTTTCTTTCCCTTCCTCCGTTCCCTCCGTTCCCCTTCTATTACTACTGTTTTTTTTTTTTTTTTTTTTCGAGTTTCCCTACACCATTCCTCATTTTTTTTCTTTCCGTTTCCTCTTCTCCCTCTTTTCTTAACATTTTTCCTCCTCTCCTGTTTATCTTTTCTTCGTTGGTTTACCCTTATGCAACCTCTGTTTTCCTCCCTTTACTGAGGTATTCTGGTATCATAGTCTTTCTCTTTTCGTTCATTTTTCAACTCTATTCCTCCTTTCTTTCCCCTCCTATGTGCAATTTGGTCTTCAGTTTCTGTTACGCCCTCTTTTCCTTCTTTTTCTCCTCCATCAATTGTCCCTCATTTTTCATCTTCCTTCTTTGGTCTCCCTCCACTTATGTATCCTTGTATTCCTTTCATTCCAGTTTGCTTACATTTTCGTCACTTTATTTTTTATTATTTCCCTACCCCCACGTTTTATACCTAGGCACTCCGGTATCAGATGGACCCCGACAGACAGATCCCTCAAGACAGACTACAACAGACAGGTTCTAAAATAAGCCCCAACAGACAGGCCCCATCAGACAGACCCCAACAGACAAACTCCAACAGACAGATCCCCAAAAAAGCTCCAAAGACAGTCATTAACAGACAGACCCAACAAGACAGATCCCACAATACTGACTCCTAAAATATAGATCATAACAAGCTGACCTCAACCGAGACTCCCATAGACAGACCCCACAAGGCAGACCCCATCAGACAGATCCAGACATCAGAGGGATGGGACTAGGGGTAGGCGGGAGGCAGTTTCAATTGGCTTAATAATCGAAAACCTGAGTGTGCTATGTGTGTGTGTGTGTGTGTGTGTGTGTGTGTGTGTGTGTGTGTAACTTTATGTCTGTGACTGAAAGGAGGACTGGTTTTGACCAATGTGTGGGCTGGAGCGAACGCATTTGTCATACATTTTTCGTTTCGTTTCTTACTACCATTCCCACCCCAAAAGATCCTTTTGCTATTTTCCATTCCCTCCCTTCTCTTTTCTTTCATCCCTTGATGATCTAAATGGTTCTCTGTAATCTGGTTGGATTTCTGCCCATCAGTCCTCTTCTCTCAACTTTTCTTGTGTTTTCTCTCTTCTCCTGACTTTGATTTATTTACCTCTTCAGCTCTAGCTCATCATGTAAGCTCTATTATTGCTGCTACCAGATAGTTTTATTAAGCTTAGCAGAGATTTTTCATACTGAGGCGTTAGATACAGCCTTCAAAAACTCCACAAATAGTAGAGATCTTTCTTAACCTGAATTAAATTATTTGATTACAGCAAAGAGAATGTACGAGTACATGATGGTCAGCAAATAGCGCTCCACTAACAACTCACCCGACCGCACTTTATGTTACGGAGATGACTATGTCTACAGGTGTGATTGTGGTTGCGGCAGTGGCAGTAGGAAATGAAT
Source organism: Coenobita brevimanus (assembly GCF_032717465.1). Lineage (NCBI taxonomy): Eukaryota > Metazoa > Arthropoda > Malacostraca > Decapoda > Coenobitidae > Coenobita > Coenobita brevimanus. The sequence continues at coordinate 27,485,152 of NC_137030.1, read as the reverse complement.
ATAGGATCCTGTATAGATATTGATAACGCTGACTGAGCCGTCCCCGCAACAAATGAGAAATCACACGGCACAGTGGGAGAGGAGTGCTACATAGGGACCAGTCTGTATATGAAGACTGATGTACTGGGTTTTAAGGGGTTGACTTTCTCAATGACATGTTAAGTCATTTTATTCTTGCTGCCTCCAAATGATGTCATTCAACCTAGAGATGACATCTAATTTGATGTGTTAGAGATAAATTCTACCTCCCTCATAACTAGAGATTCATCGCAAGGGAAAAAAATTGTCTGAGGTTAGGCTAAGCACATGTAAAATGGCATAATCCATGTTAACTGGTTAAATCTGTAGTATTATCTTTGTCACGAGTTGGCGCGATCCTATATTTAAATAAACTCGTGACATTAAACTTTGTTGGGAAACCGCTAATTATAGTGGAATCCCAGTATGTATCACTCAGTCAACCGCCACGTATTCACCCGATCGGGAGTGTTTTCAGAACATTTTTCACTGTTTCATAAGATATCGTCCTTGTGCAAAACATTAGCGCTTCCGCTGAGTAATTTGTTATGGGCGTGTTTCACTCACTTCTAGCCATTAGCAAGTGCTGCCCGACACTCGCCTCTCTCTAACAATTTGAATTTAGTCATGATTAGAGCACCGTGGGACTAGGTCGTTGGCCCAGCTTGGAGCAGCGTGTGTACAGCGAGTTCCTGATCCCCATCTAGCATGAATTGGCGAGAGGTTCAGCATGGCAGCGTCCTTCCTCAGCAACGATGCCCAGTTCCCACTTAGCCCACTCTCTGACCAGTATTTCCTTTCGTTTTTCCTAGCTTTAAGTGTTAGCTTTTGAGTGAGCGAGTGAGTGTGTTCTCCTTATTTTGAATTCATTTTGAAACATGTAACGTAAATTTATCTCATTGTAATCAATAAATTTACAGTTCTTTTCTCTTGAGCTTAATGTAATGTTAACTCGTGTTTTATTTCTCCACATTAAGCTTATTTCACTTATAGCTCCTAGTTTGCATAAACGCTTTGTAATATTCATAACTGGTACTTAGGCCAGTCCTTTTATTAACCTTAAAATCCATTGTGCAACCAGGAGTTAATGCACCAGCAAGAACCTGTTTATCATTAATAGCATTAGATATTGATTGTCAGGGGTGGAGTCACTTTCTCCAGAGGCTAACAGTACCAAGAAACAGCACGTGTGAGTAATTAGTCTCTGATGTGTACTGTTGAGAAAGTTTATAAATTCTCCTCCCTAAGAGAATTGGCGAAGTAAGCCGGCATAATGTGTATCATTGCTTGATTTTCACAAGTCAACTCTTTGTCCTGTTCTCAAGTATTATTGAATATTATTCTTTAATATTGCATACTGTTAAAAACCCTGTGACATCTGGCGACCTCATTCCAGGATATTAACTCCTAGCTCTAAAGTTATTCACGAAACAATACTCATTCACTCATACTTAGGTATTTATCATTAAAGTCTATAGGCACTATCTTATTGGTGAACATTGATTCAGTTCTATTTATTTACGTAATAGTTTTCACAGTCAGTTGTTGTTTGATTTTCTTTCTTTACCAGTTTAATTAGATAAAACTGATCACCACTAACCTGTCCCTATATTCTTTATTCTCGATTATTGGCATCTTTCTTTGCAAAATTGCAGTCAGTACTGAGTCTCTAGTTTACTTAGATTGAGTTAGCATCATGACTACCAACGTCTATGTACAAGAAGCTAAAGATATGAGGCTTACAGACCCCAAAGAAGTAAAGGATTATGTCATCTCTCGGCTTAGTCACGAGCAGCAACGCGAGAATGATGCTCGTGAAGAGCGTAGAATCCAACGCGAACACGAGTGAGAACAGCGCGAAAAAAACTAACGCGAACTCGAGTTACAACAACGTAAGAGAGAAAGTGAATACGAGCGTGAACGAGACAGAGAATGAGAACACGAACATGCCGAGCAAGAAGCACAGAGAATGAGAACACGAACATGCCGAGCAAGAAGCACACGAAAAGCATGAACTTGAAGTGTTGAAGCTCAAGCGAGATTCCTTGGCTTCAGACACATCTGGTGCAGCTGGCCCAAGCTCCACGAACGCTATCCCTGCACATACAGTATTATGGCGACCCCACACATCAAGCTTCCCCCATACAAGGAAGGCAAGTGAATCGAGCCATACATAGCTCGTTTTGAAGACATGGCTCAACTTTACCAGTTGGATGATGCAGCTAAGCGGCTTCAGTTTAGCCTGTTTGAGGGCCCTGCCCTCGATATTCTCCACAGAATATGTGGAGACAATTTCATGTATGAGATGATGAAGGCTGCACTCGTCAGAGCGTATGGTCTCACAGTTGACAACGCCAAGAGTCAGTTCATGAGGGCGCGTTTACAGGAGAAAGAGACTGCCGTTCAGTTTCTTGACCGGCTTACTGCTTACTTAGATGAGTGGATGGAGAAAGATGAAACTCCTTCCAAGCATGAGGGGATAATTGACCTTATGTTGCACACACAGCTAGAAAAGTTGTGGCCTACTGAACTTATGGCTCAGCTTAAGATCTGCCAGGTAAGAGATGCCAGCCAAATGGTAAAGAAGGCTGATGCATTCTTCACTGCATACGGGTATCAAACTTGCAAGCAGCATACCTGGAACAGGAAACCTGATAAATCTGGGAAACCGTCTCAGACTAAACCCTAGCAATAAGGCCGTTTTCAGAATAATGGCCAAGATCCAAAACCGCAGAGGAAGGACCAGGGGCAAAACACTCAGAAGAGGTACAACAGGTACCCTAACCAGCAGCAGTATCAGCCACGTAACTGACCGTCGAGACTATCCTTTTCAGCTCCAGCCCCAGAGCATCGGAGGCAGGAGGTGAATGCAGCCTTCATTCCCCAGCAGCAGCATGGTGGTGTTCTCCCTAGCAGTACGGGTACTCCCCCACAGTTCTCTAGTCCCACAGCGACAGTGAACACTCCTCCACAGGAAGCCAATGCTTCATCTCCCCAGGCAGTGAGTACGACCCCTCAAGTATCTAATTCTCAGGGCATCATGTTTGCCGCATCATTTATTCAGCAGCCTAATCAGTGGCTGGCTGCTTCCTCCACAGGCCCTCCCACAGGTGACAGTGCCTTCCTTGTTCAGTCAGGGTTTGCGGGAGATATTCCCGTGAAGGTCCTGAGAGACAATGGTTCCTCAGGTTGCTCTGTCAAGAAGAGTCTAGTTCGGCCTGAGCAGTACACAGGTCGACAGATCCAAGCTAACCTTATTGATGGATCAGTGAGATTGTTCCCTGAGGCACGTATCCAGGTGGCATCTCCATTTTACACTGGTACGACACTCGCAGTTGTCATGCCAGAATCCTTATTTGACCTAATCATAGGCAATATTCCAGGTGCCAAGCATAGTTGCACCATAGATGACGCTACTCAGATTTCGGCTACGGTAACACGGGCCATGGCTGAGGCTCCAAACTGTGTCACCCCGGTGACCATTGAATCACCTCAAGATCTGATGTGTAGCCAAGTTGTTCAAGAACAACATTCTGACCCAAAACTTGCTGCCGTGGGAAAGAAACAAAAGGGTAGAGTGATAAAGTATTCACGGGAAGGTCAAGCCAAGTCCCTTCGTAAACAAGGACAGCTGTACCGTGAGTCACGAACACCCCAGGGTGAGGTTCGACTGCAGTTTGTCGTTCCCGCTGAGTACCGCCAAGCAGTGTTATAATGGGGTCATTGTTCAGCCTCAGGAGGTTACATGGGCAAAAGGAAAACCCAGGGTCGTATCCGTGCTGACTTTTTCTGGCCAGGGATGGGATGAGACATAGATAGTTTTGTGTGTTCCTGCAATGTGTGTCCACATACCACTAATCAGGGACATGTCCTTCCCGTGCCGTTTGAATCCACACCCATAATCTCTGAAGCAGTTGAAAGAGAGGGCAGTGGTTGTGTGGGTGCAGACCTGACGTCTAGCCTGTTGGCCCCACAGGACACAGTATGTCCAGGGCCTGTACATACATATGTACCATAAGTTAAGGGGGAAGTTCAAGAACCCCGCAGAGACATTCTGAGGCTGTGTATGAATTACCTTGTAGAACGTCTCGATCTGTGGGCCTCTCAGAGGATTCCTGGAGAATGCACATTATCCACATGAGTGTTCACACCCTTGGTGGGTGTTAAAACGTGACCTGCCCGAGATTGTGTAGGGATTCTCAGCTTCCTGTCATTAATCGTAAGTGTATTGTTAGGTTAACCAGTAAACTGCTTGTTCTAAGAAATTTGTAAATTCAAGAACTGGCACGTTTCCTGGTTAACAATGTTAGGTTAACTAGTAAACTGCTTGTTCTAAGAAATTTGTAAATTCAAGAACTGGCAGTTTCCTAGTTAATAAGTGTTAACCAGTAAACTACAAGGGTTCTGAGAGATTTGTAAATCCAAAGACTACGTTTCCTAGTTAATTATAACATAAGTACTGATTACTAGGCAGAGCGAGAGAAATTTCACTTTTGATGCTCCACCTTGATTCCTTTCGCAGTTGCAGCTGGTGGGTGCAGCATTGCCGTGCAGAACAGCTGATCGTCCCTAATGCATGCTGCTGTCTCTTCTCTTCTGCCTTGTCGTCATCATTCACTATTGATTTGCATTATGTAATTTTACAAGTAGGTACAGTTACACCACAACTGTCACACTTACAGAGTGTATTACATACATCACTCTACATAACAGTTGGTTGTTAATGTCAATGTAGCGAACTTTTTGCTCAGTTTGACCTGAGTACAGGATTTTTCACCGTCGTCACGGAGTTTTTTCCTCAAGCTTGCTTCTATTAACGTAAATATGAGTTTTTTTTTTTCGCTCACTGGCGACTGTGTCTTTCTCCTGTAGCAGGATAGCACACACACACCACAATGTGAATCTTGTGTGACTGAGTTAGGATTTATATGTATGTATATTGAAATTTTTTTTCCCCTGAAAAAAAAAATTCATTTTGATGGGGCATAATGTCACAAATTGGCACGATCCTATATTTAAATAAACTCGTGACATTAAACTTTGGTGGGAAACTGCAAACTAGTGGAATCCCAGTATGTATCATTCAGTCAACCGCCATGTATTCACCCGATCGGGAGTGTTTTCAGAACATTTTTCACTGTTTCATAAGTAATCGTCCTTGTGCGAGACATTAGTGCTTCCGCTGAGTGATTTATTATGGGCGTGTTTCGCTCACTTCTAGCCGTTAGCAAGTGCGGCCCGACACTCGCCTCTCTCTCACAATTTGAATTTAGTCATGATTAGAGCGCCGTGGGACTAGGTAGTTGGCCCAGCTTGGAGCAGCGTGTATACAGCGAGTTCCTGATCCCCATCTAGTGTGAATCGGCAGAGGTTCAGCGTGGCAGCGTCCTTCCTCAGCAACGACGCCCAGTTCCTGCTTAGCCCACTCTCTGCCCAGTATTTCCTTTCGTTTTTCCTAGGTTTAAGTGTTAGCTTTTGAGTGAGTGAGTGAGTGTGTTCTTATTTTGAATTCATTTTGAAGCATGTAATGTGAATTTATCTCATTGTAATCAATTAATTTACAGTTCTTTTCTCTTGAGCTTAATGTAATGTTAACTCGTGTTTTATTTCTCCACATTAAGTTTATTTCACTTAAAGCTCCTAGTTTGCATAAACGCTTTGTATTATTCATAACTGGTACTTAGGCCAGTCCTTTTATTAAGCTTAAAATCCGTTTTGCAACCAGGAGTTAATGCACCAGCAAGAACCTGTTTATCATTAATAGCATTAGATATTGATTGTCAGGGGTGGAGTCACTTTCTCCAGAGGCTAACAGTACCAAGAAACAGCAAGTGTGAGTAATTAGTCTCTGCTGTGTACTGTTGAGAAAGTTTATAAATTCTCGTCCTTAGAGAATCGGCGAAGTAAGCCGACATAAAGTAATCATTGCTTGATTTTCACAAGTCAATTCTTTGTCCTGTTCTCAAGTATTATTGAATATTATTCTTTAATATTGCATACTCTTAAAAACCCTGTGACAATCTTCCTTAATGATCCTTGTTTAGTGCTGGTGAGGGACGCCTTCAAGCTGTGGCACATATAACCGAACACCTCTGTTGCCCAGCTCTTTAAATGTCTCTCATCTTCCACCCTGGCCACCTAAAACGAGGATGTTGGACCACAAGAAAAAAACAGCTTCAGCTTGCAGTCTGCTGAGTTCGCGTCCAGATGACTGTGTGGTTGCTACTACAGTTACTAACTAACCTTACGCCGTCGTTAGATATAAATCTGCTCTAATATGAAAAATATCCACTCAGTTTAGCATCCACTCATGCAGTTCTATCAGTCCTATTTTTGTTGCTTACCCCATTCTCTCAAAACTGCTTTTTGTTTTGTCTTTTCTTTACATATTTTTTCTCCCCTATCTATTTTTTATGTCATCAAGATATTCCATTATTATTTCATTCTTTATTCGCGAGATCGTTGAACGTTTTCATCACCTTTGACTCCTTGTTTTCTCACCTTTACTTCCCTTTCTTTGGCATTCTCAGTGTTACCAGTTAATGCTAATTCTTAATATCATTGACTTCACCAGGCTAATGTATGGCCGGCCTTCACTATAAGTGAAGGATATCTAAAAACAAACACATCACTGACTTCTCTCTCTACCTATTCACATACTCTCTCCGCCTTTTCCTCCACCTCTCACTCTCCCTCCATCACTTTTATCCCCCACTCCTCTCTCTCTCTCTCTCTCTCTCTCTCTCTCTCTCTCTCTCTCTCTCACACACACACTTACCTACTAATGAGACTACATTTTTCACGCGTCTGTCAAATTCTCTCCTCCTCCCTCAGTAGTTTTTCTTTTCATTCCTCCTTTCACTCTTTCCCATCAATATTTTTTCTGCCTTTTTTTTTCCCTATATTCTTACTAATTGTTAAATTTTTGCATCACAGTTCTTTACTCCCTATGATTTTAGTCCATCAACTCTCCCTCTTTTATTTCATCTACTCATCCTCTTTTATTTTGTTTCTCTTCTCCCTCCCTCCCATTCGTCTTTTTTTCTTTCTATCTGTTCTTAGCTACTATTGGGTTTTCACCATTACCTCTCTTCTCTCTACTCCTATTCTCATACCGTCACTACTTAGACCTGCTTTCACCTTATCTCTTCTCTTTTCACCTCACTTTTACTACCTCTCCTTCTCCTCTCTACTCTTACCTTTTACTCGTCGTCGTTCCATTTCGGTTTCCTCGGCAAATATTTTTCCTGACCCACTTCCCTTTCTGGCTTCCTTCATCATCCCCCACCATCTATTTGTTTCAGAATTTCCTTTCCAAATCTTTGATCATATTTTCTACTCCCACGTTCCTTCCTCTCCATAGCACCTTCGACGCCTCTCTCTCTCTCTCTCTCTCTCTCTCTCTCTCTCTCTCTCTCTCTCTCTCTCTCTCTCACACACACACACACACACACACACACCAAAAAAAAGAAAAGATCCTAGCACACTAGGAAAAGTTACGCTGAAGGCGAAAAATGTCGCACTCATAAAAAAAAAAAAAAAAATGTACGCTAGAGTAAAAAACCAAACCCCCCCCCAAAAAAAAGTCATGCTCACGAGGAACAAAGTAGCCCGCTGAGGGAAAAGAATCATGCTCTCTCTAAAAAATCTGGCACACGTGTGGAAAGAATTGGCACTCGGAGATAGAGTTGCGTGCGTGAATGAAAGACGTCATATAGGTGGGGAAATATTCGCTTGAGGGAGGGAAAAAAAGTCGCACTTGCTGGGGGGAAAAAAGGTCGGGCGAGTGGGGAAGGGACGTCGCGTGCAAGGAACACACACACACACACACACACACACACACACACACACACACACACACGTCTCATGCACATGAGAAAAAGTTTGGAGTGAGGGGAAACAGTCGCGAGGGAGGGAAAACAGTCAAGCACGCCGGGAAAAATTTGCGTGCGGGGTAAACAAACTCTTGCGCACTGGGAAAGAGCTCGCATGCGCAGGGAAAATACTTGTCATCAGGGTAAAATAATCAGCCTTAGGGGTAAAAGTAATTTGGGTGGGAAGAAACTGTAGTAACTGCGGACTAAAAAAAAAAAAAAAAGTCTCGTGCGTAGGTAAGGGAGTCATGAGTGGCAGGGAAAAAGTAGTGTGCTCAGAGGAAATTTCATGTGCCAGTGGAAATTTCAGACCCTAAGGAAAAAGTATCTGGTATGGAGAAAATAGTTGCACGCACAGGCAAACCAAGACACAAGCAGGGGGCGAGTAGGGTAAAGTCTTGCACACACGGGAAAAAAAACTGGAGGGGGGAGGGGGAGTTCATACGTGAGTGGAAGATTATGCGAGCACGGAAAAAAGTGACATCCCCGGGGAAGAAAGTCATATGCACAATTAAAAGTCTTGAACGCATGACAAAATGTTCTGGGCTCGGACTTGGAGATAAAGTCTCATGCGGGGGACTTAAAAGTATAACTGTAGGAAAAAAGTCAACTGTGCGAGGAAAACTTAAAGAAAAGTTACATTATGGAAAAAAGTCACATGCTCCTGGAAGGAAGGTCGTGTACACTGGTTAAAAGTTGAGGGCAGGAGGTAAAAAAATACCGAAGCGGAAAAAAACAAACAAACATATGGGGAAAAAGTTGCTTCCACCCAGAAAATGTATGAGAACAGTAGTTCAAAGGTCAAGGTCAAGGTCAAATGGCAGGGTAAACTTAAGATAGCCTGTGTTTGATTTTCACCATACTTTGTGGGAAACTTTTGGGTAAGGCAAAGGTGAAGGATTCGATTTTAAGAGGAGTCAAAGTCAAGGTCGCAGGGTAAGGTCAACTATCAGGGTCACAGAGCAAGGTCAGTTCACTCTCAAATTGATCTGGTTGATATCTGGTGGAGGGGTAAGAGCGAGACATGAATGAAATAATTCTTCTATTATTTTCAGAAATCAGGGTAAGGTCAACTATCAGGGTCACAGAGCAAGGTCAGTTCACTTTCAAATTGATCTGGTTGATATCTGGTGGAGGGGTAAGAGTGAGACATGAATGAAATAATTCTTCTATTATTTTCAGAAATCAGTAGAAGGTAATGGTCACAGGGAAAGTTAAATGTTCAGTCGTATGACTGATGGGTGAGGGTGTTGCACTCGAGGCGATCCTTCTTGATTACATTAGCTCTCTCAGTACTCTCCTAATCTGAAATAATAAGTGTCTACCAGTTGCCAAATGAAAAGATAGAAATTTTAATCAATCTGAAGGCATCAAGGGAGCTTCCTTGTGCTGACGAAGTTAGAAATGGTGTAACCAATATGACTTTTTTTTTTTCCCTCTTGTACCGATGTATGAAATGTCTCCTATTTTGGGCATAGATTAGATAGTCCGTACCTTGACGCACAAGTCCTCCTACGTCGTCCATACTCGTACATTAGCATGTCACCATGTTGGCATTACTGAGTCAATGCTCGGGATGTCTCATCCAGAACCTGTGTTAGAGGGAGTGTTTTTTAATTGCTGCTAGGTACTGTGGAAAATCTGCCTTTTTTTTTTTTTTTCACTATATTCATTTCATTAACCTATTCCTTACCTCAGCCAAGTAAAGAACTTGTGACGTTTCAGACAACTTATCTTTCCCAGCGAGGGAAAAATGTTAGAAAAAAGAAAATAATGCTAATAATTAAAAATGGTGCTGATGAAAGAGGAAATAATTATGAGGAAGAGTGGGGCATATAAACTTTTCGTATATAGTTCAGAAGACTGAACTGTCTGTATACAAGTTTGTTCAGCATTACTGGAACCTGTAAGAGCTGATTTGTGTGTGTGTGTGTGTGTGTGTGTGTGTGTGTGTGTGTGTGTGTGTGTGAAATATATTTATGGGAGAGTGAGTAATGGAGGTTTGAATGAGGCTCTGGGAATGGAGAAAATCAACCACTTCTCTGAAATAGTCAAATTATTATTTTATTTGTACTATCTTCATTTTTTTATTGTCTCTTCTACATCCTGACAGTATTATCACGCAGAGGATAGATTTTTCATAGTAGACCAGGGGAATATATAGTTTCCAAATCCCTTCATCACAAGACGTCTCCCTTAAGTTAAATGAAATTATTTGGTAGTTGCTCCTGATCTTTGGCCTTGGTCTGTCTGGCATAATATACCCGTCGACCACAAGTAAACAACCGCTTATATGGAGCCGTCTTACAGGTACAGGGCGAAACAAACACCGTCTACTGATCCAGCGTCCCCTTGTGGTAGGCAGTGCTTCCCCAGGGTAGGACCAGAGGCCTTCCCACAGCTAGTTGCAGGGAAATAAAAGTAGGTTTGGCTCTCCGGTCGACGCCACAGCTGTTTCATCCATAGTGCCATGAGTCACAACATGTAGGCTTCACGTCAGGTCCTCGTTTGGTAGTTGCGGGAATTATAATTGATGTACACCCGTAAAAAAAAAAAAAAAATGTAAAATTTTCAGATGGTCCATTTTGAAACAAGACGAGGTGGCTGATATGAATCCCAGAGCTTCGTTAACAGTTGGTGCGCCAGTTTTTCCATATCATAACAACTGGCAACGGGGGTGGGAGTGGGCAGACTATGATCCAGGGATCTTCTATTAGATCCTTTCAGCATAGGAAGAACTCCATAAAGCTGTAGGCGTCTGTTGTAAAGAGACGTTCAGAAATACAGCCTAATGTATACAGAATCCACCGGCGAGTGAATACAACAGTGCTCTGATACAGTTAATGGAACTGTTTCGAAACATCACAAATAAGACATGTCAACACAGGGAAGCCAGTAGGACATGCACTGTAATAAAAATGTTAAAATACACAAAAAATATTACATATACCAGTACCACCAATATCAATAAAAAAAATAATGACACTGCTGCTACTGCTACTACTAGTACTACCACTACAGTATTACATTAACAATAATGATGATAGTGATAAAAATACTATTGCTACTGCTGATACTACTACTACTACTACTACTGTAATAATAACCAGTAAAGTGCGCTATGTGAGCGCGTGACGAGCGAGCGAGCCTTTGTACAATGCCTATCATAATTTCATCTTATTGTAAACTTTGAGAATTTTTAATGAGGTAGTTGAACAATAACAGAAGAATCATTGAGCTAAAATATTTACTTTCTCAAGTTTTACCTCTCACATTTTCTCTCTGGATGTGCATGTAGCGAGGCACTGTAGCATTTATCACATGCGCAATGTTCATTTCTCCGCTCGTGACTTGCCTTGTTGACGAACTGCGTCTGTAAACGTTTGGCTATTGATCAAATGATATAACCCCAAAATGAAGAGATTACTCTTCCTGATTTCACCTCCCATCCAATTCATGCAAAATTATGGGCCGATATTTAAATGTTAGAATTCATGCTAGAAAACACAGTGTTACAGCAGGAAATCTTATTAATATGATTTCATGGTGGGGCATGTCAGTTGAAGCCCCCGGTACATTCCTTTGGAAAGCTGGGATTTCAAGGGATTTCTTTAGTCTCATGAGTAAATGTACAGCTAAAAACAAATTTTACTGAATGTATCTACTACCTGCTGAAGTATCTCTCTTCTATCTCAGACAGTGGAAAGTTTTTAGCCTCCAAAAACCATGGCTGTCAGGCTGGTCATGTTAAGCCGAGCTGGGTCGTGTCAGGCGCGCATTTCTCAGCTGAACGTAAACATTGTTTCGCTCGCTGCTGTCACTCGCTCGTAATAATAATGATAATAACATTAACAATAATAATAATAATAAAAAACCACCATCATCATTATATTTATATACATAAATATCTAAAAGTATTCCGTAACCCATTTCTCTAACCAAGAGTTCCAAACGCATTGTAGTGAGTAAGAAATAGGAAAATTAAGAGAGATAAGCACCTGTGCGTTTTTTTTCCAACCCCTTCTAGCACACCCCATGTCCCAGTCGCAGCAGTCAGTCATCGTGCCATGCATGCAGCCTGTCCCTCCTTTTACAGTTACGACATGGCCTCCGATTAGCCTAATATATTATATGAAGCCTCGTTGAATTCACATTCCTCGAGAACAGATGAACCCATTGATGCCTACAGGCCGCAACTGTAGGGGTACCAACCATACAGGCTCAGGTCGGGTAACAGTGCCCGAAAAGCCTGGGATCGACTCCATGCCTAATGATACTTTATATTTTTTTGACGGGTGTACAGCCTATCACAAAAGTATTGCTGCACATCTGGGGAAACACTCTGCCATCACAGACAATGATTACTGCAACATCTCAGATGATTTTATCTTACGCTCAAAATACGCTCGTTTTCTATGTCCTACACTTTACCTTATATTCTGGTTACTGGACAAACTATTTAATGCTTTTTATGAAAGACTCAAATAATTAACCGGTAAATGAAGGGAAAAAGCTTAGACGTAGGCTCCTACACCTCAAAGGAACTGAGTTTTAGCGTTTAAATTGTTTGTGACTGCTATTATATTTTCCTAGAATGTTGCTATGGCTTTTATGCCTAGCAAAATGGTTAATTAAAGCACCATCTAACATAAGAAAATAGAGACCTTTAACTCCAAAATGCTTTTATTAACCTGTATTTCTCTAGCTAACCACTGCATGTAGGGTAGAGATAAGCTCAGTACCTATGAGGGCCTTAGGATTTTTCAGAGCATTATTCACTTTTTACCCGTCCCTGACCCTGAAGGGTTCTGGGACGGGATTAGTTTTCACTCTGTTTGTCTGTCTGTCTGTTAACAACTTTACGCAAAAACGACTGGTGTAAGTTTGCCAAGAATTACTGGGATGATGGGCTATGACGTTCTGATCACCTGATTAATTTTGGGCCATACTGGGCCAAGCCCCAGGCTGTAGGCCAAAAAATGTACAATGCCTATCATCATAATATCATCTTATTGTAAACTTTGAGAATTTTTAATGAGGTAGTTGAACAATAACAGAAGAATCATTGAGCTAAAATATTTACTTTCTCAAGTTTTACCTCTCACATTTTCTGTCTGGATGTGCATGTATCGAGGCGCTGTAGCATTTATCACATGCGCAATGTTCATTTCTCCGCTCCTGACTTGCCTTGTTGACGAACTGCGTCTGTAAACGTTTGGCTATTGTTCAAATGATATAACCCCAAAATGAAGAGATTACTCTTGCTGATTTCACCTCCTATCCTATTCATGCAAAATTATGGGCCGATATTTAATTGTTAGAATTCGTGCTAGAAAACACAGTGTTACAGCAGGAAATCTTATTAATATGATTTCATAGTGGGGCATGTCAATTGAAGCCCTCGGTATATTCCCTTGGAAAGCTGGGATTCCAAGGGATTCCTTTGGTCTCATGAGTAAATGTACAGCTAAAAACAATTTTACTGAATGTATCTACTACCTGCTGAAGTATCTCTCTTCTATCTCAGACAGTGGAAAGTTTTTAGCCTCCAAAAACCATGGCTGTCAGGCTGGTCATGTTGGGCCGGGTTGGGTCGTGTCAGGCTGCACGTTTCTCAGCTGAACGTAAACATTGCTTTGCTCGCTGCTCTCGCTTGCTCGTAATAATAATGATATTAATAACAATAATAATAATAATAATAATAATCATCATCATCACCATCATCATTATATTTATATAAATAAATATCTAAAAGTATTCCAGAATCCATTCCTCTAACCAAGAGTTCCAAACGCATTGTAGTGAGTAAGAAATAGGAAAATTAAGAGAGATAAGCACCTGTGCGTTTTATTTCCAACCCCTTCTAGCACACCCCCTGTCCTAGTCGCAGCAGTCAGTCATCGTGCCATGCTCAGCCTGTCCCTCCTTTTACAGTTACGACATGGCCTCCGATTAGCCTAATATATTATATGAAGCCTCGTTGAATTCACATTCCTCGAGAACAGATGAACCCATTGATGCCTACAGGCCGCGACTGTAGGGGTACCAACCATACAGGCTCAGGTCGGGTAACAGTGCCCGAAAAGCCTCGGATCGACTCCATGCCTAATGATACTTTATATTTTTTTGACGGGTGTACAGCCTATCACAAAAGTATCGCTGCACATCTGGGGAAACACTGCCATCACAGACAATGATTACTGCAACATCCCAGATGATTTTATCTTACGCTCAAAATACGCTCGTTTTCTATGTACTACACTTTACCTTATATTCTGGTTACTGGACAAACTAATGCATTTTATGAAAGACTCAAATAATTAACCAGTAAATGAAGGGAAAAAGCTTAGACGTAGGCTCCTACACCTCAAAGGAACTGAGTTTTAGCGTTTAAATTGTTTGTGACTGTTATTATATTTTCCTAGAATGTTGCTATGGCTGGTATGCCTAGCAAAATGGTTAATTAAAGCACCATCTAACATAAGAAAATAGAGACCCTTAACTCCATAATGCTTTTATTAACCTGTATTTCTCTAGCTAACCACTGCATGTAGGGTAGAGTTAAGCTCAGTACTTATGAGGGCCTTAGGATTTTTCAGAGCATTTTTCACTTTTTACCCGTCTCCGCCCCTGAAGGGTTCGGGGACGGGAATAGTCTTCACTCTGTTTGTCTGTCTGTCTGTCTGTTAACAACTTTACGCGAAAACGACTGGTGCAAGTTTGCCAAGAATTACTGGGATGATGGGCTATGACGTTCTGATTACCTGATTAATTTTGGCCCAAACTGGGCCAAGCCCCAGCCTGTAGGCCCAAAAATGTTTGTCAAAAAATCGCTTTTCGCGATAACTCTTTTCAAATTCGTCATATCGACATGAAACCAAAACCTAAAGGTGTATCTTTCAAATCTACGTCCTATGACATGCCTCATTACATCATGGTGGTCTCCCCCCCAGTTAGCGGTAGGGGATCAGTGTCAGGTGGGTTGGACCTAAAATTTCAGATGGTCATAAAATCGTCAGTTTTTACCCAATTTGCTCCAAATTTGATATGTGACATTTTTGACTAGATATCCTGTCGTTTTTACACGTCAGCACTAAAATGATTGCCGGGGACGGGTTTGTTCTGCCTTAGCACCGCTTCTTGTTTCTTGGTGTTAAAGGTGAGACTGTGCAAAGCAGGGTGGGTGAGGTAGATATGTGGAGGTTAAGGGACGGGTAGAGGCGGGAAGGTTCACGGTGGTTAGGAATAGATATGGAGAAGGGAGGAGTGGGTGATGTGGATGTGAGGAGGTTAAGCGATAGGTGGGGGTAGATGTGGGGAGGTTAAGGAATGGCTGAAGGTAGATATGGGAGATTAAGAGGCGGATACGAGTAGCTGGGAGGATGGGCTGGGTGGGTGGTGTAAGTGTGGAGAAATTAATTGATGGATAAGGGTAGATGCATGGAGGTTAATGGGAGGGCGGGGAGGTGTTAATTATTATAGACAGAGATGCCTAGAGACACTTTTTGCCCAGGCCACCCCTCACAGAATGGAGCATCAGATAATAAATAGATCCCAGTGTATAAAATATCTTAAGCCTCTTGAGTCCTATGATGGATTTATTCTTTATTCTCGATGTCACCAGACGATTTAGTTCATCTTAGGATAGATCTCTATTAGTGAATGGGTTCATGCTGGCTGTGACTAGTTCCTCCAGCTGGAAACGTTTATCCTAAATTGAATAAAATTATCTAAAAGCAAATGTTAAGTATAGGTCATCGGACGACAGTGGCTAACTCCTTCACCCAGAGGACGTCTTGCTGGATGACATATGTTCTCCCCTCCCCCCCCAAAAAAAAAAAAAAATCAGGCAGATGGACTTACCTACCACTGCTTTTAACCACTTCATTTCGAGGACGCCTTTTCCCCCCTGAACCCAGAAAAAAAAATAAACGCTCTATATGGGAAGAGTGTAACATTTGTGTATTAATATAGAACTAGCAACAGTACTTAGGGAGCAGGTCTATTCCCCTCTCTATTTGTCTGTCTATCTGTAGATAAAGAGGCAGATAGATACATAGATTTATAGATAGACAGATAGATACATAGTATCTTACTGAGACTGTGAATGTGGAGAGGAAAGGTGATGGGATGGGTGGGTAGGAGGGGGTAGGAGGCCGGGAAAAATGCGTAACAGAATTAAGAGCTGTTTTGGTGGAGGTTCTGGAGTTTTAAAGTTGAGTAAATTAATTAACAGAGTGAGTGGCCGCGAATGGAAAAAATGGAGGAGGAGCAGGTCAAGTTTCAGGTTTTTCTCTTAGCTGGAAGTGTCGACCTCGTAGTTACGTTCTCATTTCAACATGTTTGGAATGTGTTGAAGATTTTGCTTACCTGCAATTTGATAGGAATCTTTGTCTATCTCATTCTGTCTGTCTATGGATCTTCCTATATCTGTAAATCTCGTTCGCTCGCTTTCATTTAATTCATCCCCCAGCGTATTCTCTCGGTTTTATTTGGAAGTTAGGTTATAAGTGGATCGTTTTTAATTGTCGCGCTACTCAGGGGCTGTGTGACTCCGCGCTATAAGCCACGCTGGAATACACCCACAACAATCTCTTCCCCTCTGGCATGTACTTTCAGTGAACGCTTCATACGTCCTCACGTTATTTCAGATGCAATCAAGGAATTTCACATCTATTTAAAGTCGTTTCTCAAGACCTCAGAACCTGGCTGCCCTTCACATCCAATAATGGTCAATCAGATAAAATTTTGTCCATTACTTTACTTTCGTCTTGCTCCTTCCTGTGGGAAATAAAACATTTTAGTGAAGTGGTGAACTAACTGTATTTCCAACATTTCTCTCTCTCTCTCTCTCTCTCTCTCTCTCTCTCTCTCTCTCTCTCTCTCTCTCTCTCTCTCTCTCTCTCTCTCTCTCTCTCTCTCTCTCTCTCTCTTCTGTATAAGGAATGAAAATTAGCTTAAGTCTGTCTAATGATAAGTAATCTCTATCTATCTATATACCTAGGCTGCTTCCCCCAAGGAAAGGGAGGTAGCCGAGACAGGACGACACACTCCCCATTTACTCATCCATTCAAACACATTCATTCGCATCTTAGCCCCAAAGGGGAGAAGGGACAGATCCTCACCTCACCATACCCCACAAGGGTCAACTGCGCAGTGCAATCAGTGACATCCGCAGCAGGGCCCGACAGCAGAGCTGGTTTACCCCTGCCACATCATAATAGACCCATCACCTCACCCACACCTGACATGAATAGCTGATCAGACCAAATGTGGGAGTATACCCCCTCAGGGCTGAGTCATCATTTATTCGTTCACAATTTCTCTCCATTTATTTCTGTCATGCACAGCCACTCTTCCTCGCTCAACAGACATCCCTCTCGCATCTGACGCTCTCTTCACACTGTCCATCCATCCTATTCGTGGTCTCCTTCTCAGCCTTACACCTCTCACATCAGATCTAGTTATTTTTTTCACCAATCGCTCATTATCCATTCTCTCCATATGCCCAAACCATTGCAACACCCTCTGCTCAACTCTACCAGCCATCTCCCGAACAACTCCAGTTCTCCATCGCACTTCATCATTTCGCACTCGATCCATAAGCGCCACTCCACACATACTCCTCAGACACCTCATCTCCATTACATTCAAACTTTTCCTCTCTGCTACACCCATATTCTCTTTTTTTATGTGAGGAAGAAGGAACCAAAGGCAACGAGACAGCAAAACTCTTCCTTCCAAGAGAAAAACAAAATAAAAGAGAGAGCCAAACAAAATAAAAGAGAGAGCCAAATTCAAGATCCGATCATTTCGAGTTGCCTGGACACACTGCATTTGAAAGACTGGAGATCATAGGAAGCAGGAACTCTTGCATTAGAGAGTTGGACAGAAAAGGGATGAGAGTTTGCTGCTAGACGGGTGCTACGCACCCGTTGTAGAGGTGGAGGAATGCATGAAGACAGTTCAGAGGAGCAGTGACCATTGAAGTAGCGATAGAAAAGAGATAAAGATGCAACAGTGCAGCGAAGAGACAGAGGTTGAAGGGAGTCAGTAAGAGGAGGAGAGTTAATGAGAAGAAAAGCCTTTTGCTCCATCCTATTGAGAAGAGCTGTATGTGGGGAGCCTCCCCACACATGAGAGTTGTACTCCACACAGGGGCGAATAGAACCCCTGTATAGAGTCAACAATTATGCAGGGGTAAAGAAGGAATGGAGTCGGCTTAGCACACCCAATCTCTTGGAAGCAGATTTTACAAGAGATGTAATATGATCTTTCCAAGATAAGTCCCAAGTAAATGAAACACCAAGCATGCTCAAGGATGATGCAGGATTAAGCTGAATATCATTAAACATTAGTGGGTATACCTGTGGAAGATTTTGACGGGTTGATAGGTAAAAAACTGAGTCTTTGATGCATTGAAAACAACCAGATTATTTTTACTCCAGTCAGAGATACGAGCTAAGTCAGACATTAGGTGTGCCATAGCCTCATCCCTTGTTTGTTGAAGTAACTGCTGAGATGGACGTTGCGGGAATTGAATGGAAAGGTCAAGGGTGGAGTCATCAGCGTATGAGTGGATAGGGTTAGATGTACAGCTTAGAAGGCCGTTGATAAATAAAAGGAAGAGAGTTGGTGATAGGACAGAGCCCTAAGGAACACCACTGTTAATAGATCTAGAAGAACGATGGCCGCCTACAACAGCGGCTATAGAACGTCCAGAAAGGAAGCTAGAGATGAAGACACAGATAGAAGGATAGAGATCGTAAGAGGGCAGTTTGGAAATTAAAGATTTATGCCAGACTCTATTGAAAGCCTATGATATGTCAAGTGCTATGGCAAAGCTTTCGCCAAAGTCCTGAAAGGAGGATGACCAGGAGTCTGAAAGGTAGGTGAGAAGATTCCCTGTGGAGCGTCCCCAACGGAACCCATACTGAAAATCAGAAAGAAGGTTGTGATAGGAAAGATGCTTTAAAATTTTTCTATTAAGAATAGACTCGAAAACTTTTGAGATACAGGGTGTTAAAGCAATTGGGCGATATTTAGAGGGTTGGGAATGGTAACCCTTCTTTGGGACTGGCTGAATGAGAGCAAACTTCCAGCAAGAAGGAAAGGTACAAGCTGATAGACGAAGGTGAAAGAGTTTGCCTAGGCAGGGTGTAAGCACAGAAGCACAGTTCTTGAGAACAACAGGAGGGACTCCAACAGGCCCATATGCCTTATTAGTACTGAGGCCAGCAATGGCAGAAAATACATCAGCTGAAGAAATTTTAATGTCAGCCATGAGGAAGTCAGAGGGGGGAAGTGATGGAGGAACAGCACCAGAATCGTCTAAGGTGGAATTGGAGGAGAAAGTCTGAGTGAAGAGATCTGCTTTATCAGTAGAAGAAATAGCTACAGAGCCATTAGAGTAGAAAAGAGGAGGGAAGGATGATGAGGTAAAGTTGTTAGAAAGGTTTTTGGCAATGTGCCAGAAGGAGCGGGAAGAATTCGAGTTAGAGAGTTGAGAGTATTTTGTACAGATGAAATTATTTTTAGCAGAGCGAAGAACAGACTTAGCACGATTCTGGGCAGAAACGTATAAAAGATGTGATTCAGGGGTGGGTTGGCTCCGGTAACTTTTATAGGCCCTCTCCTTGTTGCAGACAGCATTAGAACAAGCATGATTAAACCAAGGCTTTCGTGCATTAGTCAAAGGATATGAGAAAGGAATGTATGCTTCCGTGCCCGAGAGAATAACCTCCGTAATGCGCAAAGCACACCCAGATGGCTCCCGGCCATGGAAGCAATAATCATTCCAGGGAAAATCAAAGAAGTACTGCCCGAAGTCCTCCCAAGCTGCAGCTCCAAAGTGCCACAGACAACGTTTCTTTGGAGGGTCCACAGTCCTTATCTGAGTGATAGGACAGGTTAAGGTGATAAGGTTGTGATTGGAGGAGCCCAACAGAGAGAAAAGATTAACAGTGTAAGCAGAAGGATTAGTTGTAAGGAAGAGATCAAGTTTGTTGGAACTCTCTCCAAGGCGGTCAGGGATATGGGTAGGGTGCTGTACAAGCAGCTCTAGGGCATTAAGAATAGAAATGGCATAGGCTTGTTTATATAGTGCAGTCAGTACCACAACACCCTCAAACAGCCTTCTCTTTACATCCATTCTAAGCAAACAACATCTAAACACTTTTTTCATTCCTCTCAGCACCTTAGGCTACCTACTTCATTTATTCTAAAATTTCACTTCTGCATCTATTCTTCTATCCACAGCAACACGTGACCCTAAATATTTTTAAAGCTACCTCCTCAAGCAACCCACCATTCAAAACTATATTCATCCGCCTACCATCTACCAACCTTGTACACTTCATCACTTTACTCTTATTCTCATTTACTTTCAATTTCCTCCTTTCACACACCCTTCCACACTCCTCTACCAACTCTCTCAATCTCTCCTCTGAATCAGCCACCAGTGCAGTATCATCTGCAAACAGCAACTGCTTCAGATTCCACTTTCTACCATCAACATTCACCAGGCTCAGACCTGCACCTAAAACTCTTGCATTCATCTCCCTTACAACACCATCCATATAAATATTAAACAACCAAGGCAACATCACTCATCCCTGTCGCAGCCCCACTCTCACGGGAAACCAATCACTCACAGCATTTCCCATTCTTACACACATTCTACTATTTACCCTCTCAGTGTCAGTCACGCTATTCGCGTTCCATGTGGATTGTTTTAAAGATGATCAGTCACTCGAATTGTGTTCCGAAGCACAAAAAAATTAGCCAAAAATTAAGTTTTTGGCAAAAACGCGTCAAATTTTGATGCACTGTAGTGAGTACAGCACTTTCCAATGGTAAGGCATTGGCAATACTGAGCTGCCTCACGGGGCCCAGCACATAGCGATAAACCTCAGTCTCTTCCAAGCAGCCAGGAGGTGAGGTTACGTTGGGTGTACTATCCCTTTAAACTCCTACTAATTCTCCCCCTCCTGCCTGAGCTGAAGCCCCTGTGAACTCAGTGTGATAATGTAATATTTGTGAGCATATTTGTATGTGATATTGTCGATGGAACATAGATATATGTCATGAAAAGGAATTGTGCCCATTATCAAGCGTTAGGCTTAGAGCCGATATGCGTGTTCACTGTTATGGGGTTTTGCCTCTCGCCCTCCCCAAGGCCCTATGGCGTGATTACAAATACCTATATAATGAAGCCAATGCCTAAACTGTATTTTGTGTGAAAGATATTGTGGCTGGCTTGGTGAAATTATGGAACCATAGTGTGGAATGGGGCAGGCATCATGTACAGTTTTCATAGTTGGGAAGGATGAATTAAAGGTGTTTAGGGATGGAATTATTGTGGTTCTGATAGTGAAAATGCGTATGGAATTGTGTGAAATATACATCAAACATGCTGCAGGTGTTTGTGAAAGAGTGTGGTGTGTGCCAATACAATAGAGTCGCAGTGAGTGTTCACAAAGAAATATTTCATGCACTGACTGACTTAGCTAAAACAAAGCACAAGTGTCAGAGACAAGAAATATGCCACAGCCACATATACATACGTATGTCATGCAGCGAATGTTTGTGGAGAAATCTATTGTGTGCATCGCATGTGTTTTAGGCAAATGTATCGCAAGGAGAGAAGGAAATACACCACAACCAAAGACACACACACACACGCACACACACTCATCCACACCCACACCCACCCACACACACGCACTCACCCACACACGCACACACTCACCCACACACGCCCATGCTCACACACTACATAACTCCTCATCTTCAAGCAACTGCCAGCATCTCAACACCTCTGGAGGAAGTGAGTTATCCGTATTTTGTTGATCTGTATATTGACCTATTTCTATAGTTCAATATTTTTTACACAAATAAGTAATGTTTTTTTCATACACACATATGAGATGGAAGAAAGTTCAGCTTCAGTATCAGAACCTAGCAAAAAGACTACCGGTCATGTCGAGTTTCTGACAGCACTATCAAAAACCTTATGATATTTTACGTGTATACTTTGAGTAAAAAAAGAAAATAATAAAACGTAACGAGCGAAAATATGCAGCCGTGGGTGGGGCAGAGAAAGAATATTTTTTATCTTGCGTGCAGGTGAGGAAGAGTATTCTACGTTTGTCGTCCAATTACTCCAAAACTATTGGACGTATCAATTTCCCGTAAGAACCATGATAAAGAGCAGTTAATTCTACATATGTTCATTTGCAGAATATAAGCCTCTGGGAGCATTTTCTGTTGGAAAAGTTGGGGGAACAGACTGTTTTAGTAAAGTCGAAAGCACTCGGAGGAGTAATCTCACTTTGTTGGCCAATTGCTCGAAAACTATTGGACGTATCGATTTCCTATAAGAACCATGATAAAGAACAGTAAATTCTACTTATGTATACGACATAACAATGTAATATCTATGATAAGAATTCGTTGTTACGTAGGCAGGAATATTGCGTATGCTGTGCGCACATCACGAAAGTGACTTATGGATGTGAGTTCCTAGTCGTTTTTGGCGATTTATTCGAGAACTATGAGGCGTATCGAAACCAGTATTAGGTCATTAGAAAGCTGGTGATATTCTGCATAATATTATGCAATAAAAACATAACATGTGCGAGAAAATTTAAGTTTTAGAGCTCCTTGATTTTTTTTCAAAAATGGATTTCAGTTTTTGGCTATTTTCTCGAAAACTACAACTCGTATCAACACCGGATTTCTCTCTTTAGAAAGCTGAGGAAATTCTCTATCAAAACGTCTGATAACTTTTTCCTATTTGATGGAAAACATTCGAATGGTGATGTTGGGAAGTGAACGTGATGTAGTAAAATTTTATTCACGGCCGCCTAACGTCGTTTTATTCGTGATTTCCTATTTTTTTTTTGTGGTGCTTATCAGGTAGAACATACATCGACGAATAAGATGACATAGGTTTCATGGCAGTATATTGATGTTTGGGTGGCGAAAATAAAGAGAGAATATGTGTTATGTGCCGTGTGCCGGCAGCCGGGCCGGGAGGCTTCACAGAAAAATCGTGCAGTGGAAAACTTACTGAAACTTTTCGTGCGTGAGAGGGTTTACATAAAAACTTTTCACCCCTTTTAGTAACCTTTCATCAAGTCCATACAATCTTAAAACAGTTCACAAAGCCTTCCTATCAGTTCTATCATACGCTTTCTCTAAATCCATGAATGCCCAAAACACATCCTTGCCTTTCGCTAAATACTTTTCACACACTTGTCTCACAGCAAACACCTGATCCACGCATCCCCTCTCTCTCCTAAAGCCACAGTGCTCATCACCAATCACTCCCTCTGTACCCTCTCTAACTCTCATAATTGACACTCTGCCATACACCTTACCCACAACACTCAACAGACTTATACCCCTAAAGCTAGTACATTCATTCTTATCACTCTTACCTTTATACAACGGAACCACACAAGCACTTGCCCAGTCAACTGGCACCATACCTTTCACAAAGCACACATTCAACAATCTTACTAACCAGTCAACAATAGTCACTCCACCATCCTTCAGGCATTCCACAGCACACCCATCCATACCTGCAGCTTTCCCTGTTTTCATCTCCATTACTGCCTTCTCCACTTCCTCTTTCGTGATAAGAGAATCATTCAACTCTCCCAACACATTTATTCCTTGCACCCTTCCATCCACCACAATCTCAGCCATCCTTTCCTCCTCTACATTTAACAATCTATCAAAATACTCTACCCATCTCTTCCTTACTGCATCCATCTCAGTTAACATCCTTCCATCCTCTGCTTTTACTCTCACTTCCTTTCCAGACTCTCCCTTTGGCACCCTTTTAACCTCCTTCCAGAACATTTTCTTATTCTGTTGAAAAATTTCAGTCAGCCGCCTACCCCACCTCTCATCTGCTGCCACTTTAGCATCACGCACAGCACTTCTCGCCCTATTCCTCTTTTCCTTATACCTCTCATATGACACCTCATCCTTCCTCTGCAGCCACACTTCATATGCACGTCTCTTCTCAGCCACAGCCCTACTTACTTCCTCGCACTTTTAAATGAAAATTAAATATAATGTTACTAGAACTACTGTTTTACTATACGAATTTTAAAAATAGATTTGATATAAATGAAGAATGTGCTTGTTTTACTTGTATTTTTGTAGATAATATTAAGTTATGAAGCAGTTTGCCCGTTTTTCTCTAGTTTTGCATTTAAGTTAATATTTAATTGGTCTGTCTTATACTAATCGTCCACTGAACTGATAATGTTATGTATCTAAAGTTTGATATGAAGTAAAACAACGCTCCTTTGTTTATGAGTTAAATAGGTGGCCAATAGGTGTGGTACAATACTGTGGAGCCTTGTTTATTGGTAGTAGGTCTTCAGGCGCTACGGTGTAGGGGTGAGTGTGGTGTGTGGAGTAGCGGCAGTGTGTGTGTGTGTGTGTGTGTGTGTGGTGTAGCGGCAGTGTGTGTGTGTGTGTGTGTGTGTGTGTGTGTGTGTGTGTGTGTGTGTGTGTGTGTGTGTGTGTGTGTGTGTACGTACTCCTCACATTACCACTTCATCATCTTTCTCCTCCCTCATCATATTCCGCTTTCTCTCTGGCCCTCCCACCCCCTGCCCCTCACTCACGCTACCTCTGCTAAGTCTATCCCTCTGTCATCCTCCCACACCATCACCCTACTCCTCCCTGAATCCGTCTCTCCTCCACACTACCCCACTCTAACCTATTCCTCCCTCACCTTACCCCTCTTTCACCCTGCCTTCCCTCACTCTACCTTTCCTCATCCTACCTTTCCTTTACCTTACTCTAACCGCCTCACGGTACCCTCCCTCACACTGCCCCTGTTCTTGCCTACCTCTCACCATCCCTCCAATACCTTGTCTCACCTACACCCTACCCCCATTCGCCATAGAACTCCCTCACTCTACCCATCTCTCACCCTGTTCCTTCCTTACCTTACCCCTCACCCACCCTACCTTCCTTCACCCTATCCTCGCTCGCCCTATCCTTACTCACCCCTCCCCTCCCTGACCCTACCTTCTTCACCACTCACTTTATCCCTTCCCCACTCTACCATCTTTAATCTTCGCCTTCTTTTTCTCTCTCTCCTCTTTCTTAATCCTCGTTTCTCCCTCGATTGCGTTCTTTTTCTCTCAACTAAATTTTGCTTTTCTGATTATCATTTTCCCCTTCTTCCAACTCCATTTCTTTCTCCTCTCTGTGGTCTGGCTCTTTCGCTAACTCCGTCTTGGCCTGTCGGCGTATCTATCTGCCTGTCTACGTCTGTCTGTCTATGTCTGTCTGTCCGTCTGCTTTTCTGCATCTGTCTAATGGTTTGTGTCTGTCTGTCAGTTTGTGCACGTCTTTTTCTGTCTATCTGTATATCACCCTTGCTATTTCTGTCTCTTTATCTCTTTACCGGTATTTCGTGTATTTCTTTGTCTGTGTAATTTTTTATATATTTATCTGTCTGTCTTTCTGTTTTTGTATTGGTCTATAAATCTTTCAATCTACCTGTCTGTCTGTTTTGTGCATTTATATATGCATCCTTCCTGTACATGCTTCTCCTTCCCCATCTGTCTGTCTGTCTGTTTTTCTGCCTGTCTGTCTGTCTGTCTGTCTGTCTGTCTGTCTGTCTGTCTCTCTCTCTCTCTCTCTCTCACAGGATAAAACATCTCCCCTCCCCCCAAAAGAAAGCCCAGGGCCGTCGTTCGGTTCGGCCCTCTCCCAATATTTATAAAGCGTTCGTAAAATAAAAGTTGATTGGCGCCGAGTTTGCTGAGGAACCGAACTGGAAGGAAGGAGCCGGATGTGTCGGGAGGCGGATGTGAGGTGGCGTCAGAGCCAAAGTGTCATAAGGTTGAAGTGGTGTCAGAAGGCTGGTAGTACAGAACACATGCATACGAGTATATCTCTCTCTCTATCTATCTATAGATCTATATCAGTCTATCTATTTATCTATATCATTTTATCTATCTATCTGTTTATCTCCTATCTACCTATCTTTTTTTTTTTTTTTTGGTGACCGACTCTGGGCATAGGCTTCACAGCCTGCTTTCAAGGCCCAGTAGTCCTCCTACGTACCGCACACCTCTACATGTCACCACTTCGGCGCTAACACCCACCGTCCATATTGAATACATGCTAGGGCTGTTCTCATATATCTATATCAGTTTATCTGTCTATCTGTATCATTTAATCTATCTATCTATCAGTTTATCAATTTATCTTCCTATCTGTTTATCTATATCCGTTTACCTATCTATCTGTCTGTCTATCTGTCTCTATCTGTCTATAGCTTTCTACATGAGAGAGAGAGATTCTCTTTCTCTCTCTCTCTCTCTCTCTCTCACCCCTTTATCAGTGCTTATACACAGCTAACGTCCCTTACCAACGTTGATGCAAGAAAAATATTTACAGTAGTCACAGAGGCAACAGACAGGGAAGGTAAAATGAAACTTAAAGGCAGGAGGGCAGGTATAATGCAGCATGTCTTGTTTCTTGACGTAGTAATGTTTGACGCAGCAAATCGTAACGTGAAGACATAGACGAACTAATTCTTGACGTAGTAATGTTTGACACAGCAAATCGTAACGTGGAGACATAGACGTACTAATTCTTGACGTAGTAATGTTTGACGCAGCAAATCGTAACGTGGAGATATAGACGTATTAATTCTTGACGTAGTAAGGTTTGGCGCAGCGAATCGTAACGTAAAGTCAGTGAGGTATAAATTCTTGACGTAATAATGTCAGACGCAGAAACTCTTATAACCGAGATTTTGGCGTATTAAATTCTCATATACCAAGTTTCAAAGTAGAAATTCCTGTGTACTGAATCCTGACGAAGTAAATCTTGATGCGTTGATTCTTGGCGTAGCAGTTTTTTCTTTTCTCAAAATCTGACAAAGCGTTGGTTGACACACGAGAAAATATCGTTAGCAAATCTTGGCTTGAGGTAGGATTCCACTCACATGACGCAGTCCTGCCTTCGGGTGACTTTACACCGAGTGGCCGGTGAGATGGTTTTATGTAAGCCAGGACACCATAATTATATGAGTACTATGTTGGGTGGAAATAAAATATAGATGGTTTGTTATCTGGTGTTTCAATTCGCTCCAATAGCATGTGGTCCATAAGGAATTGTTACATCAGTGTGGTGGTTGGGATTTATTTCTTGCACAAAGTACCTCAGGGAAGAGCGGCTGGTCATTCACTTTAAAATATTTGGACTCAGAAGCCTAGCCCCGGACCGCAGAGCTCCAGATAACAATGATGGATTGATGACACATAGAAATCATGAGAAAACAAATTCTGGCGTGGAAAGTCCTGAATTTTGACTTACTAGATCTTGACTCATAACGTAGTAAATCTCGAATTATGACGAAATAAATCTTGCCGTAACATGTCGTCAATTTTGATACAGCAGAACCTAATATGGTAAGTCTTTAAAGCGCATTTCTTGACGTAGAGTACTGTGGATCTGAAAGAAACAAATTTCGAGCACTCAAAACTGGATGGAGAAAATATTTTGGAAGCAAAATTTAAATCTTTCATAGTAGAATATGATCCTTGATATTAAAAAAAGAAAGTAGTGATTCTTGACGTAACCATTCATGACGTGCCTAGTCACTAAACTTAACAGAGCAATTCTTCCCTTTCTCTTATCCCCCTCCCCCTCTCCTCTCCTTATCCTCTGCTTACCCCGTCAAGCTTTCACTTCAGGTCATTCACCCCCCTTTACTCCTCCCTATCTCTTTTCCTCTTCACTCCCTTCTCTTTTTCCTCTTCGTCTCTCTTCTTCCTTCCTCTCGCTTCTTACTCCTTTTCTTTTTCCATTTTCTTCCCTTTCCCCTCTCTTTCTTACGTTTTCCTTTCATTTTATTTTTTAAATTTTTTCCTCCTCTCTCTCCAACTTTCTTTCCCCTACTCCCTCTCCCAATCCCTTTCCCCTTCCTATCTTTTTAGGTCCCCCCTCCTCTCCCCCTCTCTCTAACGAACCCCTCTGCCCTCACTAAACCTCCCACCAAGTCAAAAGGAGCCTAAGAATACAAACAAGAGTGGTGCTTGACTGGGCCCAGACGGTGAAAAACATGTTGCTTGGATTCTTGTGTGTGGTGTTTGTGTGTTTAGCACCGATGCTGGAAATGTGTGTGTGTGTGTGTGTGTGTGTGTGTGTGTGTGTGTGTGTGTGTGTGTGTTTGTTTCAGTCATCGTGGGAATGGTCCCTTACGTTGTTATCCTCTAGTGTATTTGTTTTCGTTTCATGTGTGTGTGTGTGTGTGTGTGTGTGTGTGTGTGTGTGTTGGGGGGTGGATGAGCGGTGTTTGTATGGGCAGGTTGGTAGATGTGTCACAGATCAAGATGGATGTATATCACCATTTGATATTCGTACATGTGTTTGTTTATAATACCTTTGTCTGAACAAACACATTTTATTATCATATAATATACATATATATGTTAAGAGGTATTTATATAATCAGTGATATCATGCAATACCTAAGGAATTCGTGAACTGAGTTTAAATAACAATGCGTTAATTAAGGTTAGGTTAATTTAGACTGTGATTAGGTTAGGCTGGATAATTTACGTTAAGTTTAGGTTAGGTTAGGCTAGGTTAGCTAGGATAGGTTAATTTATTTTGAATGCTTAACATAATTTATCATTCATATAAACTAACCCAATCTAACCTATCCAAAGTAACGTAGCCTAATGTAACCAAAACTTAATCTCGATTATCCCAGCCTACCCTAACCGTGGCCTAAATTAACCTAACCTTAATTAACCCATCTTAATTTAAACTCATTTCACGAATTCCCTAGGGATTTCATGAAATCACTGGTTACACATATTCCCTGTAACATATATACCGTATCTATCAATATGTGTGTCTGGATGAAAGGATGCGAAGATGTGTAAAGGATGCAAGAGTGTATAGAGTCTGGGGGAGTGGACTTTCTGACCACTACTTGGTGGTGGCCAGAATTAGAATGCAAGTAAGATGGAGGAATAGAAGAAGGGAAAGACGAGAGGAAGGAGTAGTTGCAAGGAGAGTGGAAAGGTTACAAGAGGATGAGAAAAAGGCAGAGTATAAGAGAGAAGTGGAGGAACGATTGGGCAAATATGAATTGGAGCAGATGGGAGACGTGGAAGGTGTGTGTAAGATATTTACAGAAGAAATATGTGCAGCATGTGATGTGGTGTGTGGAAGGAAGAGAAGACGGAGGGGGGTGCAAGGAACAGCGTGGTGGACTGGAGAGGTGAAACAGGCTGTGGCACAAAAGAAGAAAGCATACAATGAATGGATGAGAAATAGGGGCGTGCAAGAAGTTGAGAGGCGGAAGAGAGAGTTATATGTGGAAAGAAAGAGAGAGGTGAAAAGATTAGTAAGAGAGAGTAAGAAGAGAGTGGATGAGGAATTTGGAAGGAATTTGAGTGTAAAGTGGAGGGACTGTAAGAAAATGTTCTGGAGAGAAGTGAAAAGAGTAAGACAAGGTGGAAGTGAAGTTAGCAGGGGAGTGAAAGATAAAATTGGTAGATTACTAGTGGAGAAGGGAGAAAAAGTGAGCAGATGGAGAGAACACTTTAAGGAATTGTTGAACGTAGAGGATGGAAGTAATGCGAGTATAAGTGGCTGGGGAATGGCTGGGAGGAGGAGGGAGGTGAGAAGACAGGAAGAAATCAGTAGGATAGAAGTTGTGGAAGCAATGAAGAAAGTTAAATCGGGGAAAGCCCCAGGAATTGATGGAGTGTGTGGTGAAATGCTGAAGCATGGGGGAGAGATAGTAGTAGAATGGATGTTGAAGATGTGCAGATTGGCCTGGGAGGAAGGTAGAGTCCCGGAGGATTGGAAGTCAGGTATAATTATTCCCTTGTACAAAGGAAAAGGGGAAAAAGAAGTGTGTGGTAATCATAGGGGCATTTGTCTTCTTAGTATAATAGGAAAAGTGTATGGTAGGATACTTATAGACAGAGTTAGAGAAAGAACAGAGAAATTAGTTGGAGAAGAACAGGGAGGCTTTAAGAAGGGAAGAGGTTGTGTAGATCAGATATTCATTCTTAGATCGTTAGTGGAAAAGTTTCTAGAGAAGGGAAAGAAGTTGTATGCGGCTTTCATGGATTTGGAGAAAGCATATGACAGGGTGGATAGACAAGGATTGTGGAAAGTGTTAAGAATATATGGAGTAGATGGGAAGTTGTTGAATGCTGTTAAGAGTATGTACGATGGTGCGAAGGCTGCAGTGCGTGTGGATGGTGAACTAAGTGAATTTTTCTCTTTGAAAGTTGGTTTGAAGCAGGGATGTGTCATGTCTCCAAGGTTGTTCAATCTGTACATGGATGGGGTAATAAAAGAGGTACAAGGTAGGGTAGTGGATGTTGGAGTGACCCTGGTGAGAGAGGTTAGTGTTTGGAAACTCCCTGTACTGTTGTTTGCAGATGATACTGTGTTGTTGAGTGAAGACGAAAGGGAGCTGCAGGGCTTGGTGGATGAGTTTGAGAGAGTGTGTAAGAAACGGAACCTAAAGGTGAATGTAGGGAAGAGTAAAGTGATGGTCTTTGAGAGAGGTGAAGTTAGTGAATGTACAGCGAGGTTGGATGGTGAGGAATTGGAAAATGTGAGTACGTTTAAGTACTTGGGTAGTGTGATGAGTAAGGATGGAGGTTTGGAGGGTGAAGTGCTTGAAAGGGTACAGCAGGGAAGAAAGGTTGCTGGTTCTTTGAAAGCAGTGATAAGAAACAGGGAAGTGAGCATGGAAGTGAAAAAGTTACTACATGACAGTATTGTGATACCAGCTCTAACGTACGGAAGTGAAGCTTGGACTTTCTTGGAAGGACACAAGTCAAGAGTGAGAGCAGTGGAAATGAGTTATTTAAGAGGAGCCTGTGGAGTCACGTGGAGAGACAGGCTGACGAATGAGGATATAAAGGAGCGTTGTGGTGTGGATGTGGATGTGATAGGAAGTGTTATGAGGAACACACTGAGGTGGTTTGGCCATGTGGAGAGGATGGAGGGTGAAAGACTGACGAAGAGAGTGTATGTGAGTGAGGTGGAGGGGGGAAGAGGGAGGGGGAGGCCGAGGATGAGATGGAGGGATGGGGTGGAGAGGTATATGAGAGAGGGGGGTGTGAGTTGGGAGCAGGGCAGTGAAATGGCTGGGGACAGGGCGACTTGGAGGCGATTTGTTTGTGGCCACCCCAAACGGGATTGAGGCGTCTGGCAATAGACAGATAGATAGATAGATCTATATGTCTATCTATCTGTCCAGTACATACAGTAGACATTCTATTATCATCACCGGCTAGCTAGTGAAATATTATATTACCAACGAACTATGATTACTCGAGTACTCAAAAAGTGGACGTTAACTTGCAAGTAAAATTGCGATTAATTCTTTCCCATGCGTAAGAGTTACTCTTTCTGGCAGGAAAAGAAAATACAGGGCACAAACTACCATATCGATGCCAACGACGATGATGTGACGATGACAAATTGAACCAAATGTTAGACCATGAGAAAAATTAACACATTGTGTAAAGCTGGTACCCTAAGTACAGCTTTCTTTTCTTATAATTTCTTCAGCACCATGACATAATTTATAAAATTATTCTTGTTGCCTTCAAACGATTTTGTTCAACCCAGGAAAGACTTCTTGTGTTGGAGATTAGTAAAAGTTTCATTTAATTCCTCCAGTTCAAATATCTCCCCTGATCTGAACACATTGCCATAGGGACTGAGAAAATAAAATGAACACGACTTCCTAGGCAATAGGTTTAAGTGTAAGCAGATCACATATATACCATACATTTTCTCACAATAATTAATTCAGATGTTTAAAAAAAGGTGTCTTTTTACTATCAGTCAGTTTATCCCTTGCTGCAGTGGACTATGCTCTTCATCTCCTATTTTGTCTTTCGATGTTTCATGGCTTCCATCCTCTTATTGGGAGTTGTGTTATCGAAGTCAAATAACATGGTCAGCCTACAGGAAGAGTGAAATACATAAGACTGCAACATACTTTAAACTTTCAGTCCAATGACTTATTATAGTAATCATCTATGCGAACTGGAGACAATTTTATTCAAGCTGCGAGAGACTTCTAGTAATGAAG
Organism: Coenobita brevimanus; assembly: GCF_032717465.1. Taxonomy (NCBI): domain Eukaryota; kingdom Metazoa; phylum Arthropoda; class Malacostraca; order Decapoda; family Coenobitidae; genus Coenobita; species Coenobita brevimanus. The sequence goes on along the minus strand of NC_137030.1, from coordinate 27,453,127 downwards.
CCTTTACTGGAGGCTGCAGCTAACCCAGAGATTCCCAAAAGTCGATCCTAGGCTGAATAAAATTACCCACAGACAGCAGGAATACAATATAAAGTACATCATCGGACTGAATGAGTAAATGGCTAAAATGTACTAAGCTGAAAATAAATGAATATATAAAAAAATAAATACATAAATAATCATGATACTAAACATGAATATGGGAGCTGAAGAGGTGGCTGCAAGTCTTCTAAGCAAGTGAACAGATTTTAAAATGCGTATGGCAAGAGCAAATAGTTAAAATGTATTATGATAAAAGAAATAGATAAATAAACCAATAAATAAATGTAGGTGCAGAAGAGGTGGTAGTGAGTCTCCTAAGCTCAGGTGAGTACATTCCTGGGTGATTGGTTTAGGGGGCTTTTAAATTGTTAGCTTTGGTGCTTCGGTTGGTTGCCTCATGCGCCACCCTCCTCTGTCCCCTCCACCTATTGCTACAGTACACACACGCGCGCTCACACCCACATACATACATACGTACATACATACAGACAGACAGACACTCTTACCCATACATACCCAGCCATACACACACACACACACACACACACACACACACACACACACACACACACACAAAACACTCATTCTTAAGCCTACACCCAAAGCCGCCACAAAACCCTTTTCATTTCCCCCCTTCTCCCTTCCTCTCTCCATTGCCTTCTTTCCATGCCATGATTTCCAGTTCCCTTACAGTACCTGACAGCACTGTTGATGGTTTCTGTAAAATAATTCCATGCATCATTGATATGTAAAGTTTCGGCAATAGGATGCCAGTTACTTGCACCAACAATTGACTTTAATTTCATAAAAATTGCCCTCTAAAAGTCAGGCACTTTCTCACAACTGGCCCTGACTTTGTCTTCACTGAGGAGGAAGAGGGAGAGAAGGAAACAGTCAAAGCATGAAAAAAGAGAGAGATAAGTGGGGGTAGGTTGGATGAGGAGAGGAAACAGAATTAAGGAGAATAGGGTGAAGAGGAGTAGACATCAATAAGACAGACGGAGGGGAAAGACAAATGTCAGTAAAAAAGGGGGGCAAGAGTAGTGCAAAAAAGAAAAATATACCTAAGGAGTGAAAAAAAAAAAAAAACTGAATGAGAATAAAAAATGCAGAGGAAAGAAGTAACTTAAACAGAAGAGATTAAAGGGGAGGTGGGGGGGTAAGAGCAAGATGAGAAAGAATAACTTTTAGAACGCCTTTCAGTCATCACTGGATATATTTAGCTCCTGCTGAACATGGAGTAGAAAGAAGTCGAACGAGGAGGAGGAATTAGCAGAACTGGGAAGCAGAGAGAGTAAAGTAGGAGATATAAGGACTGCACAGAAGTTCTTGAAGTATGTGGGACTATATGGGGCTCCACTAAAGTGAGACACTAAAAAGGGCTTTGATAGAGTGAAGAACCGTGAGTATTAAAATCCACAGGAAGATAAAACGAAGTACATTGTTTCGTTTGAGTGAAGCACCTTACGTGTGAAAATCCTTAGGCGTATCTGACCGACTGGGCCGTTTCTAGAGACACTCCCGCATCAAAAAGGAGGAAGAGGAGAAGATGATAGTAGCAAGAGAAAGTGAAAAATGATAACAGAATGTGGATTTTTCGGTCCGGTCGGACTAATTCTTGCTACCTCTAGATGATTTGTTTTTAATTCAAGGAAAGCCGCCCGTACTGTCTGACCATTCCAGTTCGAGCTAGAAAACATTCAGAGAGCGCCTACTTCCACCAATGTAATTGCCATTAAAAAGGATCCGGCTCCGGATCCGCGATGATATTGTGTGGAATACATAGGATACGGATCCACCCCCAGATTTAATCAATTGTTCCTTGACCCATGGCCCACCCTTCCACAAAATTTCATTGAAATTCATTGAGAACTTTTGGAGATATCGTCTGGACAAACAGACAAACATAGGTGAATACATAACCTTCAACTTCGTTGGTGGAGGTAAAATTCACTTCTCAGCAGAATAAGATCGTCTGGAAGTGGTAAAAATATGACTGAAAAAGGTCACCTTGGCAGCGAGGTTAGTATTAACCATTGCAACCCCAGGCTTATGTGAACCCGGTGTACTGCAGGCTGAAGTGGCAACTTGCTCCTCAATCCGCCATCCTCCTTTTAGGGGATAGGGAGAGGACTGAGGGACATGAATGTAATCGGGGTGCTTCACTGCCCGGTAATAACGGTGTCACAACATGAAGGCGTCCCACTCGCAGGACCAAGAAGAGTTAAAGGTATTATTTAGTCTGCATTGGGAATTTTTAGCTCCTCATGAGCACCAAACAGAAAGGAAAAAGAGTAGGCAAAAGGAGAGAATAAAGAAAACGGATAAATAGACGGGAAAAAGAAGAATAGGAGAAATGGACCCAGGGCAGGGAGCAGAGAAAAGGGAAAAGTAGAAGGAAAACGAAGACTGGTCCACCTGGCTTGTGCACTGATCCACCTGGTGAACAAGCCTACATCTTTTCTATCGTTAATGACCTAGAGCAGCTTGTACAGCGCCCAACCCATATCCCTGACTGCCTTGGAGAGAGCTCAAACATACTTGACCTCTTCCTTACAATTAATCCTTCTGCTTACACTGTTAATCTTTCCTCGCCGTTGGTCTCCTCCGATCACAACCTTATTACCTTAACCTGTCCGATCACTCGAGTACGGCCTGCGGACCCTCCAAAGAAAAGTCGTCTGTGGCACTTTGGAGCTGCAGATTGGGAGGTCCTCAGGCAGTACTTCTTTGATTTTCCCTGGAATGATTATTGCTTCCATGGTCGGGAGCCATCTGAGTGTGCTTTGTGCATTACGGAGGTTATTCTCTCAGGCATGTAAGCATACATTCCCTTTTCATATCCTTTGACTAATGCAAGAAAGTCTTGGTTTAATCACACTTGTTCTAAATGCTGTCTGCAACAAGGAGAGGGCCTGCAAAAGGTACAAGAGCCAACCCACCCCTGAATCACATCTTTTTTATGTTTCTACTCGGAATTGTGCTAAGGCTGTTCTTCGCTCAGCTAAAAGTAATATCTTCTGTACTAAATGCTCTCAACTCTCCAACTCGAATTCTTCCCTGTCCTTCTGGCACCTTGCCAAAAACCTTTCTAATAACTTTACCTTATCATCCTTCCCTCCTCTTTTCTATTCTGATGGCTCAGTAGCTATTTCTTCTGCTAATAAAGCAGATCTCTTCAGTCAGATTTTCTCCTCCAATTCCACCGTAGACGATTCCGGTGCTGTTCCTCCACCACTTCCACCCTCAGACTTTCTCATGGTTGACATTAAAATTTCTTCAGCTGATATATTTTATGCCATCACTGGCCTCGATACTAACAAGGCATATGGGCCTGATGGAGTCCCTTCTGTTGTCCACAAGAACTGTGCTTCAGTGCTTACACCCTACCTAGGTAAACTCTTTCGCCTTTGCTGTCAACTTGTACCTTTCCTTCTTGCTGGAAGTTTGCTTTCATTCAGCCAGTCCCAAAGAAGGGTGACCATTCGCAACCCTGTAACTATCGTCCAATTGCTTTAACATCCTGTGTCTCAAAAATTTTCGAGTTAATTCTTAACAGAATAATTTTAAAGCATCTTTCCTATCACAACCTTTTTTCTGACCGTCAGTATGGGTTCCGTCAGGGACGCTTCACTGGCGATCTTCTCACCTACCTTTCAGACTCCTTGTCATCCTCCTTTCGGGACTTTGGAGAAAGCTTTGCCATTGCACTTGACATCTCAAAGGCTTTCGATCGAGTCTGGCATAAATTTTTCTTTTCCAAACTACTCTCTTACGGTTTCTATCCTTCTATCTGTGCCTTCATCTTTAGCTTCCTTTCTGGTCGTTCTATAGCCACTCTTATAGGCCGCCATCGTTCTTCTCCTAGGTATATCAACAGTGGTGTTCCTCAGGGCTCTGTCCTATCACCAACTCTCTTCCTCTTATTCATCAATGACCTTCTTAGCTATGCATCTAACCCTGTCCACTCATACTCTGATCATTCCACCCTTCGCCTTTCCATTCGCTTCCCGCAACGTCCATCTCAGCAATTACTTCAACAAACAATGGATGAGGCTATGGCACACCTAATGTCTGACTTGGCTCGAATCTCTGACTGGGGTAAAAATAAGCTTGTTGTTTTTAATGCATCAAAAACTCAGTTTTTACACCTATTAATCCGACACAATCTTCCACAGGAGTACCCACTTATGTTTAATAATGTCCAGCTCAATCCTGCATCATCTTTGAACATACTTGGGGTTTCATTCACTTTGGGTTTATCTTGGAAAGATCGTATTGCATCTCTTGTAAAATCTGCTTCCAAGAGATTAGGTGTGCTAGGCTGACTCCGTACCTTCTTTACTCCTGCACAGTTGTTGAATTTATACACGGGTTTTATTCTCCCCTGTTTAGAGTACAACTCTGATGTGTGAGGAGGCTCCTCACATACAGCTCTTCTCAAAAGGGTGGAGTGAAATGCTTTTCGTCTCATTTACTCTCCTTCTCTTATTGGCTACCTTCAACCTCTGTCTCTTCGCCACACTGTTGCATCTTTATCTCTTTTCTATCGTTACTTCCATGGTCACTGCTCCTCTGAACTGTCTGCTTGCATCCCTCCAACTCTACGATGGGTGCTTAGCACTCGTCTAGCAACAAACGCTCATCCCTATTATGTCCAACTCTCTAATGCAAGAGTTAACCGTTACTCTCAATCCTTCATTTATGCAACAGGTCATCTCTGGAACTGTCTCCCTCTGTCTGTGTTTCCTACTTCCTATGATCTCCAGTCTTTCATACGCAGTGTGTTCAGGCATCTCGAAATGAACGGATCTTTAATTTGGCTCTCTTTTGTATTGTTTTTGTTTTTTCTTGGATGGAACGGTCTGCCGACTCCTGGCCTTTGGTTCCTTCTTTCTTGCATTAATAAAAAAAAAAAAAGAAGTAAGAGAGAGAGGAGATGAGGGAAAAGTATGAGGAACGGGGGGAGTAGGATCAGACAGAGGAGAGAGAGGAGTGGAGAAAGATAAATAAGAGAAAGAAAACTCAGAGATGACTAAAGCAGGATGGAGACAGGGAAAAAGGGAGACTGATAAATATATAAAGAAGAAGGCTAGAGGACGAGCAAAAAAAATACATAAAAACAGGGAGGAGAGTATTGTTAAGTAGGAGGAGTAAATGAGGGATAAGTAGCCTATAAGAAAAAAGAGAAAAGAGCAAGAGAGAAGAAAAGGAAGGAAACAAGAGGAAAAGGAAGAACAAGTGGAAGGAGTAGAAAAATGCCATTGCACACGTTAAGAGTTACCATCATTTGTGCAGGTTGTGTAAGGTAGAGTCAGGATTCCGGTGGCTTGACTGGCGAGTGAATAAGTGTGTGGCCCAATCAGTCGGACATACTTTTGATTAGTTTCTCCCTCTGTCAGTTTTTTCCTTGCTCTCCGAACAATAGCTCACGCCATCCTTAGACAGGAAAAGAGATCTTGATGCTGCAGCTGATGATGCTGATGAAAGAATCGAAAGAATGAAGCAGATTTGAAGTGCCATTGACATCCCATTGCCAGTATGGAAATCTAGATTATTTGTCGTTGCTGTTGTTGTTGTTATTGTTGTGTTTGTTGTTCTTGTTGGTGTCGTTGTTATTGCTGTCGTCGTCGTTTTTGTCATCGTTGTTGTTGTCGTCGTCGTTGTTGTTGCTGTTGTTGTTGTCACCATCGTTGTTGTTGTCATCATCGTTGTTGTTGTCGTCGTTGTTCTCCTTTTAGTCTTGTTGTCGTTGTTGTTGTCGTCTTTGTTCTCCTTTTAGTCTTGTTGTCGTTGTTGTTGTTGTCGTCGCTGTTGTTGCTGTTGCCATTGTTGTTCTTGTTATTGTGACCCCAGGCTCATGTGAAATGTGAACCGAGTGAACTGCAGGCTAAAGTTCCCCTTCTCCTTACATTCAATATCCCCATTTAGCGGAACAGGAAAGAATGTGAGGAATGTTTGTATACCCAGGTAGTAGCGCCGCTTGGCTGCTTTGGTGCCACAACATGAAGGCGTCCCTTTACAGCACCAAGGCTATTTTTTTAATGCAAGAAAGAAGAAACCAAAAGCCAGGCGCCCACAAACCGTACTTTCCAAGAAAAAAACAAAAACAATACAACATAGAGAAAATTTCAAGATACATTCATTTTGAGATGCCTGGACACACTGTGTTTGAAAGATCATAGGAAGTAGGAAATACAGACGGAGGGAGACAGTTTCAGAGTTGACCTGTTGCATAAATGAAGGACTGGGAGTAATGGTTAACTCTTGCATTAGAGAGTTGGACAGAAAAGGGATGGGAGTCTGTTGCTAGACGGGTGCTATACACCATCATAGTGGTGGAGGGATGCAAGCAGATAGTTTAGAGAAGCAGCAATAGAAAAGAGAAAAAGATGCAACAATGTGGCGATGAGACACAGGCTGAAGGGAGCCAGTAAGAGGAGGAGAGATAATGAGATGAAAAGCTTTGACTCCACCTTGTTGAGAAGAGCTGTATGTGGGGAGCCTTCCCACACATGAGAGTTGTACTCTACACAGGGGTGTATAAAACTCTTGTATAAAGTCAACAACTTTACAGGGGTAAAGAAGGTACGGAGTCGGCTTAGCACACCTAATCTCTTAGATGCAGATTTTACAAGAGATGTAATATGATCTTTTCAAGATAAATCCCGAGAGAATGAAATCCCAAGTATGATTAAAGATGATGCAGGATTGAGCTGGATATTATTAAACATCAGTGGGTACTCCTGTGGAAGATGTTGAGTTGATAGGTGTAAGAAATGAGTTTTTGAGGCACTAAAAACAAGATTACTTTTACCCCAGTCAGAGATACAAGCCAAGTCAGATATTAGGTGTACCTTAGTCTTATCCCTTGTTTGTTGAAGTAACTGCTGAGATGGACGTTGCGGGAAGCGAATGGAAAGGTGAAAGGTAAATCATCAGCGTATGAGTGGATAAGGTTAGATGTACAGCTTTGTAGGTCGCTGATGAATAAAAGGAAGAGAGCTGGTGATAGGATGGAGCCCTGAAGAACACCGCAATTGATAAATTAAGGAGAACAGTAGCCGTCTACAATGGCTGCTATAGAACAACCAGAAAGGAAGCAATAGATGTAGGCACAGACAGAAAGATAGAAACAGTAAGTGGACAGTTTGGAGATTAAAGATTTATGCCAGACTCGATCGAAAGCCTTGGAGATGCCATGTGCAATGGCAAAGCTTTCGCCAAAGTCCCGAAAGGAGGATGACCAGGAGTCTGAAACGTAGATAAGAAGATCGCCAGCGGAGCATCCGTGATGAAACCCATACTGACGATAGGAAAGAAGGTTGTGATAGGAAAGATGCTATAATTTTTTGTTTTGAATAAACTCAAAAACTTTGATATACAGGATGTTAAAGCAATTGGGCAAAAGTTAGAGGTTTGGGAATGGTCACCTTTCCTTGGAACAGGCTGAATGAGAGCGAACTTCCAGCAAGAAGGAAAGGTACAAGTTGACAGACAATGGCGAAAGAATTTACCTAGGCAGGGTGTAAGAACAGAAGCATAGTTCTTGAAGACAATAAGAGGGACCCCATCAGGCCTATTTGCCTGTATTGTGGCCAATGATGGCAGAAAATACATCAGTTGAAAAAATTTTAATGTTAACCATGAGGAAGTCAGAACGGGAAGTGATGGAGGAACAGCACCAGAATCGTCTACGGTGGAATTGGAGGAGAAAGTCTGAGCGAAGAGAGCAGCTTTATCAGTAGAAGAAATTGCTACAGAGCCATCAGAGTGGAAAAGAGGAGGGAAGGATGATGAGGTAAATTTGTTAGAAAGGTTTTTGGCAAGGTGCCAGATAGAGCAGGGAGAATGTGAGTTGGATAGTTCAGGGCATTAGTAAAGATGAAATTATTTTTAGGAGAGCTAAGAACAAATTAGCACGATCCCAGGAAGAAACATAAAAGAGATGAGATTCAGGGGTGGGTTGGCTCCAGTACCTTTTGTAGGCCTTATCCTTGTTGTGGACAGCATTAGAACAAGCGTGATTAATCCAAGGATTCTTTACATTAACCAAAGGATATAAAAAGGAATGTATGCTTTCATGCCCGAGAGAATAACATCCATAATACAAATGACACACTGACATGACTCTCGGTCATGTAAGCAATAATCGTTTCAGGGAAAATCAAAGTAGCGGCTGAGGGCCTCCCAATCCGCAGCTCCAAAGTGTCACAACCTACGTTTCTTTGGAGGGTCCACAGGCTGTACTGGAGCAATAGGACAGGTTAAGATGAAGAGGTTGTTGGAGGAGCCCAATGGAGAGGAAAGATTAACAGTGTAAGCAGAAAGATTAGTGGTAAGGAAGAGGTGAAGTATGTTGGAACTCTCTCCAAGGAGGTCAGGGGTATGGGTAGGGTGCTGTAGAAGCTGCTCTAGGTCATTAAGGATAGAAAATATGTAGGCTTGTTCACCAGGTGGAACAGTGAAAGGAGAGGAAAGCCAAAAGTGGAACAGTGAAAGAAGAGGAGAGCCAAAGGTGGTGGTGAACATTGGAATCTCCTAGAATGGAGATTTTAGAGAAAGGAGAAATTGATAGGATGTGTTCTATTGCAGAAGTAAGATAGTCGAAGATTTTTTCATAGACAGTAGAATTAGTGGGTAAGTAAACACCACAGATAATTTAATCAGAGAATGACAGGAAAGCAGAAGCCAGAGTCGGAAATTCAAAAGAATCAAGTTCAGGAACACTAGAGCAAGATAAGTCGTTGGATACATGTACACAACATCCATCTTTGGCTTTGAAATGAGTATAGAGAGAGTAGGAGGGTAAAGGGAATGTTTGCTATCAGTTGCTTTGGATAGCTGAGTCTCAGTTAAGAAGATTGGGAGAGGTTTAAACGAGGAGAGGTGGTGCTCAACAGAGAGAAAGTTAGAGGAAAGGCCGTGAATGTTGCAGAAATGAAGAAGAGAATCAGACAGTGGTTCCAGGCATCTCGCTGGGTCATCGCCTGGAGAGGAGAGGATGATGGGGGCATTTATGGTCTCCCCCCCTCCTCGGGACTCCGAGGCTATATTGGTTGAATTTTGAAAAGGAATTGTTAATGTGCAAGTAATTTGGTGTTCACAGATACTTGTAATGGAGAGTATGCTGGCCTACTCTCTGCGTTACTGAAACACTGAAAACGTTAAGAACAGGGGAATGGACAGGAACTATTCCCGAGGGCTGATGAAGCGGGAGCTCCAGCACTCCCTGTCATCAGTTTTCCATCCACCATTTGCTCAGGCTGTGTAAGAGTCAAACATAATATGAAGGGTCATTAAAATAAATCAACTGAAGGTATCAGAGTTAAGCTTAGTTGGGTCGTGTATGTAAGAGTCATTGAATATATTAAGAGGAGCTCATTGGCAGTAGCCTGCCCACTCAGACTCACTAACCCCGTCTCATCTGCATAGTCCGGCTACTGAACGCCTCTCATATGCATAAATACAGTCGCCCTTCTGATATGGTCACGGCTGACACTGTTATATTTCACCCGTATTTTTAAAGAAGTGGGAGGCACTTGGCTGTTTGAACTTGTTAGCGAAATTCAAAGGGGTTTTATTATGATCACTGTATAAATTGGGCTTGTTTATCTTGGAGATTGTATCCGACTGCCTTTCATGTATGAGGTTGTAAGCACTGCAGGCACTCCAGTGCAGCTGGTAGACTTACACAAATATACCGGAGTCAAAGAGAATGATAATAATAATAATAATAATAATTTTTGTTTTAATCAATTTATTACGCCAAAGGGGCGACATACCTAGTAACAGGACCATGAGACCAAGTGTTGTGTACAAAGGAACTCGTGTCTCGCAGGGCACGCTATTTTAATTAATTAATTAATTAATAATAATAATAGCCAACGGCCATACCACGTTGAGTACGCCGCTTCCCGTCCGATCAGCGAAGTTAAGCAACGTTGGGTCTGGTTAGTACTTGGATGGGTGACCGCCTGGGAACACCAGATGCTGTTGGCATCCCTACGTGTCAAGTGGGGTTGGTGGAGGATTAGTGCCCCTCCCTGTAAAACAATTAACTCTAAGCCCTTGGCCACCCCGTCTGGGATACATGGCGTCTGGCAGTTTGAGTAAGGGGATGGGTATGTTATGATGTGGCAGGGGTAAACCAGCTCTGCTGTCGGGCCCTGCTGCGGATGTCACTGATTGCATTGCGCAGTTGACCCTTGTGCGGTGTGGTGCGGTGAGGATCTGTCCGTTCTCTCCTTTGGGGCTAAGATGTGAATGAATGTGTTTAAATGGATGAGTAAATGGAGAGTGTGTCGTCCTGTCTCGGCTACCTCCCTTTCCTTGGGGGAAGCAGCCTAGGTATATAGATAGATAGAATAATAATAATAATCCATCCATCCATCCATCCATCATCCAGTCCTATGTCGCCCCATGAGGACCGCAGGACCCCGGGGCTAGGCAAGTTGGTCCTGACATTTAAGACGAGAATGACCAGCCTCACTCGTCCCTGAGTGGTATATTACGTGAACAATAAACCCCAACCACTCCTTGGATATAAACCTACACAGGTTCAATCCGATTGGAGCACCTTAATTACCCACTAACCACCAGGCGCCACAATTTGGTTATATGGTTACCACTCAGCGTAGTAAATGGTTTCTTGATATACAGGAAACCATTTGGCTTGTCACTCAGGGTAGGGTTACCCATAGGCAGAAGGAAGAGGAAAGAATGAAGGAAAGAAAACCAGAAGAGGGGGTGTAAAGTCATCCATTGAGAGAAAAAAGAGGAAAGAGTGAAGGAATGAAAGACAGAAGAGGGAGGATGGAAGAGCTATCACGAAAAATAATAATAATAATAATAACAATAATAATAATGATAAAATAAGTCGAACTAGTAGCAGCAGTAGTAGTAGTAGGCATGGTCGCCCACCATCCAGTCACTGGATGTATTGCAATCTTCAGGTGACTACGCGCTCAGTGACGAGATAAATTACCTCTAGTACCCGAGGAAACCATTTATTAAGAGTGCAGGAATTACTGATTGGAATTTACATTTTTTATCAATTATTCCAATGAGATCTTGTCGAAGCAATCACAAAAATCAAAGAAATTGAAATCAGCAACAGCTTTATATTTGTATCAATGAGGCGCCGAGTGATCACATTACTCATACGCATATTGCTCTCCATTTGCTAATTTAGGCGATATTGCTCTTGAGATTTCCACGTTGACACGGGTATTATAGCCATCAACGATATGTAATTTAATATCACTTCTTGCCCCGGTGGCTTGTGCAATCGACTGTCAACAATTTATCACACATCATGCAGGGAATGACTTGGAGAAATTAATATGACTGAGAGATTTTACGGACCGAGAGCATTCTGGTCAGCTCGAAGTACGCTAGACAAAAGGCACTGAGGAAGCGAAATACTGCCACGAAGAAAAAAAAAATCTTTGCTATTCATTGTCGACAGGGATGATTTAATACCATCCATTCATATTATTTGAGAAGAAAGAAAAAAAAGCAGACAGATGGGAGATATTGCGAGGAAACAAAATTATCGAAAGGAATAAGAAAGAAACACACACACACACACACACACACACACACACACACACACACACACACACACACACACACACACACACACACACACACACACACACACACACACACACACACACACACACACACACACACACACACACACACACACACACACACACACATTGTCATGCAACAAACTCAAAAAGAGGAATCAAATTTTTCAGAACGAATGAATGAGAAATAAAAGAAGTGAAAAAAGGCTGTTAAGAAGATGAAGACAAAGCAAGAGGTAACAAAAACATCATGAAAAGAGGGAGGGAAACAAGAGAAACCATGAATAATGGGTAGAAAAGGCAAATAATAACAAGAGGAGCAAACACAAGTTATCTTGGAGAAAGGGAAAAATTAAGTGGTAAGAAAGCATTAAAACATCAGGGAAAAAACATGAATTAACATGAAATTATCCATCCCCTGCCTCGCCATTCCCCTGTTACATCCTACCTCATCACCAGCCCTGCCTATTCCTTATACCCCGCCTCACCCACACACCCTACCTCACACTCGCACTCTGCCCTGCTTTCACCCTCTACCTCACCATGTTTCCTGCCTCATCTCCTCACCATGAC
>NC_137030.1:27425915-27438415 GCF_032717465.1 Coenobita brevimanus | reverse complement strand
GGGTGCCTGTGTGTCCTGGGTGTTTGTGTGTCCTGGGTGCCTGTGTGTCCTGGGTGATTCTGTGTCTTGGCAACTTGTGTCTTGTGGGTGCTGGAGTGTCCTGGGTGTTTGTGTGTCCTGGGTGTTTGAGTGTCCAGGGTACTTGAATGTCCGGGGTTTTGTGTCTTGGGTGCCTGTGTGTCCTGGGTGCCTGTGTGTCCTGGGTGCTTGAGTGTCCTGGGTGCCTGTGTGTTCTGGGTGCCTGTGTGTCCTGGGTGCCTGTGTGTCCTGGGTGCCTGTGTGTCCTGGGTTCCTGTGTGTCCTGGGTTCCTGTGTGTCCTGGGTGCCTGTGTGCCTGGGTGCCTGTGTGTCCTGGGTGCTTGTGTGTCCTGGGTGCCTGTGTGTCCTGGGTGCCTTGTGTCCGGGGTGCTTGTGTGTCCTGGGTGCCTTGTGTCCTGGGTGCTTGTGTTTCCGGGGTGCTCGTGTGTCCTGGCGGAAGTGGTGGAGAGTCTGGATAAGAAGAGGCGAAAGTAGGGGGGTCGCAGGGGGAAGGGAGGTCTTGAATGAATTGCTGACCTGTGCTGATAGTGGAATTACGAGCTGGACTTGAGAATGACGGTGAGAAAAGGAGAGAGAGAGAGGGAAAGAGAGAGAGCGACAGACAGACAGACAGACAGACAATCAGACAGACAGACAGACGGACAGACACAGACAGACACACACACACTGACAGACACACACTGACAGACACACACTGACAGACAGAGAGACATTAACTGAGACCGACAGATAGACAGGTAGCGGTATATAATTAGGAAGACATGAATGGATAGACAAACAGTTGGATAGACAGATACACAGGCAGAAAAACTGATACAAATTGACCTATGAGCAGACAGACATAGACAGATGGAAAGATTAAGTGACAGACATAGAGAGATGGATAAACAGAGAGAGAGAGAGAGAGAGAGAAAGAGAGAGCGAGCGGGGGGGGGGGGAGATACAGAAGATATTGAATGTTAAAGAAGTTATATAATGAAATAGAAAATGTAGAGAAAAAGTTAGCTGAACAGGTAAAGCCAAAGAGAAAGGTGAAATGAAGCAAAGCAGAAAATGTAATGAATGATATCACGAAATTCGGAGGAGGGCCAGAAAGAAAAGGAGAGGGAAATGCACTTAAAACTGCTGAGAGAGAGAGAGAGAGAGAGAGAGAGAGAGAGAGAGAGAGAGAGAGAGAGAGATGCACTTGGACGTCTGAGTAAGAGAGTGGGAGAGTGGAATTAAGGAAGAAAATGAGCAGAGAAGAGACAAGCCTAATGAAAGAAGATAGTGCGGACGAAAATAAATGAGACAGTTGAAGAGAAGGAGTTTTTTACCTGAAGGAAAAAGAGAAGCTGAAGTATAATAAAAAAAATAAAGATGAGAGGTAAAAGAAATATAAAAAACACTAATGCCCTGTAGCAGAAGCCTGCGTTAAAAGAGAAAGTGTGAATAGAATCTAGTGTCAGGAAATGTGAAATCGTTGCATTTTAGACTATTTTTTTTATTTTTTTCATATCCTCCTTTGGCATGATGACGCCTTTTCTTCACACTATTCGGCAGCTCTTGATAGGCTTCAGTGAGTCATTTCGAAGTGGAGATGTTAGATACAACCTTCATTAAGTCCTTAACTGCTACGTGGCTCTCAAAAGCTGAAAAAAAAAAAAAATCAAAACTATCAGCATAACAATTGCACATAACACAACATCGTACGGCTAAGAAGCTAATGATTAAATAAACAATGATCCTAAAATGCAGTCTAGTAATTTATGCTTTCCATTGATTTCAATAAATAGTTTGTTCTTGCAGTTATATAAATATGATTAATGAAAAATTGTACAATGTAATATGAAGGAGCACTCAGGGAAAACAAGACCCGCTCCGTCCAGTTCATCTAAGGGAGTAGCATATGACTAACATTTGACCTTGACATTTGACTACTTTTTCTCAAAATCGAATTATTGCATCCTTGTCATTTTTTTTTTTAAATGAACACATGAAGGAAAAACAATTTAAATAGAAGAACAGTCTGACCAAATTTCGCCCAAATTACATCGAAACTGATTTAGTTTACCTCCAGCAGTCCCATGACGGTGACCTTTGGCCTGGTGCATTCAAAACTGAATACCTTCATGCATGTCTGATCTGCGACCCTTACACCGAGTTTGGTGGGTGGAGGAGGGCCCCTGACACACAGTCCTGAACTGGCAAGATGTATGCCCAGAGTTTTCAAGATAAAGGAATGAAATTTTATATGGGTATACTTACAGGCTCAGGATTTAGGCATCACAAAACCTGCACTTTAGAGTTTTTGGATGGGTCGGGAACAACCCTCATCTTCCACTATTGTTCACAGTTGTAAAAAGAAAGCAATGAAATCTCGTACACACAGTATAGCATAGGTATAGCCCCAGGTAGGTCATGGACACAATAGGAAATAAGATGGATTTTTGGTGAGGGAATACCGTCCACCCCCCAGTCCCCGAATGAAAGATCTACAATTTTTCCAAGGTCAGTGTATTAGTGTGTCAGTTATTAATGGGGGTATGAGTGTATACGAGTGAAGGGGTGTTAGTTGAAGAGAGGGTAGCTAGATGGCATGGAGGCAATTCGTTTGCTGTGATTCTTTCCAGAATTACATGGTCTGGCGTTAGACATAGACGGACAGATAGACAGATAGATAGATAGATTGATTAATTGAGAGATGAAATGCAGTGGGTGTTGACTTGGTGAGGTGAGTGGGTGGGCATGGACCGTTCACGCATGGCACATCATCCACCCAAGAAACTACCAAAATAGTGTTTAACACTGCTATTTTAAAATGGCAGCTTATCTAACCTGAGCAACGCAGGACGGCACTGCTAGTTTTCAATAATCTTTAGAAATTATTGGAAAAATATATACTTCCTTACTGAACATCCTCTTTTTGTGTTGTAAAGAGGTGCCTTCATATGGTGGCATCGATATAACGGCGACTCAACTGCCCGGTCACGTAAAAGTCACTCAACTACTTCCGTAACTCCCGAAAGGAGGATGGTAGACTGTGGGAGAATGAAAACTTCATCCTATATTCCACTGCGTTCACACTTCAGAGAAGCCTGGGGAAACAACAACAGCTCCAGCAACAACATCAGACTTCACAGCCTCACACAAAAACAAACAACACCTAAACACGCTCCGGACAAGAAAAAAGTTAACTTTCCCGCCACGAGAGGACCACGGCTGTTCCCATTCTGTTTTCGCATTAAGAACCTCATTTTCCCTGGTTTACAATGCTGAAGTATGCAAAGGAAACACAGCATAAGCAAACGGTCTATTTATATAAGGACCACACGGGAAATGGTCCCTACTTTTACGACGCTCGAGGATTTTATGACATTCAGGCTCTTGGGTGTTATTCCGCCTCTTCCCTCAACTTCGTCACTTCTGGAACACCAAAAACGAACATTCTTGCTGGGTGTATTTTCTCGCCTCTTCCTTTTACTCCAGCTTAACAAGAAAAGTAAATGCTCGTGTTGAATGCATTTTCTCACTTCTTCATGCAACTTTAACGTTTATGAAACACGGAAAAGGAACAGAGTGTTTCGAGCTGTAGTTTCCATTGTGTCATAAATGTAGAAAACATCGGTGTATTTTTCCAAATTTCCTGTTCCTTCAGTGTTATCATCTTCCCTTCTCCCAACTTCATCCCCTCTGGAACTCGAAAAAAAAAAAAAAAAAAAGGATGTTACCACTTTTAGTCTGCTAGGTTTGAAAATTAAAATATATTAAAATGTTTGTCAATTCTTCTAGTTCTGATGAAGGTTCACATATTTTCTCCTCTCTACTTCGGCTCATTTTGAGCAAGAAGAAGCATACAGTGTACCTCCACATTCTCAAAATATTCAAATATATAAACTAGAGGGGCACTCAGTGGAGCGCACCTCTTCAACAAGGGCAAAGTAATTTTCAAACCACTCTTCATAATGGGTTAGAATTTCAGATCATTCATTAGGGTTTCGCAGAAAGTGTTTTCGGGATCCAGAATCTGTAATGCGATCCTGATTGGTCCCGAAAGTTGATCGATTGTTCGCTGGGCCATAGGCCATCTACCCACTAAATTTGGTCCAAATATCTGTTTTAGTATTTGAGTAATACTGATAACAGACAAACAAAGAAACAAACAAACAGGGGTGAAAACATACTCTCCTTATCGGAGAGAATAACTAACTAATTAAATATATACGCTGTATATATATATATATATATATATATATATATATATATATATATATATATTTATTTATATAAGAATTTTTTAAAAATTTTCAGTATCTTCTAATTTCAACTGTGTTCGCGCCTCCTCTCAGTGTTTCGTCCCCTTAGATACGCAAAAGGGAACGACAGTATTGTCAGTACCACTACTGTTCCAGTATGAAAGACAATATTAATCTGTTCTACTGGGAGTCAATACTCCCACTTCTTCTGTTGTGTATTCTCTCTAGTTCAGTCCTTAAGGAATGGGAAAGAGGTACTGTATGTCAATTTCAGCCTCAGTATCTCCAAATGTGTGAGAAAATTCTACCCTACTCCGTCCATACGTGAAAAAAAAGTCATGTTGGTGGTGATGATGATGATGATAAGGAGGAAGAGGAAGAAGAAGAAGAAGAAAAAGAAAGAAAGAAAGAAGAAGAAGTAGAAGAAGAAGAAGAAGAAGGAGAAGAAAAAAGCAAGAAGAAGAAAAAAAAAGAATGAAAGAAGAAGAAAAAGAAGATTAAGAAAGAAGCAGAAGAAGAAAATGAAAGAAAAAAAGAGGACGGTGATGAGGAGGGAGACGACGATTAAGATTTTTTAAAAAGATGGTCAGGATTATTTATATGTATTTCCGACTAAACTCTCTGCATCGGTCCCAAAAATTCCCGAAGAAGGAAACTTGTTAAATTATTTCGTTTTTTACGCTGTATCACTGAAGTATGTAGCAGAAGTATTCCAGTTCAAGTCCATTTCTCCAGCTTTTTTTGATGTGCACTCGTCTTCTTTCTGTCCTCTGGTCCTCAACATTCATGAAAAAGACAAACAGTAACGTATGGTATCACACAAATTAAGTCCCTCTAATACGCGTAAAAGAGCTATAATGTCAGTTGCAGGCCATTCATCCCCAACGCGAGATAATTAAGGTAACTTTTATGAGATGGTTCAGTTCTTCTCTAATGAGTACACTCTCTTTTCTCTACTTTGGTTCTTCATACACGAAAGATGACCGTCGTATTAATTTCTTAACTTTACAATCTTGAAATAGTGAGAATACTGTACGGTATCCATTTTACTCTAACCTGGCCTAAAATTCCCGCCTCTCCATCTCAAATATTGGGTTGTAACAGGAAATTAACACTAATACAGGGGTAGTCACGAACAAATGCTACGGAAAGGAAACGGAACGTTGTCCTTTTCGTCCATCGAGCTACATGAAATAAGCTGTACAAGGACGATTATCTGGACCAGGTTAAGGAGAAACGAGTTTAGTTCAGTTCGATGTAGCCTGCAATACACCTTATACTTTATGGTGGGGATTGTGTAAAGTTTAATAAAATTTGGATCTACTTCCCGTTCCGCACCTGGAAGAGAACTGCGGTACAGAGTGCGTGGGTCAAGTGGGAAGGAGACCATGTAGGAGGCAGTAAAAACACTCTGGCCTGGCAGTGACCTATTACTGGCGATTTCTTGTTTCTAATGGCGGTCAGGAGTCTGAGAGTCTTCTTATGTAACCGAACAGGGCAGTTTCATTACTGGGTGTGTGCCAAGGTTAAGAGTTCCATTGCATCATCATCATCATCATCCTAAAACACTCGACTCAAACCAGTTGGCTATTGCTATGTAACCGACCAGATCAGTTTCTATTTTGGGTATACAGTAGGATGAGGGTAATACTGTAACTCTCTTGCATCAACTCGTCAACATCATCGTTATCTGAAGACACTCCATTCATACCTAACCCTGTCATGGTCATGCGATTAACAGTTAGCTGGGAGAGAATCATAAAGTCTGAATGTTAATACTGTATTCGTTAATTAACTTCAATATTATAGATGGGCAAACAGTAGGTGATTATATTCAGTTGTAGATGAATCTTTGAAACCTGAGCGTTAACCAGTTCAGTCGCAGTTTGACTCCGAAGTTAATGCTTCTATATTTTACTGTCCGCCTCTTCCTCTCACCACATCTCTAGGTTCCTACTTCTCCGCCCTGGTTGCCACCTTTTAACTGTTCCGTGAATGTCGTGACGAGCAAAGTGATGAACTTAAAAAATAACACATCAGCCTATGAAAAGATACACAAAAGAGCTGCAAAAAGTGAAGCAGTAAAGTTGAAAAACGAAACGAGGAAAATACTAACATAAGAAGAAGGCCGGAAGTTACTGAGTCTGTTGGAAGAATGCCCACGACCACCAAGGATGAGAGGACTTCCCAAAGTGCATAAACAAGGTATACCTGTGAGACTGATTACGTCTGGGATAGGAGGCGCACCCCACAAACTAACCAAGTTTGCAAAGCCCATATCTAGTGCAACAGGCACCATCGACGATGCTCACCGGAACAACTTAAAACAAATGATTTACTTACGAGATTTTAGTGAGTTTTGACGCAAATTTCTTCAACACGAATATGCCAGCAGAAGGGACCTTGCCAGCAACGGACGGGGCGTTGGAAGATTTATGAGCTGAAGTGCTGCCAGTACCAAGGGGAAACTTTATTAAACTTGTGTCACGATGTGTGGAATTTGGAGCGTTTGTCTTCAACAGAAAAAGAATTTGTACAACACAAAGGCCTATCCATGGATTCCCCCCTTAATGCCGTCATGACCTTCCTCTACATGGAGACACTAAAGGCTGACAATTACAAGCGGATTATGGACAGGGGATCTACATGGCTCAGATATGTTGATGATGTGCTAGTTATTGTGCCAGGTGGAACAGATAGAGATAATAAATTAAGGATACTGAGCAGTGTAAACTGTAATATCCAATTCACAGTAGAAAAAGAGATAGATTATAGATTGTCATTTCTGGATACCCTAACATCGAGAAAAGATAGAGAAGTAAAATTCACAGTTTACAGGAAGCCAACCAACAAGGACGATTTCGTTCATTATCTATCCGCTCACAATAACAGAACGAAATCGGGCGTAGTGCGTAGTGATAGGTTTCTTCTTGGGAGCTTTTAGGATATGCAGTACAGATTTCTTAAGGGAGTAATGTAAATATTTAATAGAGACATTTAAAAAGCTGTGTTACCCTGAAGGTTGGCTCATAAGTCTCAAAAACAAAGCAGAAAAGGATACTGAAGAGTAACAGAGGTTACAATATGAAAACGAATACTGAGAATGAAAGATACGTATCAGCCCCAAACTAGGACAAGGCTTTTATAATAGGTGAATAATAACAAAAAAAAAAAAAAAAAAAAAAAGGGATTACGAATAGCTTCTTCATCAAGGGTAAAGATCAGCCAGCTAGTAAAGGGCTAAGGTGAAAGCAACGCTAGTTGGAACAGCGTCATTCATAGTATGCCTCGTAGTAGTTGCTCAAAATTATATATAGATCAAATGGGGAGAGGTTTTGCGAAAAGACTAACACAACATAAGGCAGATTTGCTTAGGCATAACACTTCAAATTCCTTAGTTCTGTGTATAGATCAGTGCCAGTATCTACCAAAGTGGCAGGCATGTACGATTTTAAAGAAAAGGTTAGACAAAAAATTAGAAAAGCTTTAGAGGCGGCCCATATAGGCATACTGGGAGCCACTAATTATTGAGATGGCTTTATTTGTTGGTCAGTCACTGCAGCAGGTGTAGTTTTAAGTTCACCAAATGGGAGTAGAAGAGGAAGCAATTAGGTACAGGGATGGACGGGGTCAGGTTGCGGCAGGACCACCAGGCTAGGTCAACACAATAGAGGAAGGCAGCCAGTCAGCAAAGGGCACGACAAAGGTCCCAGGGACGTCCTGTATATAAATATCTGTGATTTCCTCACTTTTGCACAGTCTCTTTGAGGACGGACTCTGTGTAGTCCGAAGCTTTTGAGAACTTAAGAACTTAAGCTCTTTCCTGTTTTTACCTTCCACCAGTTCCTATCCAGTTTATCAAATGAACCACACACACACACACACACACACACACACACACACACACACACACACACACACACACACACACACACACCGCTCGCTGGTGCAGTGGTAACGTTCTCGCTTGCCAACTGGTGGACGGGAGTTCGCGCCTCACTCAGGTTGCGAAAAGTTTCACTGACGAAGTGGGTGGTTACTGTCCCCCTTGAGCAAGGGGACGGGTGTGTGCATGTGTGAAAGTCACAGCCTTGCCCTTAGATCGGACTATATGAGCTCTCAGCTCCCTTCCGGGAGGGTAAAAGCTGACGATCACGACCATCAAGTGATCCTGACCGACACGGTGAATTACACACACACACATACTTATATATATATATATATATATATATATATATATATATATATATATATATACTCCTTGAACTCTTTGTACGACTGACTGAAAATCCTTTAGCTCTATCACACTTTGGACTGCAGAGTTAAAACCTAGAGTATGTTGCGAGCTATGACTTGTGGCTTCCATAATACTGCCGTCACCTGCATTCCATTCCCACTCCTGACATCCCTCCTCTCCAGTAGTCCCTCCTAACATCCCTCCCCTCGCTTGTCCGCCCCTCTGTTCATGTGACCTCCTCTTCCCTTCCATAGCCTCCCCTCGCTATTTTCTCTTCCATTGCCCCCAGATATCCTCCCCTCCCCTCCCCTCACCTCATCTCACCTCCATTCCCCTGTCCTTTTCACCCAAAGCCTCCTCCCCTCCCTCCCTCCCCTCTCCCCTCCCCCCATACTAGAGTATGCTGGATGGCTCCTGCCCAAACTTCTACTGCAACACGTTGCTCTCTGCTCGCCTGTTTTATTACTATATTTCTCTATTCTTCACGTATTTCCCTTCTTGCGACTTCTTTTATTTCTTGGCTGACTTCATTTTATTTATCAACCCTGTCTCTCTCGTATATTATTTCTTTCACTCGCCTCTGTTTTTCCTTTCCTTGACTGCTTTTATTTCTTTTAGGCGGTAGATGGTGGCGACCAGCATCCATTCACTTGATGTAATTCTGCCAACTTCTTCCTTCGGCTTTATCATTCTTCTTCTGTGTCTGTCCTCCTTTCTTCCTTCTCAGTTCCTTCCTATCATTTTTTTATCACTTTCCTGTTAAGGTGGTTTTGCACTGGGTGGCAAGCCTAATGGTTTCCTATTACCCAGGAAACCATTTTCAACACTGGAAAGTAACCATATAGCTAAATAAAGGGATGATGTCGATTCTACTAACATGCTCCTGTTTATTGGGTGCAGAAATGCAAATACGGTGTCCACCCAAGAACCAAACTTCCACACTCCACGCACCTCGTTTTGGCAAGGCTCTGTCTGCCGCAACGGAACATTGCTGCGCTATACAGGACGGCCTTTCAGAGGCATTTGCATGCCTGTGGTTGATGGGTCTGCTTGGCCAGACAGACCGAAGTTACTCAGCAACAACCGTACTCTACTTTTCCACTTGACTCAACTTTACTTGATAATAATAATAATAATAATAATAATAATAATAATAGTAATAATAATAATAATAATAATAATAATAATAATAATAATAATTATTATTATTATTATTATTATTATTATTATTATTATTATTATTATTATTATTATTATTATTATTTTTATTAATACTACTACTACTACTACTACATCAGTTATAATAATAATAGTAATAATAATAATAATAATAATAATTATTATTATTATTATTATTATTCTCTTATTATTATTATTATTATTATTATTATTATTATTATTATTACTATTATTCTATTATTATTATTATTATTATTAAACAATATTCCTTTACTTATAGTCTTCTGTGGCGTATTCTTCTTGTAATTTTCATAATTTTTATATTCTTAACTTGCCTCTTTACTGTTTTTTACTCATCATCTTACTTTATTATTTGTACATATACCTTTCTTTATTCTTTTCCCTTCATTTGCCAGTTCTATATTTTCCTTAAATTTTCCCTGCTTTATTTTCCTTGATATTCGTGTTGTTAATTTTTCTTCCCTTTCCTCCTCCACATTTTCTTCCCTTGCCCCTTCTTTGTTTTCTTCTTTTGTCTCTTTGCTTTTTTCCTTCGGTCTTCTGCATTTTCATCCCTTCCTTTTATTTTTTCTTCCTTTTGCCTCCTGTACAATATATTTTTTTATCTAGCCTCCTCTAGTTTATATTTTCCCGCCCTTTCTTTTTTTTTCTTTCCTTGCCACTTATTTATTTTCATGTACTCATTTATATTCATTCAGTTGCCTAAAATTTTCCACTAAACGGTTCTCTTTTAGCCTTCTTATCCCAGTTTATTTTTGAAGTACGAGATGATGATGGGACGCATTTGGCCTTCTTATGTGATTCCTGACTGATTTCTGTAATATAGGATGCAGGCTGAGCACACTTAATAACCACAGGCGTTGCAAGAAAATGGCCTTCAATAGGGGTTTGCATTCCACTTCGTTTTTTAAGGTTTAAGCATGCAATCTTTAATCTCGTATTTTAAAGTTTTTACAGTCTATCCATAACATAGGGATTTTTAAGCTCCCAGGCCCGTACTGTCGTGGTCCAAGCGGCTCCCGGCACCTCTTCTCTCTCACCTGTTTTATGTATCTGAGACATTAATATACAAACCAGTCCATAACAATCCTCTTCCTCAGTCAGCGTTATCAGTGCTCATCCTGCATTATTTATTCCCTTTCTGCTAACACTACAGCAGCCACACCAGCAGACTGAGCCATCCCCGCAACACCTAGGATACCGCCAGGTGAGATTTTAGTGGAGCGCTATTTACGGACCACCCTGATTGCTTGTGTCTAACTTATGCAATATGGGTCAATATAAAACAGACATTAAGAGCACACAAAACAATAAGCGGTAACATGGAAATTTCAATTGCTATGGAGACGTGGATGGAAATATAAGGGGCACACACACACACACACACACACACACACACACACACACACACACACACACACACACACACACACACACACACACACACACACACACACACACACACACAATCTGTAATGTGCAAAATCAATGGCTAAGGAGAAGGGGCTGTTAATCCTAAACTGACGAGAATGCAGCAACAACACCCACAAGAGTACGAAACTTCCCGACACTCCCATAAATTCACACTTTGCTTAGATATTCAACACTCAGCCATAAACTGGACTCGTTGATTGTTATCTTTCACATTCGTAGCGTTCAACTGCTGATGCATCTGTTTGAGGATGGATGAGGATGGGGAGGAGCAGATGGGGGTGGGGATAAGAGGGATAGGAGGAAAACAGGGAGGGAATGTGAAGGGGAGGGGAAGTGGGGGCAGGAGGATACGTGGAAAGATAAAACAAAAAGGAAAGAGGAGAGTAGTGGGAAGGAAAGAAAAGAAAAAGAGAGGGAATGGGGAAAATGAAAGGGAGAGGTGAGAAGGGAGCAGATAGGAGGGAATGAGGGGGAGGCGAGTCATGAGAAGGAGAGTTGGAATAATATCAGAGAGAGGGAGAGATAAACGAAGGGAGACGAGAGACAAATGAGAGAAAGGAAAGGTTAGGAAGGGAGAGGTGATGGGATCGGAAGGAGAGTGAAGGAGAAGGATGGGGAGGGAGGGGGATTGGGGAAAGAAAAGGAAGGGAAGGAGAAAATGGAGGACAGGGGAGGGAAAGGGAGGGAATGAGAAAGTTGGTGAGAGGAGAGAGAAAGGAAAGAGTGTGCAGGGGGAAGAAAGGGGTGGAGAAGGAGGGGTGAAAGGAGGGGGAAGAGATAGAGTGAAAAGGGGAGAAGGGGAAGGGCGATGCTTTTTACCCATGACTCTCAAAATCTGTTCACCAGCAGCAACAACAATAACATGAAGCACAATAGACCACTTGACGTCGAGTAGTGGTCAGTGAGGTTGTGAACGTCTGTGAATCGAATCCCGGCTGGTCATTCCATCACTAGGCCATCTTTCCATTATATATTACTTCCCTCCCACACTCTTCCCTAAGTCCATCCTCACTCCCTTGATCTCTGCTACTTCTCTCCCCCTCTCTCCCCATCCTCCCACCCTTTCTCTCCCTCAGCACCTTCTCCATCGCTGCCACTTCCCTCCCCCTCTCTCCCCATCCTCCCACCCTTTCTCTCCCTCAGCACCTTCTCCATCGCTGCCACTTCCCTCCCCTTCTCCTTCCTCCACCCCGAATATAAATGACTCCATGAATTTTAAAAGATCGACCGATTTGTTTCGTCTTTCGTATTTGCCACCATAAAGTGCAGTTAGCCTGAGTATCCAGCCAAGCCCGTGGGGAGGAACCAAGAAGAAGAAGAGTAGAGCTTTGCTTCCAGTGATACTTTAGGAGGTA
>NC_137030.1:27325915-27420915 GCF_032717465.1 Coenobita brevimanus | reverse complement strand
AGTATCGCATGAAACAAGGTGGAACTGGATCATCTAGCTCTGATGATTTTGATGTGGCTAAAAATGTTAAACTAGTCCCTCCTTTTAATGAATCTGATTTAACAAAGTATTTTCAGTTGTCTGAGAGGGTAGCTACAGGTTTTAATTGGCCCAAAAAGTATTGGCCAGTACTCCTTCAAACTGTTCTCACCGGTAAAGCTCAGGTAACTTATGCATCTTTGCCTCAGGATCAATCTGATAATTATGATGTAGTTAAGAGCTTGATTCTTAAGGCCTATGAGCTTGTTCCTGAAGCCTATAGAGTAAAATTTAGGACAACTTACAAGCAAGATAAGCAATCCCATGTTGAGTATGCAAAAATCAAAGAAGATCTGTTAGAGCAGTGGTTAAATTCTAAGAATGTGGATTTTGATTTTGGTAAATTTAAGCAGATGATTTTGCTGGAGGACTTCAAAAGGTGTATTAATAAAGATGTAAGCCTATATCTTGATGAGAAAAGAATAGATAATTTGTCTGATGCTGCAGTTTTAGCTGATGAATATATTCTCACTCACAAGAGGTATTCTAAAGCTGAGAGTAAGTACGTTGCCTCTACTCAGAGTACAGGTAACAGGAAAGAGAATAAAGATGATGTTTCCCAGGAAGTAAATACCAGCTCCACCTCTAGATTTCAGAAAAGTAAATGTACTTATTGTAGTAAGCTTGGTCATACTACGGAGAAATGTTTCAGGAGACAGCGTGATGTGAACAAAAAGGAGTCTTAAATATTCAGTCAATTGGTCTAGTGTCCACCCTTGAGAGTTCTCAGAATTCTTTAACCGAGTTAACTGAACCTGCTTTGAGGGGTAAATTAAATTCTCATGATGGAGCTCCTCTTTTGAGCAGTAACGTGGGTGACACTCTCAAGAGTTCATGTGCTAATTTCCTGTCTGATGGTTTTGTCAGTCCTCTGGACAGTGATGACAGGAAATCAGTTAAAATATATCGTGATACAGGTGCTTGCCAATCCCTTATGCTGACCAGTGTTCTAGGCTCTAATGTTAATTCCCCTGATGAAACTAATTTTACAAGGTGTAGGGAATAATTACTTCTCTGTCCCTCTGTGAGAGTGAATTTAGACTCTGGTTTTGTTAATGGTTCCGTTATGGTTGGGTTGGTTGAGACACTCCCAATGTCAGGTGTAACTTTCTTACTTGGAAATGATATTGGTGGAAGTCAAGTGTGTCCAGCTCCTCAGTTGTCTAGTGAACCAGTGACTGCGACCCAGGATTGTGGTGTCCCTGATGTGTTCTCTGCATGTGCTGTCACTAGGACTAAATCTAAAGTTACTGGTGACTTAGAGGATAATGATGATGATGATGTTATCCTAGCTGACACTTTTCTTGCTAATTTGGACCACTCACCAGATGAGGCAGTACCCCGTAGTGTTGATAATTTGTCTCGTCAAGAGTTGGTTGAGTTGCACGTTGCTGACCCTGAGCTGAAAGGTCTAGCTAACTCTGCTTGCAGTGAGGAAGAGTCAGCTAGTGCTTCTACTTGTTATTATATAAAGTCAGGAGTACTTATGAGGTAGTGGAGACTCCCAACAGCATCAGCCGACTGTGAATGGGAGGTTGTACATCAAGTTGTCATCCCTCGTGTTTGTAGGCAGGATATCATTAGAGTGGCTCATGATTTCAGTTTGGCAGGACACCTTGGAGTGAGGAAGACTGTGGCACGCATTTTGAAACACTTCTACTGGCCAGGTATCTTCAGAGATGTATCCTGGTATTGTAAGTCTTGTCACACCTGCCAAGTTGTGGGGAAGTGTAATCAGACCGAAAAGGTTGCACCTCTAGTTCCCATTCCTCCTTTTGAGGCACCATTCACCCGTGTGTTGGTGGATATTGTGGGCCCTCTTCCTAAGACTTCTTCAGGATTTTCTTATGTGTTGACCCTGATTGATATGGCTACTCGTTATCCTGAAGCCATTCCACTTAGAAATATCTCAGCAAAGAACGTGGTTAAGGAAATGTTAGGGTTCTTCTCCAAGTTTGGTCTACCAAAGGAGGTACAGTCAGACCGGGGAAGTAATTTCATGTCAAATGTTTTCAAGCAGTCTCTGAAAGAGTTGGGCATCACCCAGATCACGTCTTCAGCTTACCATCCCCAGACCCAAGGAGCGTTGGAGAGATATCATCAAACACTCAAATCGATGCTCAAGAAATACTGTTTGGAACATCAGAAAGACTGGGATAAAGGTTTTCCATTCGTTGTATGTGCCGCAAGAGAATCTCAAAATGAATCACTGGGCTTCTCACCCTTTGAACTACTGTTTGGCCATGAAGTAAGAGGACCCCTTAAGTTACTCAAAGAATGCTGGCTGTCGGAGGAAGATGACGTCAACCTGCTGGAGTATGTGATGAAGTTCAAAGAACGGCTGTCCACTGCTTTACAGCTGGCGAGAGAGAATTTAGGAGCAGCTCAGGAGAAGATGAAGACTTGGTATGATAAGAAGTCCAGGTTACGCCACTTTCAGCCAGGAGATCAGGTTTTGATTCTGCAACCGGTGCATGGGCAACCTCTTCAAGCCAAGTTTAGTGGTCCTTATTTCATGGAGAAGAAACTCAGTGATGTCAACTATGTCATCGCTACACCAGATCGCAGAAAGAACAAGCAACTTTGTCACATCAACATGCTAAAGTTATATCACAGGTGGGACGAAAATAACCCAGTCTGCACTGTAGCTGTTCCACCCGAGTCTGCAAGTGAAGTTCTCCCATGCAGCATCAGCCTGAGTGATGGTTTGGGGAAGAATCCTGATATCATGAATGATCTCCAGGCTAAGCTTTCTCATCTAACTCCCGAGGAAAGGCAGGAGTTTTCGGCATTACTGCAGGAGTACCCGCAAGTGTTCCGTGCCACTCCAGGAAGAACCACTGTGTTGATGCATGATGTCGATGTTGGAGACGCAAAGCCAATTAAACTGCCTCCTTACCGTGTGAACCCAGTGAAAGTTCCTCTCATCCAGAAGGAGCTTGGCTACCTGTTGGACCACAAGATGATTGAGCCCTGTCAGAGCGAGTGGAGTTCTCCTGTCACTCTAGTCCCTAAGCCAGGTGGGTCACAGCGGCTTTGCATCGACTACAGACGTGTTAATCAGATAACCAAAACAGACACTTACCCTCTCCCTCGCGTGGAAGATTGCATAGACAAGATCGGAAGGGCTAGGTACATAAGTAAGTTTGATTTGTTAAAGGGATACTGGCAAGTACCTATGACTGAATGTGCTAGGGAGATCTCATGTTTTGTAACACTAGGAAAGACTTTTGCTTGTTCTGTAATGCCATATGGTATGAAAAATGGACCAGCCACATTTCAGAAGCTAATGAATGTTGTAACAGAGGGTTTGGCAGGGTGTGTTGTCAGTAAATTTCTTGAGCGTTTGGTTCAGGCTAATCTTGTAGCTAATTTATCAAAGTGTGAGTCTGGTCAAGCTAAAGTTCAGTACCTTCGGTACGTAATTGGTGATGGACACGTTGCACCACCAGCAGCTAATGTTCAGGTTATAAGTGATCTTCCCAGACCTAAAAGTAGGAAAGAGCTACAAAGATTTTTGGGAATGGTAGGTTATTACAGGAGATTTGTTCTTAACTTTTCTATTCTTGTATCACCACTTACAGACCTACTGAAAAAGGGAGTTAAATTTGTCTGGACCGATAACTGTGAATCCTCTTTCAGCAAACTTAAAGCTATTCTGTTAAGTCAGCCAGTGCTCGCTACTCCAAATTTTGCTAAGCCTTTTTAGATGGCTGTTGACGCAAGTGATACAGGAGCTGGGGCTGTTTTACTGCAGGAGGATGATCAGGGTATTGAACACCCTGTATCTTATTACAGTAAGAAGTTCACTCCACCTCAAAAGAACTACTCCACTATTGAGAAAGAGCTTTTGGCCTTGATTTTGGGTTTACAGCATTTTTCATTTTATTTGTGTTCTAGTTTTGACCCCATAGCGATCATAACCCACTGAAATTCCTTAGTAAGTTTAAAGATAAAAATCAGAGATTGACAAGATGGAGTCTACTTCTTCAGGAGTATTCATTAGACATACAACATGTCAAGGGGAAAGAAAATGTTATTGCAGATTACTTATCTAGACTTTAGACAGATTGTTTTAGAGTAATAAGAAATTTTCTTTGTAAATTTATTTATTTATGCAGTATGCTGCATGTTTGATCACGATTCGCCTCGTGGCTTCCATAGTGACCAAGCTTCCGTGTTCTACCTCACTCCCCCCTTCTCCTCCCTTATAGTAGTGTAAGTCGTTCTTTCTGTTGTTCAGCGCAGGAGTGTCAACTCTTTGTCCCCTATGGCTTCATTTGCGCGTCCTTCTTACAAGTTGTATCAAGCTCTGCTGGCCCCTATACTGTATAATGAGCTCAGTCTCTGCATTAATTGCCACTTAGATCTACTCCTCATTTTGTTCACATCTCTGTCCTCCCCTGTATAGTGTATTATTATTTTTGTGAGTGCTCAGGAAGTCTCCAACCATCTAGCTGCTGTATAGCTTGAGTATAAGTGTTGTTACATTTTTTCTTGTCCTGTTTAGCATAAGGCGTTAATTCGCAGGCCTGGTAAGGTTTTTGTGATTAACGGAGAGTTTTTACTGTCAGCCAGTAGTAATAATATTTTGTATCTGTATTAATATATCTTGCTTTAACTGAGCATTATCCGGTTCTCTCATTTATCAGGGCTGACTTAGATAAATTTACTCTTGCTAATTTGGTGTTAATAGAGGCTATTGCAGTTAACCATATATTTAACCTGTTTTTTGCCATTACATTATCCTTATGAGTCCTGAATGTTTAGTTGTTAGTTTGAGCATTAAACTTTTACTTGTAATTTTACCTAACTCTTTTGTTTTGAACGTGGAACTTTGCGGGACAGTAGTGATTTTAGTATTCTCCCTTGAAGTGTTCGTTATCTCTCTCTGTTCCGTAACAGTGTGTAAAACTTCTTGAAGTTGGTAGCAATTCTCGTGCATCACCAGTGGCGATTGTGCCAAGGTATTAAGTGCACGGTAGTGCTATTAATAGGGATGGGCAGGAAACAGAAAACATCGGAAGCGCTTCGCTGTTACAACTCTCCATCTGACCAAGCACATACCCCCCCCCCACGTCCTTGAACATTTTACGAAGTGTACAACGGCACTCACCTGCCCTCCCTCCCTTTTGCATAACACAGAGACATTAAACTTAAAAATTTCAGTAGTTTATTCCTGATAATAATGAAGTTATGAGCACATCTGATGAAATTATGATTCGTGCCTTTTTCATTTAGACAGCCACTTTTTTATGATAGCATAATATGTACTGTCATAAAGCTTCATACATAATTAGATATTCATATAATAATGTATCACATACAATTGCTGCCTTCTAGGTGTAATAACTGCTAAGTTTTAGTAGAAGAATGAATTGGGCTTATCAGATGCCTTGTGCAGGTCGCATTAAGTCTCTGAGACCTTTTTTTTCCTTATTAAAAAACAAAAATCATTAAGACACAGCATTCTACCTATCAAAAGGCACCAGTTCACAGTAAGAAATAACTATGTGAAATTTCATGACTCTGTAGTGAACGCTTTCTGAGTTCTGGTCCGGAAGAATTATCTCCACGCCACTTACTGTTGTTGATCCCAGTGATAATAATACCCTCCTCTGACTTCATCAGGTGGAGGGTAAAAACAGCAAGTAAAAATCACAGCTAGGAAAGAAGATTAGGGAATTTTGAGTTGATATTCATATTGGCCATGTAATTTTACGTTTGCATGCAAAAACTGAATTCAGCTGAGTCAAGCACAGGCGAGTTTTGGCAAGTTAAAAACTTGAAAAAATGCGCATGTTTGCCAGTCTTGTTCTCAGTTTCTTAGCTCGCTTAATTCAAGAAAATACAGATATACAGCCTATAAGAAACCCACCATAAGACTTGCTATCACCTGGGGCAATGCAGTGATTAAGTTCTTTGTAATTTGACGAAGCAAAAATCTCATTCCGATGCTATTAATAATGAGATGTGAAACTGATATTCCTTTAGAATTTGGATGCTCAAGTCTGTAGGTTTTTGGATGCTCAAGTCCGTAGATTTCTCATACATGACAAGTTAATAACACGGTAGTGCTGTTAGTGGGGATGGGCAGGAACCAGCAAAAATAGCAATTCAAAATCACACCTAAGAAAGAACATTAGCGAATGATGGTTTGATATTCACAATGGCCGTGTAATTTTGTGTTCACTTGCAAAAAATTAAGTCAACTGAGCCGTGATCACACAAGTTATGGCAGGTTAAGAACCTGAAAATATTCACGCTTTTGTCAATCATCATTTCTTCTTCTTCTTCTCAGTTTCTTAGCTCACTTAATCTGAGAAACTATGTATGTACAGCCTATAAGAAACCCACCATAAGACTCACAGCCACCGGGAGCAGTGCAGTGACTAAGTGTTTTGTAAATAAATCAAACTTGTCATTAAGCACACAACTGCCTTTAACTAAAGCACAAAGGCCAAGCGCGCCATGTCCGTTTCCAAGTAACGCACAGATGTAAATGTTGAGTGTGGAGAGTTACATTTTTCAATGCAGAAGAAGTAGAGGAAGCCCCCAAAGGTGATTTTCCTCCGTCCCCTCCCAAAGGGTGGTGTCCGGGGTGGCCGAGGTGGTGGGTGTGACCGGAGCAGCCGCAAGTGTAGGCCTATAGTAAGTAGCCGTAGTTATTTACACTCATAGTATTATACAGCTTAACATCAGTGATGCTTTTCATTGCTGCAAATGTACATAAAGAATGATAATTTTTAGTCAAACAATACATTACATACTAGATTGTGTTCTATCTATTGTCAGACGCCTTAATCCCGTAAGGGGTGGCAACAAACAAATCGCCTCCATGTCGTCCTGTCTCCCTCCATTTTAATGCCTTGCTCCCAGCTCACACACCCCTCCATTCCTTCATCTCATCCTTGGCCTCCCCCTCCCTCTCCCTCCCTACACGTCACCCACATACACTCTCTTCATCAGTCTCTCGCTCTCCGTCCTATCCACATGGCCAAACCACCTCAATATGTTTCTCCTTACAGTACGCTTCCTGTCACATCCATACCACAACGCTCCTTCACTTCCTTATTTGTCAGTCTGTCTCTCCAAGTGACTCAAGATGCTCCTCTCAAATAACTCATTTCCACTGCCCTCACTATTGACTTGTGTCCCGCCAACAAGGTCCAAGCTTCACTTCCATACGTAAGTGTTGATTGTGCTATATATATATATCATCATCATCATCATCCGGACCTCCTTTCCCACCCAAGGGCAGGGTGAGGGCCTATATATATATATATATATATATATATATATATATATATATATATATGTATATATATAACTATATATATACCTATGCTGCTTCCCCCAAGGAAAGGGAGGTAGCCGAGACAGGACGACACACTCTCCATTTACTCATCCATTTAAACACATTCATTCACATCTTAGCCCCAAAGGGGAGAACGGACAGATCCTCACCGCACCACACCGCACAAGGGTCAACTGCGCAATGCAATCAGTGACATCCGCAGCAGGGCCCGACAGCAGAACTGGTTTACCCCTGCCACATCATAACATACCCATCCCCTTACCCGCACCTGACCTGACTAGCTGATCAGACCAAATGCGGGAGAATATCCCTCAGGGCTGCGTCATCACTTATTTATTCACAATTTCTCTCCATTTATTTCTGTCACGCACAGCCACTCTTCCTTGCTCAACAGACATCCCTCTCGCATCCAGCGCTCTCTTCACACTATCCATCCATCCTATTCGTGGTCTTCCTCTCAGCCTTACACCTCTCACATCAGATCTAGTTATCTTTTTCACCAATCGCTCATTATCCATTCTCTCCATATGCCCAAACCATCGCAACACCCTCTGCTCAACTCTACCAGCTATCTCCTGAACAACTCCAGTTCTCCTTCGCACTTCATCATTTCGCACTCGATCCATACGCGTCACTCCACACATACTCCTCAGACACCTCATCTCCATTACATTCAAACTTTTCCTCTCTGCTACACCCATATTCCATGTTTCAGCCCCATATAATGCAGTCGGTACCACAACACCCTCATACAGCCTTCTCTTTACATCCATTCTAAGCGAACGACATTTAAACACTTTTTTCATTCCTCCCAGCACCTTTCCTACTTCTTTTATTCTAAACTTCACTTCTGCATCTATTCTTCCATCCACAGCAACATGTGACCCTAGATATTTAAAACAATCTACCTCCTCAAGCAACTCACCATTCAAAACTATATTCATCCCCCTACCATCTATCAACCTCGTACACTTCATCACTTTACTCTTATTCTCATTTACTTTCAAATTCCTCCTTTCACACACCCTTCCAAACTCCTCTACCAACTGTCTCAATCTCTCCTCTGAATCGGTCACCAGTGCAGTATCATCTGCAAACAGCAGCTGCTTCAGATTCCAATCTCCACCATCAACATTTACCAGACTCAGACCACCTAAAACTCTTGCATTCACCTCCTTACAACACCATCCATGTAAATATTAAACAACCAAGGTGACATCACACATCCCTGTCGCAGCCCCACTCTCACGGGAAACCAATCACTCACAGCATTTCCCACTCTTACACATGCTCTACTATTTACATAAAAACTTTTCACCCCTTTTAGTAACCTACCATCAAGTCCATACAATCTTAAAACAGTCCACAAAGCCTCCCTATCAATTCTATCATACGCTTTCTCTAAATCCATAAATGCCCAAAACACATCCTTGCCTTTCGCTAAATACTTTTCACACACTTGTCTCACAGCAAACACCTGATCAACGCATCCCTCCCTCTCCTAAAGCCACACTGCTCATCACTAATCACTCCCTCTGTACCCTCTCTAACTCTCATAATTAACACTCTACCATACACCTTACCTACAACACTCAACAGACTTATACCCCTAAAGCTAGTACATTCATACTTATCACCCTTGCCTTTATACAACGGGACCACACAAGCACTTGCCCAGTCAATTGGCACCATACCTTTCTCAAAGCACACATTCAACAATCTTACTAACCAGTCAACAATAGTCACTCCACCACCCTTCAGGCATTCCACAGCACACCCATCCATACCTGCAGCTTTCCCTGTTTTCATCTCCTTTACTGCCTTCTCCACTTCCTCCTTCGTGATCAAGGAATCATTCAACTCTCCCAACACATTTATTCCTTGCACCCTTCCATCCGCCACAATCTCAGCCACCCTTTCCTCCTCTACATTTAATAATCTTTCAAAATACTCTGCCCATCTCTTCCTTACTGCATCCATCTCAATTAACATCCCTCCATCCACTGCTTTTACTCGTTCTTCCTTCCCAGACTCTCCCTTTCGCACCCTTTTCACCTCCTTCCAAAACATTTTCTTATTCTGTTGAAAATTCTCTGTCAGCCGCCTACCCCACCTCTCATCTGCTGCCACTTTAGCATCACGCACAGCCCTTCTCGCTCTATTCCTCTTTTCCTTATACCTTTCATATGACATCTCATCCTTCCTCTGCAGCCACACTTCATATGCACGTCTCTTCTCGGCCACAGCCATACTTACTTCCTCACACCACCATTCACTTCCTTTTCTTACACCACCACCCACACGTCTCACACCACACACCTCTTCTGCATGCCCCACCACAGCACTCTTAAACAACTGCCATTCCTCCTCCACGCTGCCATTTTCCCGATCTTTCACTGCGTTCCACTCATCTTTCAATTTCTCCTGATACTCTATCTTTTTCTCTCTTTTATCCAACTCACTCACTTTCAAAACCTCCCTGCCACACCTAACCCTCCTAGCTCTCACCCATCTCTTACCTACTCTTAACTTTCCCTCCACCAGGTAGTGGTCAGACATACCTCCACCCTCCCCTCTTAGAACTCTCACATCCAACAATCTTCCTATTACATTCCTAGACACAACCACATAGTCCATCAAAGCTCTATCAACAACCCTTCCACCCTCCTGTCTCACCCATGTATACTTATAAATATCTTTCTTCTCAAACAGCGTATTCCCAATCACCATCTCTCGCTTAACACATATCGCTATCATTCGTTCCCCATTTTCATTTCTTCCAGGCACACCATGCATACCAACTACGCCTTCAACTGCTACATATATATATATATATATATATATATATATATATATATATATGTAGGAGTTGTTTGTTTGTTCTTCAATCACGCCCAAACCATGGGCCAGAATCCCCCAGACAATTATATACTCTGAATCAGGGTGACCCAAGGATAGTTTTAGGGGGTCAAAATTCAAATCTGGGTCAATTGAGGTCACCGGGCTAAATGAGGTTGACCTCCGAGGTCGTTTGAGGTCACTGATCAAAGGTCATTTGACGTCACCGGTAAAACATGCTCGAACGACTTAACCTGGCAGCCCAATTTTTGGCATGGAGACTCACATGACCTCCTGTTCAGACATAGGCTATGTGAGGTTGACATCCGGGGTCATTTTAGGTCACTGGTTGGGGTCATTTGAAGTCACCGGAAATACATGCTCGAATGACTGGACCCAGCAGCCCAATGTTTGCATAGAGACTCACACGACCTCCTGTTCGTACATAGGCTATGTGATATTGACCTTCGAGATCATTTGAGGTCACTGGTCGGAGGTCATTTGAGGTGACCGGTAACAGCATCCAAGTGTGCAAAAATAAGTGTGCGTCAGTCTGCGAAATCTGAGATAGAAAGTTCCTGTGTGGTAGGACCCCATATTATATTTACAAATCGTAATAGATAGATAGATAAATAGATAGATAGAAACAGGGAGTCAGATGATGAGAAGGTGTTGTGTCTGTGAGAATCGAGCAGTGCTAAACATGCTTACACACTCTTAACACTGAGGAAAGCTGACGACAGCGGCCAGTAAGGAGATGATACAGTTAGATGTCAGCAGTCCTCTCGTGAACAAAGACCTAGTCCATCCACGAGGAACACACGTGACACACCCTTGCTACACCAGATTTTAGGAAAGAGAGTTGAGAAGGGGACAAGCGATCCTAGAGACAGGTCACGGGAGAAGGGCTTAGCGATTTGAGAGAGAGAGACAGATAGCGAGACAGGGAGGTAGCTACCCGGGACTTACACTCGTTCCGTGTGAGAGACTTGTTAATATTTCCAAGACAAATAAAAATAGTCCCATACTATTCTTTACCTCTCCTGTTACTACATGACACCTGGACCTCTTATAATCCCACTTCAAAAGCATATGAGGTACATGGTCTTTCTGGAGTAGAAAGAAGGATTGAACTAGAACAAATAGGATTAGGGTGTTCGCCTTTTTGGCTCGGCAACACCGGGTACCACTCCTAGTATGTATGTATATCATCATCATCATCATCATCCAATCCTACGTTGCCCCATGAGGAGCGTAGGATCCCGGGGTTAGGCAATTTTGTCCTGACATTTAAAATGAGAGTGACCAGCCTCACTCATCCCTGAGTGGCATTACGTGAGCAGTAACTCCAACCATCCCTTGCATATAAACTTTCACTGGTTCAATCTGATCGGAGTGCCGTAATTACCGACTAAACCACCAGGAGCCATTATTTGGTTATATGGTTACCACCCAGCTTAGTAAATGGTTTCCCGGTGTACAATAAACTATGTAATATATATATATATATATATATATATATATATATATATATATATATATATATATATATATATATATATATATATATATATATTCGTAGATAGATAGAGAGATAGGTAGGTATAGATATATAGATAAAGATTGATAGTTAGATGGCTATAGATAGATAGATTGATAGATACTTGTCATTACTGTTATCGAAAAAAGTAACAATAAATAACTATGTGTAATAAAAGAGCAGAAACAAGTGTAAAAAAAATGAAAAAAATCAGCGTGAGTAAGGATGGGAGGACCATGAAGGAAAGAAACAAGAGGGGATGGGCACTGATACCTTAGCGCACATGTCATGTGATAAAACATGCCCTGAGGCCCAGCACTACTGCACCTTCTTTACAGGGCAATGACACGGATAAACGGGACGTTTAGAAAAAGAAATAAATACAGCCATGCCCTACACCGCTTGTGAAAATGTTCCCCTCCCAAAATCATTACATAACAAGCTTAGTTTAATTTCTCGTTTTTACGTTTATTGACACAAGGGTTAAGGTAAGTACGTATAGTATTAAAAAAAAAAAAATAGAAAGGAAAGGAAAAACCTTCTCAATGCTTTTGCGCCTGGGACGAGACTTGGATTGTTCAGTTGCCTCCTAAGAAGGAACTATTAGAAGGAAATTTCAACTAACAGCAGGAAATTAAGGAGGGGTAGTGGTGGGCCTGAGGACGTGTACCACATGACATATGCACAATTATACTGATGCCCATCCACTCTTGTTTCTTTGCTTTTTGGTCCTTCCACCCCTACTACCACTGCATTTTTTCATAATGTTTTTTTACGCTTGTTATGAATAGAAAATTAATTCCTCTCCAGAGAAACAGAGTAACTGGTGCTCAAAATTAGAAAGACTAAGTCGAAAGCAGTGGTATCCCACAGACATTTTGATGGTATTCTCGTCTCTTCCTTACCAGTTTATTTGTATATACGGTACACTAATCCTCTCTTGTATGATACTGATGCAGTCTATGTCGATATTACAGAGGCCTAAAAAATCTACAGTTGAGTGGTAAAGTGTAGTGTGCTAAATAATTTGCTTAGGAAAGGGTGTAGGTGAAGCTGGGAAGTTGATGAGAATTCAGAATTTTATGTCTTAAATTATATGGAAGTTAGCAACATATAAAATGATCTCGTGGAATTATCGATGAATTCATTCACCCAGGGAATGTAATCTTTAATTCTAATATCTAAATGGTTTGCACAGTTGTCGCACACAAGGATATTAATGTGTCATATGTAGGAATATAGTTTTATGGAAGAGATGCTACAAAGCCATTATAACTCCCATGAATACTTCCATGGACACTAACGGCTCGAATTTCTTTCAGTTGTAACTTCTTTATTTGTCTGTCTGTAAATATAGCCAATTCCCTTAGTCCCGGAAGGTGTGGCCACAACAAATTGCTTCCATTAAACTCTGTCCTCTGAAATCAGGCATTCCTCTCTCTAGCTCTCATCATCTTCATTCATACACCTCTCCACCAAATCCCTCCTATCTTCGTTCTCTTTCTCCCCCCCCCCCACCTCACTCACACACATTCTCCTGCCTGATATCACCTGTTCTATTAGCTGCACATGACTAGATATCCTTTGCACTCAGTCTTTGTCATACAGTCTCTTAAACACTCTCAGTAATCATTCACTTATGGGTGAACGCGTGAAGGTAGTCTAACGTTTGATGTGTAGTGTGTTATCACCAGAATTCAGACTCGTCATCCCGTGAATCGTGGTGAAGTGCCTCAGATGGTGTGGTAGTGGTGGTGATGGTGGTCGTGTGGCAGTGGTAACGATGTGATGGTAGTGGTTTGATGGTGATGTGGTGGTGTAATCATAGTTGTATGGAGGTTTGATGGTGATGTGCTGGTGGTGTGAAAGTAATGGAGGGGTATGGTGGTGTCGTGGTGGCTGAAAGTGATGACGTGTGGAGTGATAGTGATGGTATAATTTTGGTGGTGGAGTAATAGTGATGATATGCTGTGACGTGGTGGTGGTGGTGGTGGTGATGCGGCAGTGGTGGTGTGCTGGACTGTGCTGGTGTGGTGATGGCTGCGAAGGTTTGTTAATGTTGACCAAAGACCTCATAACTGACCTCCATTATATAACTGTTTCCGTCAGTTAAGCTTTCATAACTTGCCTAAGCAACGGAGAAAGTACTGTATGTTTTATAAGACGACTGGGGTAAATAGTCTAAGTTACGGTTTGTTAACTTTAGATTGTGTGCAGTAAAGTGAGAGGTAATTAGGTTACATCGACGCTAACCACTCAACTCTCACACTTTCTACCTTATTTTGTCCGATTTGTTTCCAGCAGCTTCTATACTAAATTATAATTAAACTAGTTTTGAAAATGGCAGCATTTAATTTAGGTACGTTGTGTGTTTGAACGGCAAAATTGCAATCTGACAAATTTTAAGTACTTAGTCAAGACACAGGCAGATCAGTCTGATTCCAATCAGCCAGTTCTATATCTATCTATCTATCTATCTATCTATCTATCTACATATATATATATATATATATATATATATATATATATAATGCTGTGTGTTTGTAAAGCCTAATATAGTAAAATGTGTTAACTTGACATGCTCTGGTCTGGAGGTGTGGCAGTGTATGTGGTGTCGTGGTGTTATCACAGTGGCTGGTGTGTCCGCGTGTGTTGCAGCGTCTTGAGGGTATTTTATTGGCCATTTCAATCGTTGGTTGGTGTCAGCTTGTATGCTTGCCTGCCGTCGTATGCTTGTTTGTGTGTGTGTGTGTGTGTGATGGTGAAAAGAGGCTGGAGGACACGGCTGAGTCGTTACAAAGTAGATAGTCATGTGTGTCCGTGCTGGTGTGGTGGTGAAGGGTGTGGTGAGGAGTAACACAGTTTGATATGATCTCGTCTAAATGAAATGGATGATATTTATTTCTTTTTTTAAGTTTGTTATGTTTCATTTATGTATTCATTAGCCTAGTGTGAATGCAGACCTCTGAGTATAAGTGTATGTTGGCCTAGTATACGTGTTTAGGCCTGTATACTGTATATGGATGGATGAATTCCTGAATGCACAGTAATGTATACATGTATGTATGTATGTATGTATGTATGTATCAAATACCCGACGCCATGGGCCAGTGTTCTAACTAGGGTAGTCACAACTATCTGGTAGATTTTTCCGTTCTTACATTACTGTGAAAAGTGAGAGATATGTGACGTTTGTTTACAGGCTTCCACAACGGAAGCCTTTGCTCTGTTTAGGTATCAGCATCAGTCCACATGTAATCCACTGCAGAACCGAACCTTCTCCTTGGAGGAAGAATGTTAACTAGAAATATCCTTACCTATGCTGGCTAAGTATGAATGGGGAATGGGTGTCAGCAGGAAGAATGATGCATGGGAAAGCCAGTGTGTTGTAATGGCTGAGTTTGTGTGCTTTAGAGTTTGTATATGTCATCAGTAGAACTGATTCATCAGCACATCACAATGCAAGTTGTTTTCACTCTCAACAGCCATTACATTATTCACATTTACATTTGCCTTTTTAAACTCAACACTCAAAGTCTTCCACAGAGCTTCGCACCAAAGCTCCCTTCGCTAACGATCGACACATCATCCGCATGCATCAGATTTGGGATACTCCACTACTCATCACCCTTCATTACTCTTCTTACTCTCTCTCCATACCCTAGACTTTAACATCCCTAGATTTTAACGTCTCACATTGCCCCAATCATATATACACTAAACAGCCATGGGGACATCACACATTCTTCTCATTCTGACTCTCATATCTAAACAACTGCTACTCAGCCTTCACCACCATGATTACACTTCACAGCTTCCAGTAGCTATTAGTTCATCCCATTCCAACGTAATGCCTTGCATAATCTTTCTTTATTCGTTGTTAACCTTTTCAGCTTGTGTACGCCCTTTCGTTTTTACTAGCGTCAGGCAGATTTATTCAACTTAGATGAACTCTGTGGTAGTGAAGGGGTCAATGAAAGCTATGTTTAACTCCCACAATTCCAAAATTCTCGCTAAATATGGCTAAAGCAGTCCGGATATAACAACAAAGAATACAGCAATAATAGACGTCATGCTTGCCAAGAGGTAAAAGTGTAGTGAGCAAAATAGCAAAGGAAGAGTAGAGATGGCTGCAACCCTAAGTTCATCAGGACGTGTACCCAGTAAACCGTAGGAAACTAAGGCTGTAGTCCTCTATCCTCTTTCAAGGAGGTGGGGGAGGGGAGTAAGTTAAGGGACGTTTGTGCATCCGGGCAGGTCCTCTGTTCACGTCGTCACAGCGGGAAGGCGTCCCTCTCCAGAGCTAGCAAAAGAAGAGATGATAGAAAACAAACTAAACTCACGAGAACATTGTCGCTCTTATCCCTGTATCTTCCTTATTTATTGCCCTCTTTCATCCACCTCGTGCCCAATCTTATTTTATTTCGCCTCTGCTCCGCCTCAGCATTTTGCCGTCCTTATCTGAGGCTCATAAAAGATACCATCATCATAATCTTGGCAACAATAAATAAGCTCGAAATGGCCCATATGTCTACTGATGTTTTCTTTTCTTTACACTCCTGTCTTCTTGAATAACGTTCTCCAGTCACATACCTGTTCCTTCCATTCGCTTGAGCAGGATTCTTTCATCTGAGAAAAACAACTGTCTGCTTTTACCTAAAGTACAGGGTGGGCCATAGCGATTCTCCTCCATTCCTTGAGGCAAATCCTCTTGTGTTGCTGCAACGGCTCAGTCAGCGTTATCTGAATCTATCCTGTATCATATATAAAATTCCTACACCGACGGCTTTATTCACGCCCAAACTAGCAGATTAAGCCGTATCTGCAATGCAAAAGATACCGTCGGGCGAATTTTTCGTGGAATACTATTAACAAAGTTCGGTTGCTGCCCTTCCGCCAAAACAGTGACGGGGTTTCAAGGACCGCACTTGTAACACGCTAGGTGTCCACACAAAAGGTTTTGTGGCACTGATGAATGTTTTATATCATGTATCTCATATATGTGGCCCCACCGGACGAAATCGGGTGTGGATGAGAACTATGCATGAAAGTGATGCCGAACTCCCGGCCGCACTTTGAAGCATTTGGTGTGGACGCGAGCTTAGTTCCGGCTAAAGGCATTTTTCCTCATAGATTTAGTGACACTCATCACTGTGAAAGGGTTAAGAATTATACTGAGTAACGTCATTGCTGTGAATTAGTTTGCGGTTTATCCATCCAAAGTCAGACGATATTATTTAGCTCAAAGAATCACACCGCAGATCATAAGTTAACTCAGCAATAAGCTCGCAGACCCCATAATGCAAAGACATATTTTTGTTCCTGGTACTTGCAGGCAAATTTATTAAACTTAGAAGAGGCTTTTCAAACTGGCAGACAAAAAAGTAATAATAGCCTACATGAACCTCTTAACTACCCAAAACATACTCGGAAGTTGAATTAAGCCACGGTAGTTGGGAAAAGAAATAAAAGAGAAAATACATCACACTGAAAGAGTGAAGCCTTAGGACGTCTTGTATATTACATTTTTCTTTATTCTCAACTGGAATAAACACCTTCGACAGCAAAAACGAATTAAATAAAAATAAGCCATCAGCGTGAAGGAGTTACATGCAAACACCAATTCCGCGTATGAACAAAATAAAGCATCGAGGCCCCTAAGGTTCCTCTGAAATTCCCTCAAACACAGTGATGTTTTACAAGTTTTGTTCTTATCATCTTCAGACATTTGTGTTTAGCCTAGAAGAGCCCCTTGTGGCGATAGGGTTACTGAAGGAAATATCTAACCACTCATCATATCTCTTTGTTCATGATTGTGTTTGTAATGATAATATGATAATTGCTTCTATATCTTTTATACCATATATGTGTTAATGTAACCCTTTGCTCTCACGCACCCTTCCCTGCTTGGCCTTCGGAGACAGTGTTCCCCAGAGTGTTGAGGCTTGTATTGAATGGTATGTAAAGAACCTGAATAAAAATCGTCTGAAGGTAGCCAGACTAATTAAAACAACGTCCTCTGGCCGACGGGACCTGAGCTATGTTTCTCCTTGCGTCTCGGTGTATCTATTGTTCGTCCGCTTTAACGTGGAGGAGATTTTCCCTTTCCTTCTCTTTCCCTTAGCCCAGTGGCAGAAGACGACAAAACTTTGACTGTATATGCTTTTCATAATATTTTCCCGTAACCAGTTGCACATTCAAGTGATAATCTCTTTTTGCAGTTCAGAATTGCGTAGAGAGAGAGAGAGAGAGAGAGAGAGATGAAATGTTATGCCTAGTTAAACTGATAAGACTATGGAAACTCTTACTCAGGTTGACATATTTCTTGAACCTCAGCAGCACGAGGCCGTCAGTTTTGCTTTATTTCTGCTCCAGCCATAAAATTATAATCAGCTTTGGAAGAGTCGCCAAGGGGTCAGTGAAAGAGTCAGGGAAAGCAGTAGACTAATAATAATAATCTAGTTGGAAAATCTCTTAGCTGAAAAAATAATCTTCAGGTGGT
The DNA here is from genome assembly GCF_032717465.1 of Coenobita brevimanus. Classification (NCBI taxonomy): domain Eukaryota; kingdom Metazoa; phylum Arthropoda; class Malacostraca; order Decapoda; family Coenobitidae; genus Coenobita; species Coenobita brevimanus. The sequence continues at coordinate 27,402,639 of NC_137030.1, read as the reverse complement.
ATACAAGAAATACTGTATTAAAGGAGATTATAAGATTTCAAAAGATTGGGAAAAGTGGTCGGGATGATATCGTTTTTTTTTATTATTATTAACTCTCTCTCTCTCTCTGATTCCTTTTTTTTTCTCTCACCTCTTCACACACTCTCCTGTCTTCGTGTTCATATATTTTCCTGCCAGCTTCATGTCCACTCATATTCTTATGTTTCATTCTCCCTGCCCTGACATTACCTTCTCCCTGCCTGAGCATCTCTCCACATTCACCTTCTTTCCAGCTTCCCTTAGAGCCACGTTCCCTCCTCTCTTTTGTTCTTTAGCGCTCGTACGTTTCCTCATCACTCTTGCTATCCCTCCTTGTTCTAGCGTTTTTTTAACTCATCACACCTTCACTCTCCCCTATCAACACATCCTCTCATCCCTTATGCCTGTCCCTCGCTTCCACATCCCTTCTCGCCTTCACGGTTTCATCTGCTTTCATATATTATTCTCTTGGTTACATATCCCCCCTGCTTATGCGATACCACCTTCTCCACGATCCCATCCCCCCCGCCTCTCTCACGTTTTCTCCCCACCTTACTATCCTTTCAACTTACATGATCCCTCCCGTCCTTGGTGCTGCAGAGGGACGCCTTCATGTGCTGGCACCGATATTGCTGGTCAGCTCCACTACCCGGTTATACAAAGATCCCTCAGTTAGTTACCAGTTCTCAAGAAGGAAATGGTGAACAACAGGAGGAGGGCAATCTCAGCCTGTAGTCCACCGGGTTCACGTTTCATTTACACCTGGGGCTACAACAACAACAACAATAACTACGCCTACTACTATTACTTCTTCTTCTGCTCCGTGTTCTTCTTTTTCTACTACTACTACTACTACTACTACTGTATTAAAAAATGACTGTTCAATAGATGTAAATGGTGAGGACCTGGATGTGATAGCCTCCCGCTTGACTTGGGTCCAGAGACATGAGGACAGACGCGGTCCATATACTGTAGTTATTTTGGATATTAAGGCATTATACTCCTTGGCCAGTGTTAAACGGAATCCTGATTTTCTTAATAGTTTTAACATTATATATATATATTGTAATTTTTAATTGATAATTATAATAACTTTTAATATTGCACTTTAGAGTTTCTTTTTAATATATAGTGTAACTTTTTTAAAAACTGCTTATTGATTTTCTCTTTGCTTACCATGTGCTAGCTTCCGTATTTTATTTGGACCTTTTTATTTATATTTTTTCTTAATGGATGCCAGCTTTCCTATTTTACTTGGACATCTTTATTATTTATGGTTGCTAGCTTTTATATTTTATTTGGACCTTTTTATTCTTAATGGTTGCAAGCTTTTATATTTTATTTGGACCTTTTTACTTTTGTGGCTGCTACGTTTTATATTTACATTGGACCACTTTATTTTTTATGGTTGTTAGCTTTTATATTGTATTTGGACCTCTAAATTTTTTATTGATGCTAGCTTTTATATTTCATTTGGACCTTTTTATTTTTTATGGCTGCTTCTAGCTTTTATATTTTATTTGGACCTTTTTATTTTTTATTGATGCTATCTTTTATATTTTAGTTGGACCTTTTATGTTTCACCCAGGACTTCTTAATTGTACTGATTATAGCTTTTATTTTTTACCTTGGACATTTTTTTATATATATTTTATTGATGCTATTTTTTCCAATAGGGTAATAATGTGTATCTGCACTGTGATGACCTCAGGTTTTATAATATGATTTTTTTCTTTTATATATAATTGTATAGTACACCACCTACTATGTAAAGTGCATATGTACAGTATTTTGTATATATATGTACTACTGCTACTGCTGTTGCTTATACGTTACTGCTGCTGCTACTACTACTATTACCTTTTTGATGATGAAATGTATTATTTTCTATGTATCGAGAGATACGAAATAAAGCCGATTGATTGAGTGATTGACTACTACTGCTACTTTTCATCTTCTCTTTCTACTACTACTACTACTACTACTTCTACTACTACTACTATTATTACTACTACTACTACTGCTGCTGCTGCTACTGCTGCTACTGCGGCTACTACTACCACTACTACTTTTGATACTTTTTCTGCTACTACTACTACTACTACTACTCCTGTTCTTAAGTACCTCACATTTCTAAGTTCCCTCTTGTTTTCCTGTTCCTCCCACCCTCATCTTCCGGCTCCCAGAGCCCCCGCCTTCTCTCCTGCTTGTATGCTCCTCTCCCCCTGTCCCCACCCCAGCCTTAGCATACATCCCTAACCAAACTCTTGCTCTCATATTACTCTCTCTCATCCCTGGCCTCACATTACCCCGTCCTAGCCGCCCTCACACCTCTCCTGCCCTCTCCTATCTTCCCTTCCACCCTCACTTCCCTCCCCCTCTCCCCGCTCCTTCTCGTACCCTGTTTCTTTGTTTGCTTTTGTTAATTACGGGTTTAGTAGGACCACTCATTCTCCTGTCTCTTCTTTCCTCTCCTTCATTCTCCCCCACACTCCCGCCCTCCCCCGCCCTCCCTCCTGCTCTTATGTTCCCTTCATTCCTCTCTTATGTTCCCTTCCTCCCGTCTTCATACCACACCCTCCTTCATCCGCCCTCCTTCTTCTTTTTCCCACGCTCTTCCTTCCTCTCGTACCTTCCCTCTTCCTCACCCTCCGCCCCACGTTCTTATGTTCCACCCTCCATCCTCCCCGCCCCCACCCTCCCCACCCTCCCCGAATCGATTGGTCCGCCGTGAAAGCATGGGACTGGGTTTGTTTACGTTCAATAAGCGTGATTGGCATTCCACGACCTTGACTGCTTGCCTGCCTAACTGCCTGCCTGCTTGCTTTTGTGCCTGTGTGTCTCCCTCCCAGCGTATCTGCCTCTTTGTCTACCTGTCTGCCTGTCGCTTTATTGCCAGTGTGCCTTTTTGTTTGTCTATATGCCTGTCTGTTTCCTCTTCGTTGCCTGCCTGCCTTTGCGCTCGGCTTCTACTTGCTTGCTTGCATTCTTATTTCCAATTGTGCCTGCCTCCCTGTCTTCCTGCCTTATTGCATTTCTGACTCTTTTCCTGTCTGCCTCATTGCCTGCCTGCCTCTCTTCCTTCCGTCATCTCTGTCTCCTCTCCCTCCCCCCCTCTCTCTCTCTCTGGTTTCCTGCTTTTCTGCCTTCTTGCCTCTCTGCCTGTCTGCTGTTGCATGCTTCTCTGCCTTCTTGCCTCTCTGTTGTTTCCTGCTTTTCTGCCTATCTGCTTTTTTGCCTTCCTGCCTCTCTGCCTTCCTGCCTCTGTCTTCTTGCTTCTCTGTCTTCCTGCCTGTCATGCTTATCTGTCTCATGCTTCTCTACTTGCCTTTGTTCATGTGTGTCTGCTGTTTATGTTCCTACTCTGTTGCCTACCCCTCTGCATCTTACCTTCCTGCCTGCCTTTCTGTTTGTGTGCCCGCTTGCTTGTCTGTTCTGTCTGTCTGTCTTTATATCTGCCTATGTGCCTGCCTCCCTGCCTAATTCCTGCTTGCTTGTATGTTGGTTTACTTCATTTCGCATATTCCTACCTCCCTGCTTACTGGTCTGTCTGCCTGCCTTTCAGCCCGTTGTCTGTGCATGTGTTACTGTCCCTCTCACTTCCTATGCCCTCTTCACTCCCTGAATGTGCCTCTCTCTTACTTCCATTCCCTTTTCATTGCCTCCTCCCCTCCTCTTCCTGTCTCCCTTTCTGTATCTCTTTCCCTCCCTCCCTGTCTATTTGCATTCCTCTCTTCTCCCTCTTGCCTCCTTACTTTTACATTTGCCTCCATTGCTTTCCTTTCTGACTCCCTTCCTGCTCTCCTCTCTCCCCATCTACCCACTCCTCCTTAGTCCTCCCTGCCTCCCTACATGCATTCCTCCCTATCAGTCCTAGCTTCTTACTAGTTACTATTTTCTTCACTTTTTCTTGGATTGGGAGTTACAATCACTAATTCTTTTACAATTTTAGACATAAAAACAGCGAATGAAGATCTCAGTATATTCATTTCTTGTTGATCAGTGGTGGCACTGATATAGCCGGGTGGCTTCAGTGCCCGGTTGTACCAATGTCTCTCAGCTTCTCCCTGTCCCCTGAAAAGAGGATGCTGGACTGCTGGAAACCAGCAACTTTAGTCCGCAGTCCACGGGGTTCAGACTCAGATGAGCCAGGGGCTACAACAATAATTATAAACCAAGTGATTAGTGTAACAGGGTCTCGACAAGGTCCCGTCATCTCCTTTACAGCGATGACGCCCTTTTCACATAATTTTTGTTATCTCCAGATGAGTGTATTTTTTCAAATTGAATGGTTTACATCAATCCTTCATTAACTCCTTCACTCATTCTGTGCTTTCCTAAGCCGAGTGGGCTAATATCGTTACGAAGCAACAAAGATATAATATTAATGGCGCCCTAGGAATGAAGATAATTATTGTTGATTAATACCCTGAGTACATTGACCTCTTTTTATATTCACTTTATAATCTCCAAACGATATTATTTAAGTTGAAAAGATCTCTCGAAACAGAGGGAGTAAAGAAGACCACACCTAGCCCGTCCTGTTGGAAAATTAATTCCTCAGCCTATGAAATTACCTGGAGATGGCGAGGAAGCGGTAAAAATCATATCTTCGGGGTATGGATGTTGGCTTAGCGAGAGTTGTTATATGAAAGGATTTTGTGAATATGTAAAGGAACTACAGTATTCTTCGTAACCGAACATGTTTAGATCCTTGCTTGTTTACTTTCTCTCCTGGGAGTACACTGGAAGAGCTCTTAGATTGAAAAGCGCCGTGGCCAAGGAACTTTTGCACGAGTCTCAGTGATGGCCAGAGGCTTTTCTGTCAAATAAACTATACCAGCGGCGTAGTTTGGTCTCCTTCATTTAATTGTTCTGGTCTATCGGAGCCTAGCCTAGAGTCCCTGAGCTCGTAAGGGGTAAAACAAATTTATGTCTTTGCTCCCTCCCATTCTATATTGTTGAGGACGGACGCTTTCAGGTGATGGCACCGACATGACCGAGCGTTTGAGCTGTTCGGTTATACAAAGAACCCTCAGTCCCCTCCCTTTACCGCTTAAAGGAGGATGATCAGCAGTCCACCTGGTTTACGTTCAGTTTAGTCTGGAGTTATAACTACCATTTTTCCCTTGTGTACGATGGTGGCCTTTTATTTCTTTCCATGCTGTTACCACGATTTCATTCAGCACTGAAGAGACTCCTGATAGCGAAGAATATAAAAATAATTATCTTTCACCCCAGGAAAACGAGTGTTTTATTTCTTTCCTGTTCTTTTTATTTTCTATTAATTCTCCAATAACAGTAATGTGATCCCAGCTTTTAGGTATCGAAATGAAGTTTGGTATGGAAATGAAGTGTGAGGGGAGAGGAAATTAGTTTTCTAAGAGAAGTATGTGGAGTTAGCAAAGATCGACAAATAATGAGGTGCGAGGCGTTGTGATGTTGATATGGATGTGATGGAAACCATTGGACGTTCCTTGAGATAACTTTTCTAGGTGGAGAGGATGGATAATTAGAGATTAACTAAGAGAGTGTATGTGAGTGATGTTGAGAAAGGGACAGGAAAGGGGAGACCGAGGATGGAGTAGTGGGATGGGGTTGAGAGGTATATTAGTAAAGCGGGTGTAAGTTAGGGATAAGGTAGCTTGATGGCGGAGGACAGGTTGACATGGAAGCGAATCGTTTGTGGCCACCCTTTCCAGGTTGAATGCGTCTGGCTATAGAAGAATAAACAGACAGACAGACAGACAGAAACAGACAGATTTATAGACACATAGACAGACAGATGGATGGGCCTATGGATATATTTTGACGGACGTAGACAGATATATAGATAAATAGACAGATAGATAGATAGATAAGTAAACAGATACAGAGGCAGATACCACTATATTATTTTATTGACCCGAAAACCTTTCTGAATAAATGAACGTCTGCATCCTGATTGCCTGCCTTCATGCATGTCAGACTGCCAGCTTGTCTGATGATAACACGTTGTGATGAGATAATGGCAACTGGCGAAGGACGTGAGAGAGAGAGAGAGAGAGAGAGAGAGAGAGAGAGAGACAGGGACAGACAGACAGAGTATAACCTCACCCTGTCTCAACTCTGCCACGCCCTACCTCAACCCTAGCTCATCCTGCGTTACACCTGCCTCACCCTCCGTCAACCCAATCAGCGTCATTTCTACCTTACCCTGTGTCATTCCTACATCACCTACGTTATCCCGTCTCACCCTCCTCACCCTGCCTCAATTTACCTCAACTTGTGCCACTTCTACCTCACACTGCCTCATTCCTGTCACTCCTACCTATCATTGTATTACGTTATCTCTCTGTCTCACTCAGTCTCCTCATGTCTCATCTGCTTCATATTTCTTCCTCACGTTTCCTCGCTCCTACCCCACTCTTACCTCACCTTACTTCAGTCTCTCCTCACACCTATCTCATCCTACCTCATTCCTAACTCATCTTCTCACTTTTTACTCATTGTTACTTCAATCTACCTGACCTTGCCTCACTCCTACCTCACCCCAGTCTTACACTATTTCTCTCCTGCCTGAAAACCACATCATGAGGGTTCACTTCAACCTTATCTGCCGTCTCACCCTGTTTTACCCTCTGCCTCATCCTTCCTCACCCTGCCTCATCCATTTCCCATCCTTCCTTACGATGCCTCACGCTTCATAATCCTTTTTTACCAACATCCTCATTTTACCTCTCCTTGTCATATTCTCTCCCTCATCTTGCTTAATCTGTCATCATCCTGCCTCTTCCTACCATACCTTCCTTCATCTCCATCTACACCCTTCCTCACTCTTCCTAACTCTGTTTCACCCTTCCACGTTTCTCTGCCTAACCTCACATCACCATGCCTCATCAGCATCCACACGCTACCTCCCCCTGCCTCACCCGTCAATAAGTTTGATATGAGGGTGAGTGAAAGTTTGGTGGCTGTTAGTGGTGACTGCAGAGAACTCAAAAACCCTGCCTCTCCACCAGCCACTCACTTTTGTCAGTTAGTACCTCTCCTTGCCTGGCGCTCCAGTGGCCTGAGGACCCGGTGAGGCTGGAGGTTAAGTGGTGCGGTACGTGCAGGTCTGAATTTCCAAGAGAAATAATTTCTAATTCTCTCTCTCTCTCTCTCTCTCTCTCTCTCTCTCTCTCTCACAAACACACACACACACACACACACACACACACACACACACACACACACACATATCTATATCTATCTATCTATCTATCTATCTATCTATCTATCTATCTATCTATCTATATATATATATATATATATATATATATATATATATATATATATATATATATATATATATATGTATATTTTCATCCATCATCCAATCCTATGTCGCCCCACGAGGAGCGTAGGAGCCCAGGGCTAGACAAGTTGGTCTTGGCATTTAGGATGAGAGTGACCAGCCTCACTCATCCCTGAGTGGCATTGTGTGAGCAATAAACCCAACCATCCCTTGGATATAAACCTGCACCGGCTCAATCCGACTGGAGCACCTTAATTACCCACTAAACCACCAGGCGCCATAATTTGGTCATATGGTTCACACACAGCGTAGTAAATGGTTTCCTGGTGTACAGGAAACCATTTGGCTTGTCACTCAGTGTAGAGTCACCCACAGGCAGAAGGAATAGGAAAGAATGAAGGAAAGAAAGACAAAAAAGGGAGTCTAAAGTCACCCATAGGCAGAAGGACGAGGAAAGAAGGAAGAAAGACAGAAGAGGGTGGAGGGAAAGAAGGATGGAGAAGAGGAAAGGGCAGACCCCCTAGAGCAGCACTACATCGAGTAAGTGGATGGTGAGTGCCTTTTTTTATTTAATAGGAAAGTGGGTGAAAGAAGAAGGGAGAGAGGAAGGAGACAGAGAGAAAGGAGGAACGAAGGAGTGGATAGATGGTGGGCTGACCACCTTGCTTATTTTTATTTTTTGCTTATTTATCTATTTATTTATTCATTTATTTATTTTGGCTATCTATGTTGTTGTCTGTGTATGTTTTATTTCTGGAGGAGAATGGACGTGTGAGGTGTTTACTAAATGGGGTTAGGGAAGGTCGTAATGTTTTTTAAGCTGCTTGGGAACTATTTATGGAAGGAGAGGTTTCCAGCGTCCCTAATATTTTTAAGGTTAGTGTACATGTCTGTGTTTTGTTCTTCCATTTTTTTTGCCATATCATTTTTGCTTGCAAATATAGCCTGATGTTCAAGGCTTTTGTTTTGGTGTTTTCGTGTATTTGTTCGGTGTTTAATGTGTAGGGGTAATGTTGGTTCGTGGCAAGAGTGCCATTTCTGAATGAAAGTAAACTTTTATTTTTTTTCAATAGTCTATGTTAGTTCTCCTGGCTTCATTTGTTTCTCGTGTTTTTTGAAGGTATGTCGGAGTTACTTACCACACAACGGCGTGACAGTAATGATGTTGATGGCTATGATAGTCATGATCACAGTGACGAAGATGATGATAATGGCGATGAGAGTTATGATATCATTGACGACGACGACGACGACGACGATGACGATGATGATGATGATGGTGATGATGATGATGATGGTGATGATGATGATCATGATTTTCACAGCAGTGTTTCTTGTTTGTTTGTACATGTCAGTTGACAGTCTCCATCCTTTCTCCTTTTCACCACTCTGTGTTGCCTTCAAATATCACCTCTTCCACCCTCCACTCAAACCTTCTACCCCTCTCATCTTCCCCTCTTCCCTCCACCAGTTTCACCCCCCTCACTCTCCGCACCACCCCTTAGCCTTTGCCATCCCCTCAGTCTCACCAACCACACCCCTACGCCTAATCACCACCACCAACACTACCATCCCTCTCACACCCACCACTCTCCCTGTTATTACCATTCACTGTTATCTCACTACCACCACCACTGCCACCACCACCACCACCACCACCACTATTATTATTGCCACCACCACCACTATTATTACCACCACCATCACAACTATGACCACCACAACCATTACCACCACCACTATTATCATCACCACTATTACCACCACCACTATTACCACCACCACTATTACCACCACCAGTACCATTATTACTACCGCCTTACTACCACCATCCCTATTACCACCACCACAAACACCACCCTTGCTACCACCACCCCTGTTACCAGCACGACCACCCCCACCACCACCACCATCATCCTACTACCATCACCCCTACCACCACCACCTCCCGTACCACCACCACCACTCCACCCACCCTCCACTGCCGCACCTACTGTTTCTCGATACATTAACCCTGTCTGTGAATCATATATTATATATTCTTTTTCTGCTACCGTCACACGAATATATTATGCTCTGAAGAATCTGAGAGCACCAAAATAAAAAAGAAATATTACGATTAGCGATTTAATAGGGAGTAAAGAGCGGCGTGATTTCTTTTAACATAGGACGGATGATTTCATTCAGTTCACAGAAACCCAACCCAGCCAAAGGTTTAAAAATGGATTCCCTTCCATCTACTCAACTGCTGATCCAATTACGTGCCTCAGTTTTTATTTGACCAACCCTGACCCCGATATCTTGGTCTATCTTTACCAACCCAGACCTATCCTAATCGTTCCCAACATATGCTACCCTAACCTACCATAGTTCGGCTTTAGGACATAATCCATCCGTCTTCCCCTTCCTAGCCTAAATTACACCGTCCTATCTTACCCTATCTTACCCTAACCCCACTTGTCTTATTCTAACCCAGAATAATCCCTTTTCCTTTAACCTAACCATTTTAACCGGGAATATCCTAATCGTTCCTGTCATAACGTAACCTTTCTTGATGTGATCTATCCCACCCTGGCTGAACTTAACCAGTTACTAACTTCACTTAGCTTACCCTAACCAAACCTAACCCAACCTAACCTAACCTAAATTAACTTAACCTAACGTAACCTAACCTAATCCAACCTAACCCAACCTAACCTAACCTAACTTAACCTAACCTAGCCCAACCCAACCCAACCTACCCTAAATCATCCTAACCCAACCTAACCTAACTTAACCTACCCGAACCCAGCCTAAACTTACCTAATCCAACCTAACCTAACCTAACCTAACCCAACCTAACCCAACCCAACCCAACCCAACCAACTCTCACTTATCCTAACCTAGGCCAATCTAATTTATTTACCCTTAAGTATTTAAACCTAATATGACATACTAACTTTATTCAGCCTCTGCTGTCTTGACATAGCCTAATTTAACCTAACTAACGGAAGGCACGAGGCAGAAGAAATGATAAGGCAGGAAAGAACGCCCTAAGGAAAACAGCATGTAAGAGGATGCGTTAGAGAGGATGCAGAGAGAAGTGAGACAAGGGTGAGGTAAGAGGAAGGAATAGGATGAAGTATGAAGGAGGGTGAGGCCGGAGGCAGGGTGACGCAGGAGTGGGGGTAAGGCAGGAGGGAGTGCGAGGCTGTAGGCAGTGTGAGAGAGGAGGGAGTGTGAGAGAGGAGGGAGGGTGAGGCTGGAGGGAGCGTGAGGCAGGAGGGAAGGTGAGACAGAGGGGGAGGGGGAGACAGGAGAGAACGTGAGAGAGGAGGGAAGGTGAGGCTGGAGGGAGGGTGGCGCAAGAGAATCATAAGAGAGGAGGAGTGGAAAGGCAGGAAGGGGGTAAGGGTTAGGCAGGAGGGAGGTAAGGTTGAGGCAGGATGAAGGTAAGGGTGATGGAGGCGAGACGGAAGGACTGGACAGGAGAGAGGAGAGAGACAAGGGAGAGGAGATAGAATAGAAAGAGATTTGAGGAACGAAAGAGGGGGTGAGTCAGGAGACAGAGGGTGAGACAGGGGAGAGGGGAGTGGCAAGAGAGAGATGTGAGGCAGGAGAAAAGGGAGAGGCAGGAAAAATGGGTGAAACAGAGAGGCCAGAGAAGTGAGACTGGGTGTAGGGGTGAGGTAGAAAAAAGGACTAGTTAATAAGTGAACCATGAAAAATAGGTGAGACAGGAAAAGTGGGCGAAGTAGAGAAGACAAGTAGGAAAAAAGGGTGAGACAAAGAGGTCAGGAAAACATGGGTGAGGCAGAAAAAAGAGGCAGGGAAAAAAGGGTGAAATGGGAAAGAAAAGGAGACAGGAAAAAGGAATGAGGCAGAGAGTTGATGCAAGAAACGGTAAGTCAGAGGAGTGAGGCAGAAAAAATCGTGAGGCAGAAAAAGGAAGTGAGGCAGGGAAATGGAGTGAGGCATTAAAAGGGGTGAGACATAAAAAGGGGTGAGGCAGAATAAGGGGGTGAGGCAGGATAAGCAGCAACAAAGCCCGTGGCCGAGTGGTTCGTGACTGTAATACGAAGGTGATTAGCCTGTGTTGGACTGCCTGGGACCCTCACAAATCTGTAATATTTCTTGTGTTGTTTGAGAGATAAAGTTTAGGCAGGAAGATCTAAGAGAATATTCTCTCTCTCTCTCTCTCTCTCTCTCACACACACACACACACACACACACACACACACACACACACACACACACACACTCCTTCACTCCCACTCTCTGTTAGCTCACAGTTTGTGTCTGTATTCCCGGTGCCTGGCCATAAACAGGGTGTGGACCGTATAAGATGTCCTGCCACCCTCCACCCCCCATCCCTCTGTTCAGCTCTCAGTGGCAGCGAAATGAAGAAACTCAGCCAGGCCTTATTTGACTTGCTGCTGCCGCTTCACAGCACTTGCTGCTGGGGGACAGGCAGGCAGGCAGGCAGGCAGGCAGGCAGGAATGCAAGCAAGAAGTAAAGAGAGAGACAGGCAGGAAAGGAGGCACGCAATCACAAAAAAAGCTCAAAATCAAGAAGGTAAATAGACAGGCTGGCAGGCAAGGAGGCAGACAGACATCCAGAGGAAAATAAAGAAAAGGAAGCTAGGTCGGCAGGCAAGGCAGGAAGATCTAGAGATTGGGAAAATGTAGAAAAATGGACAGCATGACCAAACGAAAATGTTGCAAGCAGGGGCAGCCAAACAGCCAAACAAATACAGAAAATATGCAAGAAGGCAAATCATGGATATGTTGGGGTAAACAGAGAGAGAGAGAAAAAAAACAGTGCCAGTAAGCATACAGGAAATAAGCAAGTAGGAAAATGCAGACTGGCATGAAAGAAAGAGAGGAAGTTGAGGCACAGGTAGGCTGATTTACAGAAAGATCAAACAGAAAGGAAGGAGGAACAGACAAACAGATAGACAGGAAGACAACCAAACAAGGAAAGAAACTACAGAGGCAAGCAAATAGAGAAACATTCAGTACCAAAAAAAAAAAAAAAAAAAAAAAAAAGAGCAATCAAAGGCTAGCAGAAGACAGATTTTCCGGCCAGACAAGCAGAAAGAATAGACTGGTAAGGGGGAAGGAATGACCATACAGACACACAAAGCAAGCATAGATAGACAAACAGACAGACAGACAAGAAAATAGACAAATGGGATACGAGTGACACCCCGGGCAAACAGGCTGACAAGCAAGCAGGCAAACAGTTGAACAGGATAGGAAAGACACGCCAACAGAAATGCAGACAAAAAGACAGACAGGCAAATAGATAGAAATACAGGTCAGACAGACAGAGAGATAAAATTGACAGAGTAAACAGATAAAGAGAGACACAAACAGAGGTAGACAGACCGGCCAATCAATCAAACAGAAAAGACAGAAACAAGGCACATAGATAGACAAACAAAGCGTAAGGCAGACACACACAGAGAAAGACAGAGTGATGGAAAAAACAGCGGGGAATAAAGAGAGAGAAAGTTGTAGACAGAGAGACAAGCCCAATAGCTGTCAAGAGAGAGAGAGAGAGAGAGAGAGAGAGAGAGAGAGAGAGAGAGAGAGAGAGAAGTATGATTAAGTGAATGAGTGAGAATGCTTGTGTAGGTGACTCAGTACTTGCATGAGTTAGTGATGAATGAGTAAGAAAGTCTGTGTGGGAGAGTGAGTGAGTAAGGAAGTGAGAAAAGTGAACGAGTGAGTGAGCTGAGTAATGACTGCTTGAGTGGGAGTAAAGTAGTTAATGAGGGAAAGTGTTTCAGAGAGAGGAAGACTGACTGAGTGTGTGAGACAGTGAGTAATGCCTCTTAAGTATGTGAAGAGGACAAGAATAAAGATCAATGTGTAAGTTCATTACGAAGTTGAGAGAAAAAATAAAGGAAGAAGAAGAGGAAGAATGTGTAAGATGCCAAATGGAAGAGGAAGAGGAAGAGAAAGTTAGGTATAGAGGTGAGGTGAGGTGAGGTAAGTGAGAAAGAGGATAAGGAGGAGGAAAGGAAGAGAGAGAGAGAAACGAAGAGTAAAACTGAGCAAGTGAATATGAGTGAATGAGAAAAACAGAAAAAGTATAAGAATGAAGTAAGTATTGGAAGTGAAATAGAAGTGTAAGAGGAGGAGAAAAGACGTGTGTAGAGGAAGAGATTGTATGAACAACGTGTGACTATGGAAGAAGAAACTGAAGAAAAAGAAGAGGAAGCAAAAGTGGATTGAAAGGAGGAAGGGGAAGTGGGAGGTGAAGATTAAGAAGAGTAAGAGGAAGTGGAAAAGAAGGAAGAAATATAATGATGGGAAATAACCGAGAGGGGATGAAGACGAACGAGAGACAGAGAAAGGGAATTGGAACTGGGAGAGGAAGAGCAAGTGGAAGAGGATGCAAAAAAGAAAGCAAAAACTGACTGCTTTTTTAGTTAGGGATCGAGGCGTGAGGATAATGGCGAGGAAGAGGAAGTGGAGTGGTAGCGTGTAGAATACTAATTGGAATGGAAGTTTGTGCAAGAGGAAGTCCTGTGATGATGTGATAAAGAGGATATGCTGTGGTGGCATGTGGAAGACGATATGGTATGGCGGTGTGTGGAGGAATATGGCGTGTGGTGGCATGTGGAAGAGGATGTGGAATGGTGGTATGTGGAGGAGTATGTGGTGTGGCGGTATGTGGAAGAGTGCTTTGTAGTGCGATGTGGTACAGTATGTCGTGTGGTGGTGTGTGAGAGAATATGTGGTGTGGTGGTATGTGGAAAAGTGCTTTGCAGTGCGATGTGGAAGAGTATGTCGTGTGGGGGGGGATGAAAGATTATGTGGTGTGGTGGTATGTGGTAGAGAAGAGAATGTCGTGTGGTGCTATATGGAAGAGCATGTGCTGTGGCAGTATGTGGAAGATAATATTTAATGTGGAAGTGGAAGAGGATTTGGCTTGGTGGTAAGTGAGAACAGAATGCAGGATGAAGGAAGAAGACGAAGAAACAGAAAACGAGTAAGAAAAAGAGAGGGAGAGCAGGAAGAATAGGACATGTAGTGTAGTATGTGGAAGTGCAAGAGGAATTATGGTGGTGGTAAGAGGAAGAGAGAAAATAGAAAAGGCAAAAGAGCGGAAGAACGAAAGCGAGAAAGAGGGAGAGATCAAGTAATAGAAGTGTTGTGATGGTACGTTGAAGAGAAGAGGAAGTTTTGTGATAGTTTGTGAGGAAGGAGGAAACTGTGACAGCGAGGAAAAAGGCTGAGTGACGAAGATCGGAAGGAAAAGGGGTAAGGAAGGAGGAGGAGGAGGAGGAGGACGAGGAGGAGGAGGAGAGAGGGAGAGAGACAGACAGACAGACAGACAGACAGACAGACAGACAGAGACAGAGAGACAGAGACAGAGAGACGAGGTTACGAAGATTTGAAAAGAAAGCGTAACAAAGCAGGAAAGAGATAGAATAAAGACAATGTGATGGAGGAAGACGGGATGCAGAAGAAGGGCAAGAGAATGAGAAGGTCGGAGAGGGAAAAGAGAAAACGAGTGAGAAAAGGAAAATATGAGGTGGAAAGGAAAGAAGAATTTAAAGAAACGAACGAAGAAGCAAAGTCTGTTAGGTTATTTGAGTGTTTGATAAAAGCATGAGTGGGTGAGGAAGAGGAAAACAAAAGAGGAACAGTAAATGAATTAATGAGTGTGTGACCGGAAAGTAATGAAGAGGAAGAGGAAGACAGCTGAAAAAGATGAGTAAAAGTGGGTGAGCTAGGACAGCGTACTGGGTGAGTGAGTGAGTAAGTGAGAGAGTCAGGTAGTGGAAGAGGAAGGGGAAAAGGAGGAACACTGTGGTGGTCACATGTGAAATGTGAGCGCGGAGGAAGGTGGAGTGGAGAGAAGAAAGAGGAGGCGGAGTGGTGGTACGTGTAGGAAAAAAGTGTGAAGAAAAGAATGTGGAAGACGAGAAAGGAAGAGGAAAAAAGAAGTGAAAACGGAGGAGGAAGCGTAGTGGTGGTATGTGGAAGAGAGAGAGAGAGAGAGAGAGAGAGAGAGAGAGAGAGAGAGAGAAGACGACAGGAAGACGAGAGAGGAAGATAGGAGAAGTGAAAGCGGAAGAGGAAGGAGGAGAAGGCACAGGTCAAGTGGCGGAAAGTAATCACAGAGCAGGTTAAAAACATCCTCGAATTTTATGGTGGAAAAAATGGAGATGAAAAATTCGGTCGGATGGCATAATTTTTTAAACATACAAGAAAAGGAATTAATACATTTTTTTTCAAGTGCTAGGTTTGGAAATGGTGACGAGCTACTTAGAAATATTTACTGTGATGCCATTTTCATATTCGTGTAACAGTCAGACGATTTTCTTTAGCAAAGGATAAGTAAATGAATATGTGAGGGACAGAAGTATGGAAACTGAGGAGGTCGGGGTGTTGGCCGGGAGTCGAGCTAGATTGATGATGTATGTTCTGAAGCACATAACACCCTTTGTTTGCCATTGCCAACTGGGTGACCCTGAATAATGTATTGGAAGTGCATCTGAAAAGAAAAATATGAGCTGATGATTAAGCCTGTGAGACAGTGTCAGGATTCCAAGGGGTTGAAATGATTGTATGAATGAGTGTAAAACCATAATTTTCTGTAGGTTTGTTGATGATGGTCCTGCATTTCTTGTACTTCATTTTTCCTTGTTTTTTGAGCCTGCCATTAGTATGCTTGAAGCTGAAAGTGATTATGAATGTTTCCCTTTTTTTTGATTATTTAAAAAAAAATGTCCAGCATATTGTCGTTAACCCACTTTCGATTATCTCCTTGTTTGTACAAAGGTAAGGAGGCAAAACCTGCAGGCCTGAAATCCTCCATTAAAGGGAGTTAAACAACAAAAAGCCAATAACAGTATATGTTTGCACTGATGAACATATCTACGGAGTGTGGTAAAAACGAGTTCCATAGACAAGGTGCATAATAGGTATATAGGCTGTTCCATGTACTATGCATCCCAATTCTCGTGTGTTTTGAGAATCTCTCAATCTGTTCGTGTAATGCATATTAATATCTACTTTATCACCTGCATTCAGAGTAATGGTATTTTTAGTGCATCTTTTGTTGGTCATATACATACGCTGTCATATGGAGGAAATAGAAGTGAGAGACTGGAAACGTGTCGTATTTGTGTGGGTTTTGGTAGCTTACTAGCACTTCTTTCTTGCATATATTTTTTTTTTTCACACTGTGCGCGTATGTTCATTTGTATGACACCTAATTGTAAGAGGGAGGTCTTCATCATTACCAATTTCTTACTGTCAAATCTGTGTTCGGCCTGGGAGTGGCCTGTCAGAGGCTGTTACCTTTAATGCTCTGGGAACAGAAGAAATATTAAAATTTTACATTGTGACTACCTTTAGATGAGTATATGCAGTTTGGGAGTGGCTGCCTGTAGTTCAAGTCTTTAATTACACGTAAATAAATCCATTGTCTTGTAATTCAGTATAATCAGAAAAGCTTTATTGTTTGAAGTGAGTGTTGCTTGAGAATGGGAGAGTAAGTAGGTAGGACACAAGAGGTAGATGGCTGTGCAGTTGATGATAATGATATCGCTTTATTTTTTGGTCGAATAGATATGAAACCCTTTCATATTATACCGGATTTTTTTTGGATTCCAAAGATCTCATAATTAGCTTTCATCAACCATTGTTCACTGTCTCATTATGTATCGTAAGGAAGAGACAGATATCTGTTTCTTCAAATGTGGAGTGATATTAGGTTACATACATTACTGCCATGATTTACTTTCTTTGTATTACATTATATAAGGCTGTTGTGTTTATCCCCTGCAATCATCAAAATATTCTGTCTGTGTTACGAAGGATCTCTCGTGGTGGAGAGGTTGATGGAGTTTTATTTTTGTTCCTCATTACTAAAGGTCATCAGTGTCAGAATGGAATCGTCTGTTGGAAGAAAGGCTAAGGCATGAACGATGTCTGTACTGAGGAGATTAACTATACTTACTTTCTCTCACATATATTATTTAAACTTAAACAGAAAAAAAAAGAAACAGACAGATGAGCGGATAGGTAGACAGACATAGATAAACAGACAGACAAGTAAAGTCACTCAGACAGAAAACTACAGTGCTCAGACACGGAGGACGTGTGACAATTTTTTTTTTTTTTTTTTTTTTTTTTTTAGCGAGAACACGTAAAATTAAGAATAATATCAGACTGAGTGGGTATTTAGTTTTGTCATTCTCTCTCTCTCTCTCTCTCTCTCTCTCTCTCTCTCTCTCTCTCTCTCTCTCTCTCTCTCACGTGGTTGAAGGGTGGGTCTGAGGGCTAATGATGAGGAAACTTATATTAAGATCAACATTTTACTAGTTATCTAAGTTTTGAGACGAAGAGGGTGAGTGGGGAGGAGGAGGAGGTGGAGGAGAAAGAAAAAGTGCAAGGAAGTGGGAGGAGAAGGAAGGAGCCTGAGGAAAATTGATGAGGAGAAGGCGGGAAGAGATGGATGACGAAGAAATGGGAGGAAAAAGAATATGGAGGAAAAAGAATGGGGAGGAAGATGAAGAAGGAGGGAGAGGGAAGAAGAGGAAGAAATTGAAGGAAAAAGAATGGGGAAGAAGATGGAGAAGGAGAAGGCTGAATGAGTGGAAGGAAAAAGAATGAGGAGGAGGAGGAGGGTAAGTGAGGATGATGATGATGAAAGAAGATGGGGTTTGGGAAAGAATGAGGAGGAGCAGGAGGAGGAGGAGGAGGAGGAGGAGGGTATGTGAGGATGCTGATGATGTAAGAAGATGGGGTTTGGGAAGAAGGAAAGGTGAGAATGATGATAGGAGAAATGAAAAGCAAAATCAAGGACATGAGAGAGGGACGAAATGAAGTAAGAATTATGAGCAAGGGAAGATAATAGGGAAAATGAGAAGAAGAAAGAGGGAATGAAGGAAGCAGAGTGAGAAGTAAAGAATAAAGGACAGAAGGAGCAGAGAATGAAGAAAGTGGGGAAGAAGAAGGTGTGGAAGGAAGGCCGAATGGCAATGAGAAGAAGAAAAAGGGAATGAAGGAAGCAGAGTGAGAAGTAAAGAAGAAAGGACAGACGGAGCAGAGAATGAAAAAAGTGGGGAAGAAGAAGGTGTGGAAGGAAGGCCGAATGGCAAGACGAACTGGCAGGAAGAAGAGGTAGAAGAATACAGGAAGGCATGAACAAGGGATAATAAGAACGAAATGACAGGAAATAGAAAAAGAAAGAAAGAAAGGAGAAATTGGGGAAAGACACAGGAGAGAATTGAGAACGGAAGCAAATGAGGACGGAAGAAAGAGAAACACAAATAAAGGAGAACTGATGCTAAAGCGGGAAGTGAGAATGAATGTAGGGAAAGAGGGGAGAAAAAGATGAAAATTATGATAGAAAATATAAGAAAACGGAAGAAACAAGAAAAACAGAGTGACGACAGTAAATAAAAGATCTGAGTGTAGGGAGAGAGAGAGAGAGAGAGAGAGAGAGAGAGAGAGAGAGAGAGAGAGAGAATGAAAATGGGATAAGAAGGAAGATCTAAGACTATAAAAAAGATAAATTCAAGTGAAACAGAAAGAAATGACAACATTGAAGAAGGTAATACATGAAACCAAAAGAATGAGAAAGGAGGAAAATAGGAGGCAATAAGGAAGAGGAAGGGCGAATAAAGAAAAATAATATCCTCAGCGCAAATAAAAGCGAGGCAGGCGGAGAATGCGAGAGAAAATGTCACAAAAAGGAGCGAGCAAGAGAGGGACTGAAGGACTTAATAACAGACTGAAAGGCGTGAGAGAGAGAGAGAGAGAGAGGTGTGTGTGTGTGTGTGTGTGTGTGTGTGTGTGTGTGTGTGTTTACCCCAATGTGTGTTTGTATTGTGTGTGTGAGATTTGCGTTTGTGTAATTATGTGCTTTAGTGTATTTGTGTGAGTGCTTGTTCATGAAGTTGTGTTTTGTTAGTATATTTTTAGAGGGAGTGTGAGTACTGTGCGTGTGAGCCTGGTTGTGTGATTGTGCGCCCATTATATATATACATTTTTTTTTTTTATTGGTGCAAATGTACTTGTGAGTGTAAGAGTAAGGGTGACGCAAGAAGTAGGAGAGAGTAGGAAATGACAGGTAGAAGGAAGAGCTGAGAGAGAGAGAGAGAGAGAGAGAGAGAGAGAGAGAGAATTAATATGCCAGAGTTCTATGCATAAGTAATCAGAAATGTATGGATTAATAAAGAACCTAAGAAATGGGATATTCAGAACAATGGAGAATGATTCTAAAAAAGAGGAAAGCCATTGGTAGCAGATGACAAAAGGAAAAAGTGATAAAATTAGTTCTGAGAAAAAGATAGTAAAGAAATCGAACAAGAAGAATGAGCGAAGGTATTAGAGAAAAAATATATGATCTTAATGGAAGCAAGCGAGATGAAGGTACGAAAAACAGATAAAATAAACGAAAATTATAGAAAACGTCAAAAACAGAGACGGAAGTAGAGGAAGCAAGGCCACCTCCACTAGACAAAGATGATTACATGGCAGTGAGGAGAGAGAGAGAGAGAGAGAGAGAGAGAGAGAGAGAGAGAGAGAGAATAAAGAGTCTCATAAAAAGTTTTTAAAAATGGAAATTAAGTTAAAGGTCCCACCGAGGAAACTCGACTAATAGACGAGACGATAGCAGAGAGAGAGAGAGAGAGAGAGAGAGAGAGAGAGAGAGAAACTGTGATGGAATAAGAAAGGGAAAGAGAAAGATGAGAGAGATAAATCAGATTTGAATGGAAAAAAAAAAAAAAGAATTATGGACACAAACCGAAGAAAATTTAAAAAGAGCAAAAAAGAGTAAAGAGAAAAGGCTAAAATGAGTGTCTTGGTAAGAGTCAGTCCACATGCCCCTCACCAGGACGAAGAAGAGAAGTGGTAAAAAAATATCAACAACCTGAAGGAGTTAAATAAGAAAAGTCTATTATATTAAAGGAAGTGGGAAAAGTATTAGAGCAGGAGGCGATGAAGGGGTCGTTGAATAATCAACAACCGAAACAATTAAGACGTTTGGCTGTAGACAGACAGAGAGACAGATAGACAGATAGATAAACCGATAGATAGATGGATACATATATTGCCATAAAATAGAGAAAAGAGTTAAAGGAAGATAGAAAAAAGGGTCAATAGAGAAAGAGGATGGCTGTCCCCACCAAATTCCTAAGAAATTAAGAGTCGAATCCAAAGGTACGAGCTGAAGTGTTAGAGAAAATGCCAACGGAAAAATTAGAAAGAAAAAGCTGGCAATGCGAGGAGGCAGGTAGAAGAAGCCTGCCCTTGACGACGACTCTGCACCTCAATTTAAGTCTCCACTTCAAAGAGCTGGCGCTGTTTGACCCCGCCTCGTTGCTGGAGGGATATTGAAACGGCATGAGTCGCCCCTGTAACTGGAGGGGAGCGTTGGTTGGTCAGGAGAGAGAGAGAGAGAGAGAGAGAGAGAGAGAGAGAGAACGGGGGACAGTTTTCTTTTATTTATTTTCTAATTAACCTTGTAAGTATCTGACTCTGGGCAAAAAAGAGACAGCCAGTTCACTGAGGGCCAGCTTCTCCCCTTCGTGTCCCATATCTTCACATGTCACCGTTCGTTGCTAATACTCATCATCCAGACATTGGAGGGGAGCCTTACCGCGGTGCCGCCGTTGTCTCGGATGGAGAGAATTTGCCCTCCTGCCTGGGAGCAGAATCTCCTCACCCTCCCCTGCTTCCTGTTGGGAGTATCCCGGTCCAGCCTGGCAGGGCTCCGTCTCCTGCATGGGGGCTGCCCCTCCCTCCCACCGGTGATGTCCTTAAATAGATATGCTCGTGTTCATCTAGCTAGGTTTAAATGAGGACATCACCCACCCTTTCTTAGTCACCAGCTTAAATTAGGGTTGGGTGGAATCACAGATCACACGTTTCCTGCTTGTAGAATAGGCCCATATAACATGCCACACATAACGAAGCACTGCACATGCCACACTAACACGCAAACACAACACCAACGTTTTAGAGAAGGTATGCGACAACCACACAGGGACTGTTGTTACCTTCGGTCAACGGATCTGCTCGATCAAACGAACCAGGGTTCAGCAACAGCAACCCATTATCTGAAAACATGGTATAGTTGTCTCATTCCGAACTGGTGTGATAGTATTAGCAGTGACGTTTCATAACTCGTTGGTTAGTCTTGGTGAATATCAGTAAAGTTAGCAGCAGAGAGATTTATATCAACAGAGAAGAGTGCTTCCCCAGCCTGGGATCGAACTTTCATCCTTTCAGATAGCGGATCAATTAACTGTTTGTCCATACCCTCTCCAAGTTATAATCCAGTTATTCTAATGAATGATGTACATTTACATAATGTAACTGTGTTTTCGGTGACGACTAGTAGGAGGACATATTATGGTATAAACATGAAGCTGATATTTACACACACACACACACACACACACACACACACAAATATTGCTATTTCCAGGAATGCTCGTCAGCGAAGAAATGAAAGTGCGGCCTTATTCTTCACCAACATGCGCTGCCTTACCACAAATTTAAATTCAGTTCATTTTTTCCTTCAGTCCATACCCCCTTTGGCACTTGTCCTCACAGAACCACAAATCTCACCCTCTACCGATATATCCTCAGTTTGTTTTCCCGGTTACCATCTCCTTAAAACTTCTGTAACAAGGGCGACACCTGTTGTTATATCAAATCCCTATACGCAGTTGACACTGTTTTAAACTTCACTTTATCCAGTAACTCATTATATAAACTAAATTGTCAAAATATTACCAAATATATTTGTGTAGTTTATCGCTCCCCCAATGCTTCTTTGGAATCCAGTGTATTTGATTCGATATCTACACAGTTGAGTAACCTTAACCTTGCCATTAGCACCGAAATTACCATTTTGGGCGATTTTAACCCGTGGCGTCCCCTCGACGTTCTTTAACATCCACATGTTTTGTCACTGCCAATCCCGTTGACGTACGTAAACGCGAAAAAATTGCAAGGTCCCTAATTTGCACAATTTTCAATTTTCGCGAGTCATTTTTGGTACGTATACACGTGACATCTTCCTCAACAAGATGCAGGGCAGGGACAATGCCTTACCCAGCATGACGTCCTCCACCCCCCTGCATGCCATTGTCTCAGCAATTCACCTGTTATCAGTGACCTGGCCAGTATAGCCATGTCATGCCACGGTACGAAATTCTGGGCCAGAGTGATTCCCCAATCAATGACAATGTGGAGGACAAACTTTACATAGCATTAGAGGAAGAAACAGTTAGAAATGATGATCATGTAATGTGGCAAAAAAAGGTCAGGTATTAGTGAATGAAACAATGCTTATAATGCCTATATTACTGCTTGAAAACCAATATACTCTTGTACTACATATAAATTCGTACCTAGTAAATAAATAAATACCGTTTATGAGTGGTGTGAAATAGTTATGCTCCCACAGAACTCGTTTTCTTTGGTGCCAGCCTGATAGAAAACCCAGTAAGGTAAGGAGGTACTCCTACCTGTAATGAGTATTTTAAACCTCAGGTGAGCGATTTCTCTACGAATTTTCGATGTTTCTCACCAAAAGCGAAGGTTTGAGCCAAAAAAAATTTTTTCCTAAAATGGTCGGGATTGGGGGGAGTCAGTGATGGAAAAGTGGTCGGCATGGGGAGGGTTAACATACATAATGTTGACTGATTATTGCATTCTGCCAGGACTGACGACGCTGGTCTAGAGTGCGAGCTGTTTGCAGAACCGTTTAATCTCTCCCACCTGGTAAAGCAACCAACCAGAATACCTGATAATCCTGACCATAACGCCCATCTCTTGGATTTATTGTTGACAAATAATCCAGATCAATACAGGATAAAGGTATTGTCACCACTTGGATCCTCTGACCACAATCTTTTCAAAGCCTCATTATTTTTTTTTTTTTTTTTTTTTTTTTTTTTTTATGTGACCGACTCTGGGCATAGGCGTCACAGCCTGCTTTCAAGGCCCAGTAGTCCTCCTACGTACCGACCCTCCCACACCTCCCCGTTCTGAACCTGTCAAGGTGACCTGATGGCACTTTAACAGGGCAAACTGGGATGGATTTAGAAATTATCTTGCTGACATTCCATGGCAGTCTTTCTTCTCTAGTGATCCCAGTTCTATCCAGTCCCACATTTGCCACTTAATACTAGCTGGTATGGATTTATTCATACCAAGTCAACAGTTCACCAAAAGATCGAACTCTCCAAAATGGTTTGATGGCAACTGTGCCAGAGCAACATCCCAAAAGTCATCAGCATATAACTCATACTTAAAATAAAAAACATCTGAATAACTCTCTCAATTTAAAATTGCTAGAAATCATGCGAAAGCTGTATTAAATCTAGCTAAATCAAACTTTCTTCAAAAGCAAGCATCAAAACTACTTAACAACCCTAATGACAGTAGAATATTCTGGTCAACTCTTAATTCTTTCAATAATAACTTTAACAAGTCATCTTCCATTCCCCCACTAAAATCTTCAGATGGCAACATTACAAATGACCCGGGTGGAAAAGCGGATATTTTTGCCAGTACATTTGCCAGAAACTCTACCATAGACGATACCAGCCAGAATGTCCCAGTACTAGAACTTGACTTTCCCAAAATTGCCCCACTTAAATTACAGACAAGATTCGTAAAATCCATCCTAGACAATTTACCTACCAACAAAGCTCCACGCCCAGATGGAATTCCGCCAAATGTTTTGAAAAAGTGTTCCCCTGATCTTGCCCCTGTTCTAGCTAAATTATTCAGACTATGCATACGTACTTCTTTATTCCCAAAATCATGGAAAGAAGCCAATATCCACCCAATTCCGAAGAAAGGAAGTTCGTCTGATCCCTCTGATTACAGACCAATAGCTGTCACATCTTCTCGTGGTAAGGTATTTGGAACTTTAATTATTGAGCACATTGTTCAACCTCTTGAATCCAACAACTTAGTTAATGATAGACAATATGGTTTTCGTCACGAAAGATCCACCATTGACATACTCAGTCTCCTAACTCATACCTTCCATCAATCAATTGATCTACATGGAGAAACTCATGCAGTAGCTCTTGATATTTTTAAAGCTTTCAACAGAGTATGGCACCGTTCTCTGCTGTCCAAACTCCCTTGCTATGGACTAACGTCTTTTGTTCCTTTGATTTCTTCATATCTTAGTGACAGGAAAATAAGAGTAAAAGTAGATGAAGTATATTCCAATTTCCACTCAACGCCGGCGTGCCGCAGGGATCAGTTCTGGTGCCAACCCTATTCCTGGTTCATATTAATGATCTCTTATCTGTCACCCACAATCCCATTCACTTATATGCAGATGACTCAACACTACATAGTTCATTCACACACAGACACCCATTTACAAAGTCTAATATCTCTACCTCTCAACTCAGTACAGCCATCTCCATAAACCAAAACCTATCTACGATCAGTGAATGGGGACAAAACAACCTTGTCTTTTTTAATGCTAGTAAAACTAAATATATACAATTTAGTAACAGACAGATATTGCCAGATTCGTACATTACCTTCAGTGCTACTAATATTCCTATCTCCGAAAGTATTGATTCTTGGGGTCTCACTTAACAGTGCCCTCAGCTGGACCTTTCATGTCAGATCACTTGCTACAACCGCCTAGAAGAAACTTGGATTATTGTACAGAGTTCGTAACTTCTTCGCTGATGAGCAGTTAGCTATAATTTATAAGAGTCATGTGCACTCTCAGCTTGAATATTGCTCACCCTTGTGGAATGGGTGTGGAGTGGTTGCATTGAAACAACTAGACAAAATTCAGAACAAAACTGTTAGAATCATTAACAACCCTGCCATTACAAATAAACTACCTCCCCTGCAAGTAAGAAGGAATGTTGCCTCCCTTGCATTATTTTACAGATATTTTTTTGGCAAATGCTCAGACGAAGTTGCGTCCATGGTGCCACCTCTCCATGCCTTCCCTCGTGGTACACGGGCATCTGGTAGCGCTCATGACTGGAATGTCACTCAGCCATAATGTAGAACTTCTGACAATCAGAAATCTTTCATTCCCCGAACTGCATCTTGCTGGAACTCGCTTCCCCAGAGTTGTTTCCCTCCAAATTTCAACCCACAGCTGTTCAAGTCAAGCTGTTACAGATATTTTATGAACAGAAGACACCAATAATCTGGTGTATGGATTATTGTTTTATTCATTTGCTTTATATATATATATATATATATATATATATATATATATATATATATATATATATATATATATATATATATAAATATATATATATATATATATATATATATATATATATATGTGTGTGTGTGTGTGTGTGTGTGTGTGTGTGTGACAGAGAATATATATATATAGATATATATATATATATATATATATATATATATATATATATATATATATATATATATATATGTGTGTGGGTGTGTGTGTGTGTGTGTGTGTGTGTGTGTGTGTGTGTGTGACAGAGAATTTGTGTAACCAGTGATTTCATGAATTCACCAGGGAATTCGTGACGTGATTTTAAATTAGGATGGGTTGATTAAGGTTAGATTATTTTGGGCTGCAGTTAAATTAGGTTGGTATAGTCGAGGTTAAGTTTAGGTTATGTTATGCTAGGTTAGTTAGGTTTGATTAGGTGAGGGTGGTTTAGTTAAAATCTAAATGATATTAAGAGTGCATGTGAATTAACCTAACCTAACTAACCTAGCCTAACCTAACCTAAACTAAACCTCGACTACCCCTGCCTAATTTAACTGTAGCCCAAATTAACCTAACCTTAATCAACCCATCCTGATTTAAAATCACTTCACGAAGTCCCTGGGGATTTCATGAAATCACTGGTTACACAAATCCCTGTACTATATATATATATATATATATATATATATATATATATATATATATATATATATATATATATATATATATATATATATATATACTGTATATATTCAGAGTAGGAGAGACGAATGACATAAGTGAATTGGTGGTATATTTTGCTGAAATGTACAACTTGGGAATAATCAACACTTTTTCACAAAGAACGGGGTGAAAGACGACCTGGAGAAGCCCAGACTGAGAAACTGAGAAGGTAATCGACTTCATTATAGCAGATAAGAACAAGATCACTAATTTCACAGTTAATAACAAAGTGCGTAGAGGAAGTGGCCATAGAATGGTGGGTTGCACAGCCAGATTCAGTTTCAAAAGTGAAAGAAAGAATCTGATAATAAAAAGGCATTCCCGATAAAAGTAAGCGAACACAATTCTGCCTTTTTAGAAATAAAGAACAGATTTCAGGCTCTAAGTCTAAGTTATACTGAGTGTGACATTGATGAGTTGAATGACAGTCTAACAAGAGTGTTAAACAGCGGAGGTTGTAGGGAAAGGTAATATATCCCAGACCAACAAGTACTGAAAAACGACCCACGTGCCCATGAAAAGAAGAAGGGAGATGAAAGTGACAGCAAAGAAAGATGAAATAGAAAGAGTGGAATTGAGGAAGTTTATCAACATGAGACAGAGAGAAGAAAAAACGTAAGAGAAGCATGGATCAAAACCATCAAAAAAGAAAACAAAAAATTCTGAAACAGGTCCGAAGGAAAGTTACACTAAGAATGCAACAGTTTATGTTACTGAGAGACAAACATTGTGAAATCATCAAATGCAGAGAGAAAATGGTGAAGGGAGTTGAACTTTATAAACAACTCTGTGCATCAAAGACATTACACTGCGCCAACAGCTAACTTTTCATTTGACACAAGTGAAATGCCACTGTTAACACTAGATAAAGAAAACTTTTCCCTTAAGTGTATGAAAAAGAGGAAAGGCCCAAGAAGAAGGAATTGTAGCAAATTTGCTGTCGGATGCAGGAGCAAACTTTCAAAACCGGTTCACCCGCTTATTTACCCAGTGTCTAAAAAAAAAAAAAAAAAAAAAAAAACTCAAAACATAGTGTAATGGAATAGTTATTTTGCTGTACAAGAAGGGCGACTCAAGAGATCCTAATATTGGCGTTGTATAAACTTACTGTCAGATATTTACAAACTTTGCACTAAAGTCCTTACGAACAAGAAAAAAGAAGTAAAACTTACCTCGTGAGCAGGCAGGACTCTGAAGCTGGTATTCGACTGCTGATCATCTAAATGCAATGAATCAGAAAACAAATCTACAGCATTTAGTAAACCACTGTGTTTGAGATTTGCTAATTACAAAAAGGCTTTCAACTAAGTGGAACATAGAGCAACTGTAAATTTGAAGCGGGAACAAGGAGTAAACGAGAACAATGTAAAACTGCTCGTAACCATATAAAAAATGGGAATTGATTCACTTAAGATATTTCTTCCCTCTAGAGAGAGAGAGAGAGAGAGAGAGAGAGAGAGAGAGAGAGAGGAAACTGTGCATCAAGGAGGTACAGTTTCACCAAAATAACTTACTGCATGCTTTAAAAACATTTTCATAAAAATCTAATGGGAGAAAAAAGGAGTTAAAAAAGATGGAGAAGACTTCAACCATTTAAGATTCGCAGATGGCATTGTCTTAATCTCAGAAACAGCAGAGACATTGCAATAAATTTTAACTGACCTAAAAAGAGAAAGTCTCACTGCAGGGCTAAAGACGAGTCAAAGTAAAACTAGAGTTTAATCCAAATGCACCAAAGGGCATAATGAAAATGAATGAAGACATTCCTGAAGAAGCTTAGGAGTACATTTTCTTGGGGTAAATACTAAAACTAACGAGAGACCATGAAAACAAAATAAAATGATGCATTACAATGGAATGGAAAGCTTTCGATAAACATGGAGACTTAATGAAAAGTAGTTTGCCAGTATGTAAGAAACGAAAAGTATTTAACGAATGTATAATCCCAGCTATGACGTACGGCTGTGAGAACAGGAAACTGGCAAAATCAACGGAGGACAAACTAATTCTCAAAGACCAAAGGATATGTCAGGATTGGGAATATCTTTGAAAGACAGGAAGAGACCAGTTTGGTTGAGGAAGCAGAGTAAAGTCAGAGACATTTTAGAAGCTACAGAAGAACAGAATGGAGGTGGGTTGGTCATACAGCAGGAATAAGGGATAACCGAGGCGTAAGAGTCTGGCTCCACAAGATTGCAAGCGTGGCAGAAAAAGGTCAGATGAGGTAGAGAAATGAGTCAGAGAAGTTTGCAGGCAAAACCTGGTAGATTGGCTCAGTCAAAGAATTCGTGGAGAATGTTGTGCGAGGCCTTTGTTCAGCAATGGATTTTTAGTGGCTGATGTGTACTGTACAGGTGTCCCGGAAGGAAAGGGCATAATTCTGGGAAATGAGAGATGAGCTCATTCTAAGCAAAAAATGTTACATGAACATACGTCCAAATCTCAGCCACCACCGGACTACATTTGTTTGATAACCTTATGGATTAAAATAATCTCTCATAATTCACCCATAGAGTTATCGGTAGTTTTAAGTCCGCAGCGACTGAAATTTGGACATATAATTAAATACTGGTAACATTTTTTTGTTTTCCCCTGGAAAATCCTCAACTTTGCATCTATACCTTCCCAAAGTTATTCTCTTTCGTTCCAGAACACCCCGTATACATACATAATATAAATTATATATATATATATATATATATATATATATATATATATATATATATATATATAGAGAGAGAGAGAGAGAGAGAGAGAGAGAGAGAGAGAGAGAGAGGTGTATGTGTGTGTGTGTGTGTGTGTGTGTGTGTGTGAGAGAGGTTCAATTGTGCAGTCAATTTTTGGAAAATAGGATTACTGGGATCATCGTGACGATGATTATCATAATCATGATCATGATTATGAAAATATAAGGTCTGTCGTGCGACTGCTTAGTGGAATACATGATTATGATTTTTATGGCGATGTTGGCGATGTAGAAGTTCGATAGTCTTGTATGTAGTAATGTGTTTAATACATGTCACTGACGGTCCATTTTATTCATCATAAGAGATAGCATTTCCAAGGAAGGCATAAATAATAGCGGTATACATATTGTCCTTCCTGTTCCATAAACCTTTCCCAAGTTCAGTGAAATTGGGTTGTGGTATAGTAGCAATAGGATGATGATGATAATGATGATACTACTACTACTACTACTACTAATCATCATCATCATCATCCGGACCTCCTTTCTCACCCAAGGTCAGGGTGAGGAGTAGCAATGTCCAGACAGCACAAACTTGCCCAGTCCAAACAGGCCACACTTCCATTCACTCATCATTCAAGCCCCCGGAATCCTGGCTTTACCGAATACGCCAAAAACATTCAACACATTCTGCAGCTTCACACAGACGTATTCGAATGAGTCAATCCGGACCCTGCCATGCTCAAAGGGGGTGCCAAAATCCCTGATCATGCATTTCTCCTCACAACATTCATCCAGCCAGCTCGATCTCTTGTCAGTTCCCTAGCCTCACCGACTACCAAACCTCTCTTCCTCAGACACTCATCCACCATATCTCTCCACCTTCTCCTTGTTTTACCTCGCTTCCTCCCTCCTTCAGATTCGCTCAGGTATACCTTTTTCACCACTCGACTGTTATCCATTCTTTCCACATGACCATACTATTTCAGGACACTCTCTTCGATTCTGGTGTCCACCGACTTCCTCACTCCACACCTTTCACGAATCACATTTTTTCGTATCCAATCCACCCTCTGTACTCCACATTCATTCCTCAGCAGTCCCATCTCCACTGCCCTAACTCTTGTCATTTCATTTTCATGCCACACCATAGTCTCACACCCATACATAAAAGTTGGCACTAACACTCCCTCAAGTAAGCCTCGTGCTAATATAATAATAAAAATACTAATCTTTCTATATATATATTGTTACGGAACAGAGAAAGATAACGTACACTTTCAGTGAGAATGCTAAAAATCACTACTGTCCCGTAAAGTTCCAGGTTCAAAACAAAAGAGTTAGGTAAAATTACAAGTTAAAGTTTAATGCTCAAACTAACAACAAAACATTCAGGACTCATAAGGATAATGTAATGGCAAA
This sequence comes from Coenobita brevimanus, assembly GCF_032717465.1. Lineage (NCBI taxonomy): Eukaryota > Metazoa > Arthropoda > Malacostraca > Decapoda > Coenobitidae > Coenobita > Coenobita brevimanus. Next base: position 27,372,294 of record NC_137030.1, on the reverse strand, counting down.
TAAACAGGTTAAATATATGGTTAACTGCAATAGCCTCTATTAACACGAAATTAGCAAGAATGAATTTATCTAAGTCAGCCCTGATAAAATGAGATACCAGATAGCACTCAGTGAATGCCAGATAAATAATTTCAGATACAAACTATTATCAAAAATGACTGACATAAAGAACCCCACACGAATTACAAAAACTTCACTAGGCCCACAAATCAAACTCATGCTACACAGTACAAGAAAAAATGCAACAACAGTTATACTCAAATTACACACAGCTGCTAGATGGTTGGAGACTTCTTGAGCACTCACAATAATAATATCTGTACAGGGGAGGACAGAGATGTGAACAAAATGAGGAGCAGATCTAAGTGGCAATGATGCAGAGACTGAGCTCATTATATAGGAGCCAGGAGAGCTTGATACAACTTGTAATAAGGACGCGCAAATGAAGCCATGGGGACATAGAGTTGACAATCCCGCTCTGGACAACAGAGAGAACGACTTACTCTACTATAATGGTAGAAGGGGGGGACTGAGGCAGAACACGCTCGTGATCAAACATGCAGCATACTGTGTGTCAAAATTACACAAAGGATGATGAAATCATAGGCTATGTAACACCTCCCCACAAAGAAAAAAGAAATTTACAAAGGAAATTTCTTATTACTCTAAAACAATCTGTCTAAAGTCTGGATAAGCAATCTGCAATAACATTTTCTTTCCCCTTGACATGTTGTATGTCTAATGAATACTCCTGAAGAAGTAGACTCCATCTTGTCAATCTCTGATTTTTATCTTTAAACTTACTAAGGAATTTCAGTGGGTTATGATCGGTATAAATGACTATGGGGTCAAAACCAGAACACAAATAAAATGAAAAATGCTGTAAACCCAAAATCAAGGCCAAAAGCTCTTTCTCAATAGTTGAGTAGTTCTTTTGAGGTGGAGTGAACTTCTTACTGTAATAAGATACAGGATGTTCAATACCCTGATCATCCTCTTGCAGCAAAACAGCCCCAGCTCCTGTATCACTTGCATCAACAGCCATCTTAAAAGGCTTAGCAAAATTTGGAGTAGCGAGCACTGGCTGACTTAATAGAATAGCTTTAAGTTTGTTGAAAGAGGATTCACAGTTATCGGTCCAGACAAATTTAACTCCCTTTTTCAGTAGGTCTGTAAGTGGTGATACAAGAATAGAAAAGTTAAGAACAAATCTCCTGTAATAACCTACCATTCCCAAAAATCTTTGTAGCTCTTTCCTACTTTTAGGTCTGGGAAGATCACTTATAACCTGAACCTTAGCTCCTGGTGGTGCAACATGTCCATCACCAATTACATACCCAAGGTACTGAACTTTAGCTTGACCAAACTCACACTTTGATAAATTAGCTACAAGATTAGCATGAACCAAACGGTCAAGAAATTTACTGACATGGCATAGGTGATCTTTCCAGTTGTCACTGAAGATTAATACATCATCAATATAAACAACACACCCTGCCAAACCCTCTGTTACAACATTCATGAGCTTCTGAAATGTGGCTGGTGCATTTTTCATACCATATGGCATTACCGAACATGCAAAAGCCTTTCCTAGTGTTACAAAACATGAGATCTCCCTAGCACGTTCAGTCATAGGTACTTGCCAGTATCCCTTTAACAAATCAAACTTACTTATGTACCTAGCCTTTCCGATTTTGTCTATGCAATCTTCTACACGAGGGAGAGGGTAAGTGTCTGTTTTAGTTATCTGATCAACACGTCTGTAGTCGATGCAAAGCCTCTGTGACCCACCTGGCTTAGGGACCAGAGTGACAGGAGAACTCCACTCGCTCTGACAGGGCTCAATCATCTTGTGGTCCAACAGGTAGCCAAGCTCCTTCTGGATGAGAGGAACTTTCACTGGGTTCACACGGTAAGGAGGCAATTTAATTGGCTTTGCGTCTTCAACATCGACATCATGCATCAACACAGTGGTTTTTCCTGGAGTAGCACGGAACACTTGCGGGTACTCCTGCAGTAATGCCGAAAACTCCTGCCTTTCCTTGGGAGGTAGATGAGAAAGCTTAGTCTGGAGATCATTCATGATATCAGGATTCTTCCCCAAACTATCACTCAGGCTCATACTGCATGGGTGAGCTTCACTTGCAGACTCGGGTGGAACAGTTACAGTGCAGACTGGATTATTTTCGTCCCGCCTGTGATATAACTTTAGCATGTTGATGTGACATAGTTGCTTGTTCTTTCTACGATCTGGTGTGGCGATGACATAGTTGACATCACTGAGTTTCTTCTCCACGAAATAAGGGCCACTAAACTTGGCTTGAAGAGGTTGCCCATGAACTGGTAGCAGAATCAAAACCTGATCTCCTGGCTGAAAGTGGCGTAACCTGGACTTCTTATCATACCAAGTCTTCATCTTCTCCTGAGCAGCTCCTAAATTCTCTCTCGCCAGCTGTAAAGCAGTGGACAGCCGTTCTTTGAAATTCATCACATACTCCAGCAGGTTGACGTCATCTTCCTCCGACAGCCAGCATTCCTTGAGTAGCTTAAGGGGTCCTCTTACTTCATGGCCAAACAGTAGTTCAAAAGGTGAGAAGCCCAGTGATTCATTTGGAGATTCTCTTGCAGCAAACACAACGAATGGAAGACCCCTATCCCAGTCTTTCTGATGTTCCAAACAGTATTTCCCGAGCATCGACTTGAGTGTTTGACGGTATCTCTCCAACGCTCCCCGGGTCCGGGGATGGCAAGCTGAAGACGTGATCTGGGAGATGCCCAACTCTTTCAGAGACCGCTTGAAAACATTTGACATGAAATTACTTCCCCGGTCGGACTGTACCTCCTTGGGCAGACCAAACTTTGTGAAGAACCCTAGCATTTCCTTAACCACGTTCTTTGCTGAGATGTTTCTAAGTGGAATGGCTTCAGGATAACGAGTAGCCATATCAATCATGGTCAACACATAAGAAAATCCTGTAGAAGTCTTAGGAAGAGGGCCCACAATATCCACCAACACACGGGTGAAAGGCGCCTCAAAAGGAGGAATGGGAACTAGAGGTGCAACCTTTTCGGTCTGATTACACTTCCCCACAACTTGACAGGTGTGACAAGACTTACAATACCAGGAAACATCCCTGAAGATACCTGGCCAGCAGAAGTGTTTCAAAATGCGTGCCACAGTCTTCCTCACTCCAAGGTGTCCTGCCAAACTGGAATCATGAGCCACTCGAATGATATCCTGCCTACAAACACGAGGGATGACAACTTGATGTACAACCTCCCATTCACAGTCGGCTGATGCTGTTGGGGGTCTCCACTTCCTCATAAGTACTCCTGACTTTACATAATAACAAGTAGAAGCACCGGCTGACTCTTCTTCACTGTAAGCAGAGTTAGCTAGACCTTTCAACTCAGGGTCAGCAACCTGCAACTCAACCAACTCTTGACGAGACAAATTATCAACACTACGGGGTACTGCCTCATCTGGTGAGTGGTCCAAATTAGCAAGAAAAGTGTCAGCTAGGATAACATCATCATCATCATTATCCTCTAAATCACCAGTAACTTTAGACTTAGCCCTAGTGACAGCACATGCAGGGAACACATCAGGGACATCACAATCCTGGGACGCAGCCACTGGCTCACTAGACAACTGAGGAGCTGGACACACTTGACTTCCACCAATATCATTTCCAAGTAAGAAAGTTTCACCTGACATTGGGAGTGTCTCAACCAACCCAACCATAACAGAACCATTAACAAAACCAGACTCTAAATTCACTCTGCACAGAGGAACAGAGAAGTAATTATTTCCTACACCTTGTAAGATTACAGTTTCATCAGAGGAATTAACATTAGAGCCTAGAACACTGGTCAGCATAAGGGATTGGCAAGCACCTGTATCACGATATATTTGAACTGATTTCCTGTCATTACTGTCCAGAGGACTAACAAAACCATCAGACAGGAAATTAGCACATGAACTCTTGAGAGTGTCACCCACGTTACTGCTCAAAAGAGGAGCTCCATGATGAGAATTTAAGTTACCCCTCAAAGCAGGTTCAGTCAACTCAGTTAAAGAATTCTGGGAACTCTCAAGAGTGGACACTAGACCAATTGACTGAATATTTAAAGACTCCTTTTTGTTCACATCACGCTGTCTCCTGAAACATCTCTCCGTAGTATGACCAAGCTTACTACAATAAGTACATTTACTTTTCTGAAATCTAGAGGTGAAGCTGGTATTTACTTCCTGAGAAACATCATCTTTATTCTCTTTCCTGTTACCTGTACTCTGAGTAGAGGCAACGTGCTTACTCTCAGCTTTCCCTTTTTCTCTAGAATATCTCTTGTGAGTGAGAACATATTCATCAGCTAAAACTGCAGCATCAGACAAATTATCTATTCTTTTCTCATCAAGATATAGGCTTACATCTTTATAAATACACCTTTTGAAGTCCTCCAGCAAAATCATCTGCTTAAATTTGTCAAAATCAGAATCCACATTCTTAGAATTTAACCACTGCTCTAACAGATCTTCTTTGATTTTTGCATACTCAACATGGGATTGCTTATCTTGCTTGTAAGTTGTCCTAAATTTTACTCTATAGGCTTCAGGAACAAGCTCATAGGCCTTAAGAATCAAGCTCTTAACTACATCATAATTATCAGACTGATCCTGAGGCAAAGATGCATAAGTTACTTGAGCTTTACCGGTGAGAACAGTTTGAAGGAGTACTGGCCAATACTCCTTAGGCCAATTAAAACCTGTAGCTACCCTCTCAAACAACTGAAAATACTTTGTTAAATCAGATTCATTAAAAGGAGGGACAAGTTTAACATTTTTAGCCACATCAAAATCATCAGAGCTAGATGATCCAGTTCCACCTTGTTTCATGCGATACTCATGGTCTGCCTGAATCCTGGCAAGTTCAATTTGTGCCTGAGCCTGTACCTGTGCCTCTTCAATACGAGCATTTGCTTCCTTAACACGAGACTCCGCCTCCTTAGCCTTAGCCTCCTGCAGAGCTAGCTGTAACTTAGCTAATTCAATCTGCGTTTGCTCATTTGGAGGAGTTACATTAAACAAGCTTTTATTAATCATGCCAACAATTTGATCTTTAGAATGATGAGAGTGAACTGCAATTCCCAATTGTTGAGCAACAAGCTTAAGTTCATTCTTTGTTCAGTTTTCTATATCACACACTGTTTGCACATTTGACAAAAAATCTTTGGCTTCATCAAGTGTAGAAATAGTAGGCATCATGAATATATCACAGTCTCAAAATATCAAACAATATCCTTATGATAATATCCTGAATATCCTGATATGAGGTCGCCAAATTTATGTTACGGAACAGAGAAAGATTACGTACACTTTCAGTGAGAATGCTAAAAATCACTACTGTCCCGTAAAGTTCCAGGTTCAAAACAAAAGAGTTAGGTAAAATTACAAGTTAAAGTTTAATGCTTAAATTAACAACAAAACATTCAGGACTCATAAGGATAATGTAATGGCAAATAAACAGGTTAAATATATGGTTAACTGCAATAGCCTTTATTAACACGAAATTAGCAAGAATAAATTTATCTAAGTCAGCCCTGATAAAATGAGATACCAGATAGTACTCAGTGAATGCCAGATAAATAATTTCAGATACAAACTATTATCAAAAATGACTGACATAAAGAACCCCACACGAATTACAAAAACTTCACTAGGCCCACAAATCAAACTCATGCTACACAGTACAAGAAAAAATGCAACAACAGTTATACTCAAATTACACACAGCTGCTAGATGGTTGGAGACTTCTTGAGCACTCACAATAATAATATCTGTACAGGGGAGGACAGAGATGTGAACAAAATGAGGAGCAGATCTAAGTGGCAATGATGCAGAGACTGAGCTCATTATATAGGAGCCAGGAGAGCTTGATACAACTTGTAATAAGGACGTGCAAATGAAGCCATGGGGACATAGAGTTGACAATCCCGCTCTGGACAACAGAGAGAACGACTTACTCTACTATAACGGTAGAAGGGGGGGACTGAGGCAGACCACGCTCGTGATCAAACATGCAGCATACTGTGCGTCAAAATTACACAAAGGATGATGAAATCATAGGCTATGTAACAATATATATATATATATATATATATATATATATATATATATATATATATATATATTATGTTGGGTGTTTTTAGTCCGACCTCTCGTCCTAAGAACACCAGTGATTGAGCAGGGTCCTCTGTCCGGACCGGAAGTAAAGCACCCACAAAGGAACAGGACATAAAAACCAGGCAGTACACCTTAACACATCTATTGTCTTAATTCCTACACCGTTACAATATAAAACAAAGAGATACTGGATATACTTTGGACAGGGACACAGAGTTAGCCTTTAATACAAATGTTCACAGTTACACTCAAGACATAGTATTCTTCACTTATACATGGGTAATGGGTTCTAATATCGCGATACCCGTATACTGTTTATAGGCAGAATTGGTATTTTATTTATTAAGTTCGATACACTAGAGGGGGACATGGCCAAGGGTTAGGGGAATGAATATTACTATAAGTGTGTAGGGTGTGGGTCGTGACACTCGAGAAAGTCACTTAATCGCAGTAGCACTTATTCACAAGTCTTTGATTTTTCCCGTGCACCACTAATCTTGACCCACGATTTCTATACGTCCTCCGGTATATAATTGTTGGTATTTTCTATTCCGCCAGGTATCGGGTCTCAGTATACTATTGGTAACTTAGTCAATTATATTATTAGGGCCTTCACTCCGTCACTTGTCACTATACATTTCCGTCTCGACTGTTCACGACACAAGAGTTGTTGAGGTCACTGTATACCCGTATTTCCTGGGCATAATATGCTGCGTGTCCTGGGCGTTAGGGAGAGGCCTTATGGGGAGCCCTCCTGCAAGGGGCAACGCACTGTCCGTAGGGGCGTCACTGCCCGGGTCGTAGTCGTCGGTGGTGTACAGGGAGTCCCTCCTGTCTGGGGGCCTCGACCTGAGTGGTGGCCCTCGGGACTAGGGCTGAACAGCTTCAGGAGGCGGGCCTGTCACCTCTGGCTCTGGGAAGAGAGAGAGCCTGGGTTGCCCGGGCCTGGGGGTCCGGGGGCTGCGGCCGCCTGCAGGGGAAAGAGCCGTCAGGGGTGAACTGCGGCGCCGCCTCCGTCCGGTGTCTGTCAGGGGCAGGGACCTCCCAGGTGTAGGTGGTGGGGCTTGGATCAGGCCACGCCACCACTCCGGCAGCACCTCCAGGGAACCATTCCTGTAGGGAGACAAAGGGTGTCCCACACAGCCGAGAGGGAAAGGGTCGGCCGCGCAAGGGACCTCCTGCTTCGGGAGGGCCTTTGGAATCATGAATGAAGGGCGTACGGTGGCCACTTCTTCCCCGTCATGTACGGTGACCGTGAACGCGGTTTAGTGATTCCTAGGGCTCGCAGCTGAAGGGCGTATGGTGGCCACTCCTTCCCCCGCATGTACAGTGACCGTGCTGGCGGAGCTGCTCCTGAAGGAGGAAAAGGCAGGAGAGGGGTGCACGAAGGCCGTGCCCTCTCCGGTACATGCAGAGGCCGAAGCCGTGGGCCTGTCTACCCTGGCACGTACAGTGGCTGTAGCCATGGGCCTGCCTGCCCTTTGGGAAGTAACTGAAGGGCGTACGGTGGCACTCCTTCCCCGTCACATACAGTGGCCGTGAACGCGGTGTTACTCCCATAGGAGGAATAGGCAGGAGAGGGGTGCATGGGGGCAGCGCCCTCTCCGGTACATACTGAGGCCATAGCCGTGGGTCTGTCTATCCTGGTATGTACAGTGGCCATAGCTGTGGGCCTGCCTGCCCTTCGGGAAGGAACTGAAGGGCGTATGGTGGCCGCTCCTTCCCCGTCACGTACGGTGGCCGTGAACGCAGTGTTACTCCTGTAGTAGGAGGAGCTAGTGAATGAGGCAGGTACGGTGGCCGCTCCCTCCCCGTCACGTACGGTGGCCTTGAACGCAGTTCCACTACTCCTGTCTCTGCCAGTCGGGGCACGTTCAATAACTAACACCCCGAGGCCGTCCCCAGAGGTGGCTGTGACTGAAGGGCGTACGGTGGCTGCTCCTTCCCCCTCACGTACGGTGGCTGTGATGGCTGTGTCACAGGGGGAAAACAACTGAAGGGCATACAGTGATCGCTCCTTCCCCATACATACGGTGGCCGTACTGTGGTGTTGCCTGGGACTGACTCTGGATCAGCCCCACCCCGAACCTGGTGAAGGCTGCCCCGCTCGCAGGGTCGTTGTCTCATCCCGCTTACCTGGTGTTGGGACAGTTGCGGGGAAGAGAGACTCAGGACAGGAGTGTCCTGGTGACCCTCTTGTTCCGAGTCAATAACCCCGCCGTGGTGTCCTCCTGGGATGACGGTGTGGTGGCAGCTTGATGGTGGGGTGGGGGGTGGCGGGGTGGGTGGTCCAGCTGCGGCGGGTATTTTACCACCCTCCGTGGTGAAGAAGTCACGGCCCCATGACTGGAGGTGTATGTTGTGGTGGTGGATGTCTGGTGGGCCGGGGTGAGGTGCCGTAGGAAGTTGGTCTAGTGGACGTTGGTGGGGTTTGGCTCTCGGTGGGGATTGAGAGTGAGCCGGAGGGAGGATGGGCGGTCGGTCCGGCTTAGGATGTGGAGAAGCTGGTGTGTTGCCCTAAGCCTGACCTGTGGGCGGTCACGGGGTTGCCAGTGGATCCTCTCGATGTTCATCTCGGGTGGTGGTGCTTGGTGTGGAGGCAGGAGCTGGATGCTGACGAGTGAGGGGAGTTTGCGGTTTTTATGGGGGCCGGGTTGCTGGGAGGAGCGTTGTACTTTGGGGAATTGGGATTTGGAGAGATTCCAATTTACCTGGTGGAGAGGGAGGGTGATGGGAGTGGTGCTTGGGGTGGGGGTAGTTTGTGGTGGTGAATGGTGGGTTGCGTGGGTGGCTGGTGGTGGTGTTGGTGCGTATCTGGAGGGTGGGCATGAAAGGCGTCCCAATCTGGTGGTGGTGGTGGTGAGGGTGGGTGTCGGTGGTGAAGGTGGTTGGCCACGTGGTGGTGAAGGAGCGTGGTCGGGGGTGGGTGGGGTAGCGGGAGGGGGTGTGGTGTGTCGTGTGTAGTGAGAATGGTCGTGGGGTAATGGGGGTGTGGGTGGATGGGTGGTGCGTGTGCGTGGTGGAGTGGTTGCACGTGGTGGGCTGGAGAGTGGTGCAGTGGGTGGGGTGGTGTGTTGACTGGTGCGAGGGGGGGTCCGTGATGGGTGGTGGTGGAGTGGCAGTGTCGGGCAGGGGTTGGCTGAACTGGTGAGATGGATGTTGGGTTGTGGGCTGCGGGAGTGGCGATGCAGGATCTGGTGGTGGAGATAGTGGTGCGGGGGTAGTGTGGTCATGGGGGGGAGTGTGGGGTTGGGGATCGGTGTCGGCGAGGAGGAGTGGTGTGTTGGGGGTTGGTGTGGTGGGAGGCGACGTGCTCGTGGGTGAGGTGGAGGGTGGGGGTAAGAAGGAGTAAAGAGTAGGAGTCTGGGGGGTAATTCTCAGAAGTCGCCGAGGGGACAGGTGTGCGGAGAGAGGTGTGGGGTGCATAGGTGTGAGGGTGGTCATTGTTGGAGGGGTGGAAGGGGCGCACCTGGTGGTTACATTACGTGCACGGTTGTCCCTGGTGATCAATGATAACTTGGTAAGGGTTAGGGACTCTGATGATTTTGAAGGGACCATCGAATCAGGGGGAGGTCTCGGTGGGGGTGGGTAGATGTGCCACGACATCGGAATCTCCTGGTTTGTAAGGGTTGGAAGGGTTAGTGTCGGGTGAAAGATCTTGTTGGGCTTGGAGATGGTGGAGGCGTTGTTTGAGGTGGTGAAGGGGGTCAGTGGGGGAGGAAGGGGTGGGAGGATGGAGGTGGTGGTGGAGGGCTAGGAGGAGTGGGGTATCCCCGAATACTCGCTCATGGGGGGTTATGCCGTCATCTTGTGGGCAGGTGTTGAGGCCCCATTGAACAATTTTGACGTGGGCGGGCCAATCGTCATTCCTCGTTTGCAGGATTCTCGTCCTGACTTGATTCAGGAGGATCTGATGACTTCTCTCGCATATGCTGTTTCCCTGTGGCCAGTATTGGGATGAATGGGAGATGTGGTAGCCGAATATTTTCGCAAGTTCTTCCCATATTTTTCCTGTGAACTCTGGGGCATTATCCGAGTGTAGGGCTTGGGGAATGCCGAAATAAGGGAAGATGTGGCAGATCAGGGCGTCGGCGACTGCTACGGCGTTGTGGTCTTTGGCGGGGCAAGTGATGATGAACTTTGAGTAAACATCAAAGAATGTGATAATGTATTTGTATCCTGCTTTCGGTGTGAGGGGGCCGACGACGTTGAGAGAAAGCAGCTGCCATGGTTTTTGTGCAGTTATTTTGCCTGAAGGGCCGGATGTGCGAGTGATGTCTTTCCCTAAGGCACAGGTGCGGCATGTTTGGATGATGTTTTTAGCAATGGTGGATGGGTTAGCTGTCCAATACATGTTGGTGAAAACTTGTAAAAGTTTTTTGGTGCCGAGGTGAATGCCGTTGTTGGTGTGCAGGTGTAGCATAGCGTCGTGTGCCGTGGCAGAGTCGAGGACGATGTGGCCATTTGAATCAAACAGGTGATCACCATGGAGGTGGAGCTTGGCAAATGTGCACGGCAGGATCCAGGTAAGGCATTGTTTATCTCTCCACATTTGAATTAGGTCTGGTTTTGGGCAGATGGCATTGATGAGTAGGCGGGAAAGAGTGTCGGGGTTAGTGTGCAACTTGCCTGGCCAGTATGATATTTCAAAGTCGAACTCTTCGAGTGCTTCCCGCCATCGGATGAGTTGGGCATTGTTGGTATTGGATTGGCGTAGCCATTGCAGTGATTGATGGTCCATGATGATCACTACGTGGGTGCCAGAGATATATGAATGGAAATATTCTAGAGCCCAGATGATACTGAGGCACTCGCGTTTGGTGGCCGCATAATTCCGTTCAGCTTGATTTAGAGTGCGGCTGGCACAGGCAATGATGTGTTCGCGGCCGTGCTGTGCTTGGGCAAGGACAGCCCCTATGGGTATGAGGGAAACGTCGGTGTACAGACGATAGGGGAGGTTGTAGTCTGGGAAAGCAATGATGGGGGCTGAAATTAGCTTGGATTTGAGGGTGTTGATGCGGTCTTTCTAGGCTCTGTCCAGACAAATGGTTCACCCTTTTTTGTAAGATCATGGAGTGGGTTGGCGATGTCGGCAAACCCCCTAACAAAACGTCTGTAATACGAAGTTAGGCCTAGGAAGGCCCTGGTTTCGTGGACTTCTCATGGTAGAGGGATGTCAGCAATCGCACGTAGTTTGTCGGGGTCAGGTGAGATGCCCTCGGCTCCAATCACGTGTCCTAAGAAGGAGACGGATCGTTTGACTAGGACGCATTTTGTTGATTTGAGTTTAAGGCCAGCCTGGCGTATGTGTAGGAACACCTGTTTGAGGCAGTGGAGGTGGTCAGTCTAGGTGTGACTGAAGACTATGACGTCATCTAGATAGGCCAGGCAGATTTCCCAGGTCAGACCGCTCAAGATGGATTCCATAAGACGGGAGAACGTGGCTGGGGCGTTGCAGAGTCCAAAGGGGAGGACGTTAAACTCACAGTGTTTTCCGTTTGAGGTTGAGAAGGCGGTCTTTTGTTTGTCGTCTGGGTGAACGGGGACCTGCCAGTATCCTGATTGCAGGTCTTGGGTGGAGAACCATGTGGAGCCGTGTAGGGAGTCGAGGGAGTCGTCGATTCTGTGTAGGGGTGTGGCGTCTTTGATGGTGACATCGTTTACTCTGCGGTAATCAAAGCAAAATCGCATGGTTCCGTCTTTTTTTCTCACGAGTACGATGGGGGAGGACCACGGGCAGGTGGAGTTGGAGATGACACCGGCATCGAGCACGTCCTGGACCTGCCGGTCTTCTGCATGCTGCTTAGTGTTTTTGCGGCGTGATGGTTGGCGAATGGGTGGTCCAGTCGTGTGTATCTCATGACTGAGGTAGGTGGTGTGGCCAAGGTCTGTCGGGCCAGATGAGAAGAGGTCCTGAAAGTCCAGGGGTAATTGTTGGAGGCTGTTGGTTTGGGAAGGGGACAGGTGCGGAGGTAGGTCAGAAAGGGTGGGGTGGTTAGAAGGTGGTGCGTGGCATGTCTCGGCTTCTTTGATGTTGCCAATGATGAGTCCTCTAGGTAGGGTCAGTTGTGTTGCGGCGAGGTTAGCGATACGGATTGCTCGGGCATGGGGTGGGAGGAAGGTGGGGGATACTAGACAGGATGAGAGGGGTCCGGCAGGTAAGGAGGGAGAGAAAATGACGGAGGTACCGGAGGGTTTGTTTAGTTCCACCCAAGCTTCATGGTGGGGCGGGATGGTGACAGTGGAGGTGATAGTGGCGAGGAAAGATGGAGAGGGGGCCGGTATAGGTGGGGAGGGGGATGATGATGGGGGGTGGGGAAGTGAAGTGTTGGGTGAGGTTGGGGTGGGGTTGCATATACAGAGGTGTTGGGGGAGGTGAGTGTCAGGGGTGTGTGTGTGTGTGTGAGGGGTATTTGGGTGGTGGTGTTGGTGTTTTTTTTTTTTTTTTTGTGATTAATGATTAGTGGGGGGGGGGAGCTGGACTGAAGTGGAGGCTGCGCTGATGACAGTCGATCTTGGTGCGAAGTTTTTGCAAGAGGTCCAGCCCTAGGTATCCGTCATACTGACGGCATGTGGAGTCAAATATGATGAAAGGGTGATTGGTGGATACTTACTGGTGGGTGTCAGTCCGAAGGGCCCGGGTTTCCCCATGGATAGGCAGGGGGCCATCACCCGCGTCTACGAGGTTGGCTGAGGTGGGGTGAAGGGGGTCGAAAGCGGAAGTGTGGTGGGAGTAGAAGTGAGAATACAGGCATGACCTGGCAGCTCTCGTGTCCACCAGTAGTCTAGCCTTGACCCCATTCAGGCAAATTTTGTCGTAGAATGAGGGTCTGTACTGATGTGAAGTGGCCCCCACCACCGTGGGGAGGTGCGGGGGTGGACCTAAAAATCCATCTGCTGAGTGCTGATGTGGTCGTCGTGTTCCTCGTCGTCTGGTCCTGGGTAGACTAAGGGCAGGACGTCGTCCTGCAAGGAGGATACCTTTCTGCGCCCCTGTGTGAGGGTCCTGCATCTGCTTGCTTTGAACTGTTCCCTAATGTCATGCAGGGGGCAGGTGCGACTGCAGGCCGTAAATTCCCAGGGATTAATTGAGATGAGGTTGCCCTGGTCCCTGGGGTTGGGACATTTTTTCTGTGGGCGGGCCCTGGGAATATTAGAAGACTGCTCCGTGGTGGGTTGGTGGGGCAGTGGCTTGATTTTTGGTGGCGGGGTCTTGGTTGTAGGGAATTTGCTCACTGCATGGATAGGTTGTGGCATGGGACGGGCGGCGAGGAGGCGTCAGATGAGTTGTAGGTCCTGGTCCATGTTCCCTGAGAGGTCATAGATGGTGAGGTGCTCCCTAACTGTGGTAGGGAGAATTCTCAGTAGGGCGTTGAAAGTGTGTAGATCCCGAGTGTTTGTGGTTGTGTTGGGATAAGCGGCGCTGACGGGGAGCCGTGCCTGGACGAAAGTGTCGTCTAGGTTACTGTCATAGGCAAGAGCGTCGAGTTGAGAGAGAGCGACAACTCTGCCCATGGAAGGCATGACAGCCTGCTTCACGATGTGGGCGAATTGATCCCAAGTTAATTCTGGGACAACTTTTGTTGTGACAGTGGTGATTATTTTGCCCAGGTTGGGTAGTGTGACGGCTATCTTTTCCCTGTCAGAGTCGAACCCGATGTCTAGGAGGGGTTTGACCGTATCCAAGTATATGTCAATGCCATATTGCTCCGGGTTGAATTTTGGCAATTGGATATGAGGTTTGGCTGCCATTGAGCAAGTTTCCTATATTGTTCCTCCGTGCTTTAATCAGATCCAGAACCACCGCTGGCCACCAGTGTTATGCTGGGTGTTTTTAGTCCGACCTCTCGTCCTAAGAACACCAACGACTGAGCAGGGTCCTCTTTCTGGACCGGAAGTAAAGCACCCACAAAGGAACAGGACATAAAAACCAGGCAGTACACCTTAACACATCTATTGTCTTAATTCCTACACTCTTACAGTATAAAACAAAGAGATACTGGATATGCTTTGGACAGGGACACAGAGTTAGCCTTTAATACAAATGTTCACAGTTACAGTCAAGACATAGTATTCTTCACTTATGCATGGGTAATGGGTTCTAATATCGCGATACCCGTATACTGTTTATAGGCAGAATTGGTATTTTATATATTAAGTTTGATACACTAGGGGGGGACATGGCCAAGGGTTAGGGGAATGAATATTACTATAAGTGTGTAGAGTGCGGGTCGTGACACTCGAGAAAATCACTTAGGTGCAGTAGCACTTATTAACAGGTCTTTGATTTTTCCCGTGCACCACTGACCTTGACCTACGATTTCTATAAGTTCTCTGGTATATAGTTGTTGGTATTTTCTATTCCACCAGGTATCGGGTCTCAGTATACTATTGGTAACTTAGTCACTTATATTATTAGTGCCTTCACTCCGTCACTTGTCACTATACATTTCCGTCTCGACTGTTCACGACACCAGAGTTGTTGAGGTCACTGTATACCCTTATTTCCTGGGCATAATCTGCTGCATGTCCTGGGCATGAGGGAGAGGCCCTATGGAAAGCCCTCCTGCAAGGGGCAACGCACTGCCCGTAGGGGCGTCACTGCCCGGGTCGTAGTCGTCGGTGGTGTACAGGGAGTCCCTCCTGTCTGGGGGCCTCGACCTGGGAGGCCCTCATACTGGAACCTCGTCGGTGGGGTGCAGGGAGGCCCTCCGATCTGGGGGCCTCAACCTGAGTGGTGGCCCTCGGAACTAGGGCCGAACAGCTGCAGGAGGCGGGCCTGTCGCCTCTGGCTCCAGGGAGAGAGAGAGCCTGGGTTGCCTGGGACTGGGGGTCCGGGGGCTGCGGCTGCCTGCAGGGGAAAGCGCCGTCAGGGGTGAACTGTGGCGCCGCCTCCGTCCGGTGTCCGTCAGGGGCAGGGACCTCCCAGGTGTAGGTGGTAGGGCTTGGATCGGGCCACACCACCACTCCGGCAGCACCTCCGGGGAACCACTCCTGTAGGGAGACAAAGGGCGTCCCACGCAGCCGAGAGGGAAAGGGTCAGCCGCGCAAGGGACCTCCTGCTTCGGGAGGGCCTTTGGAATCACAAATGATGGGCATACGGTGGCCTCTCCTTCCCTGTCACATACAGTGGCCGTGAACGCGGTTTCGTGATTCCTAGGGCTTGCAGCTGAAGAGCGTATGGTGGCCGCTCCTTCCCCCGCACGTACAGTGACCGTGCTGGTGGTGCTGCTCCCGAAGGAGGAAAAGGCAGGAGAGGGGTGCATGGAGGCCGCACCCTCTCCGGTACGTGCAGAGGCCGTAGCCATGGGCCTGTTTACCCTGGGACGTACAGCGGCCATAGCCATGGGCCTGCCTGCTCTTCGGGAAGTAACTGAAGGGTGTACGTTGACCTCTCCTTCCCTGTCACATACGGTGGCCGTGAACGCGGTTCCACTACTGTCTCTGCCAGTCGGGGCGCCTTCAATAACTAACGCCCCGAGGCCATCCCCAGAGGTGGCTGTGACTGAAGGGCATATGGTGGCCGTTCCTTCCCCCTCACATACGGTGGCCGTGATGGTGGTGTCACAGGGGGAAAACAACTGAAGGGCGTACAGTGACCGCTCCTTCCCCGGTACATACGGTGTTGCCTGAGACTGACTCTGGATCAGCCCCACCCCGAACCTGGTGAAGGCTGCCCTGCTCGCAGGGTCGTTGTCTCATCCCGCTTACCTGGTGTTGGGACAGTTGCGGGGAAGAGGGACTCAGGACAGGAGTGTCCCGGTGACCCTCTTGTTCCGGGTCAGTAACCCCGCCGTGGTGTCCTCCTGGGGTGGCAGTGTGGTGGTGGCTTGGTGGTGGGGTGGGTGGTCCGGCGGCGGCGGGTATTTTATATATATATATATATATATAAATCCAGACGAATTCTTTATTACAGACACTGCTAAAGGAAGGTGCTAACGGAAGATGTTAGATACAGCCTGCAGTGACCCTTGTAACACGAAAGGTCTTTCTTTGGCTTACTGGAAACATCTGGCTGTAAGAGGATTTGAATACGAAGAGACGTCACAGATAATTTTAAAAAATTGCTAACTGGGTCTCCTGAGGTTAATAAAATCGTCAGCTATTATCTGTTACTAGAAACTTCTGTTAATATAAATATTAGCTAGAATTAACATCCCTTAGCAGCGTGAAAAAACTACATAAAACGCTAGCGTATTGTAGGAGTTAAAACGCCGTTGTTTGGTTATTTGCTGCTGTTTGGGTCTTTTCAGTGCTGTTACATGGAGTCTCCTGCTGTGTTAGTAGCTTCCGGCTGTTCTAGGATAGTTCCCGCTGTTATAATATTGAGTGTGGGGCCATTTTCTTTTTTGCTTTTGTATTGAGTTTACCCATTTTCCTCATCTTCTTTCTGTTCCCTTTCCATAATCTCTCTCTCTCCCTCTCTCTGACATTTACGCTGGTGTGAATCCACCCACACATTCCGTTCAGGCTAACACCAGACAATGTTGAACCGAATAATAATAATAATGATAATAATAATAATAATAATAATAATCTATCTATCTATCTATTGCCAGACACCTCAATCCCGTCTGGGGTGGCCACAAACAAATCGCCTCCAAGTCGCCCTGTCCCCCGCCATTTCACTGCCCTGCTCCCAACTCACACCCCCCTCTCTCATATACCTCTCCACCCCATCCCTCCATCTCATCCTCGGCCTCCCCCTCCCTCTTCTCCCCTCCACCTCACTCACATACACTCTCTTCGTCAGCCTTTCACCCTCCATCCTCTCCACATGGCCAAACCACCTCAGTGTGTTCCTCATAACGCTTCCTATCACATCCACATCCACACCACAACGCTCCTTTATATCCTCATTCGTCAGCCTGTCTCTCCAGGTGACTCCACAGACTCCTCTTAAATAACTCATTTCCACTGGTCTCACTCTTGACTTATGTCCTTCCAACAATGTCCAAGCTTCACTTCCGTAAGTTAGAGTTGGTATCACAATACTGTCATGTAGTAACTTTTTCACTTCCATGCTCACTTCCCTGTTTCTTATCACTGCTTTCAAAGAACCAGCAACCTTTCTTCCCTGCTGTACCCTTTCAAGCACTTCACCCTCCAAACCTCCATCCTTACTCATCACACTACCCAAGTACTTAAACGTACTCACATTTTCCAATTCCTCACCATCCAACCTCGCTGTACATTCACTAACTTCACCTCTCTCAAAGACCATCACTTTACTCTTCCCTACATTCACCTTTAGATTCCGTTTCTTACACACTCTCTCAAACTCATCCACCAAGCCTTGCAGCTCCCCTCGTCTTCACTCAACAACACAGTATCATCTGCAAACAACAGTACAGGGAGTTTCCAAACACCATCCTCTCTCACCAGGGCCACTCCAACATCCACTACCCTACCTTGTACCTCTTTTATTACCCCATCCATGTACAGATTGAACAACCATGGAGACATGACACATCCCTGTTTCAAACCAACATTCAAAGAGAAAAATTCACTTAGTTCACCATCCACACGCACTGCAGCCTTCGCACCATCGTACATACTCTTCACAGCATTCAACAACTTCCCATCTAATCCATATATTCTTAACATTTTCCACAATCCTTAACATTTTCCACAATCCTTGTCTATCCACCCTGTCATATGCTTTCTCCAAATCCATGAAAGCTGCATACAACTTCTTTCCTTTCTCTAGAAACTTTTCCACTAAAGATCTAAGAATGAATATCTGATCTGCACAACCTCTTCCCTTCCTAAAGCCTCCCTGTTCTTCTCCAACTAATTTCTCTCTGTTCATTCTCTAACTCTGTCTATAAGTATCCTACCATACACTTTTCCTATTATACTAAGAAGACAAATGCCCCTATGATTACCACACATTTCTTTTTCCACTTTTCCTTTGTACAAGGGAATAATTATACCTGACTTCCAATCCTCCGGGACTCTACCTTCCTCCCAGGGCAATCAGCACATCTTCCACATCCATTCTACTACTATCTCTCCCCCATGCTTCAGCATTTCACCACACACTCCATCAATTCCTGGGGCTTTCCCCGATTTAACTTTCTTCATTGCTTCCACAACTTCTATCCTACTGATTTCTTCCTGTCTTCTCACCTCCCTCCTTCTCCCAGCCATTCCCCAGCCACTTATACTAGCATTACTTCCATCCTCTACATTCAACAATTCCTTAAAGTGTTCTCTCCATCTGTTCACTTTTTCTCCCTTCTCCACTAGTAATCTACCATTTTTATCTTTCACTCCCCTGCTAACTTCATTTCCACCCTGTCTTACTCTTTTCACTTTTCTCCAGAACATTTTCTTACAGTCCCTCCACTTTACACTCAAATTCCTTCCAAATTCCTCATCCACTCTCTTCTTACTCTCTCTTACTAATCTTTTCACCTCTCTCTTTCTTTCCACATATAACTCTCTCTTCTGCCTCTCAACTTCTTCCACGCCCCTATTTCTCATCCATTCATTGTATGCTTTCTTCTTTTGTGCCACAGCCTGTTTCACCTCTTCAGTCCACGACGCTGTTCCTTGCACCCCCCTCCGTCTTCTCTTCCTTCCACACACCACATCACATGCTGCACATATTTCTTCTGTAAATATCTTACACACACCTTCCACGTCTCCCATCTGCTCCAATTCATATTTGCCCAATCGTTCCTCCACTTCTCTCTTATACTCTGCCTTTTTCTCATCCTCTAGTAACCTTTCCACTCTCCTTGCAACTACTCCTTCCTCTCGTCTTTCCCTTCTTCTATTCCTCCATCTTACTTGCATTCTAATTCTGGCCACCACCAAGTAGTGGTCATAAAGTCCACTCCCCCAACCTCTATACACTCTTGCATCCTTTACACATCTTCGCATCCTTTCATCCACATACACATAATCAATCATTGCCTTCCTTTCATTCAGTTCACCACCCACCCTTCTCATCACTCGCCATGTATACCTGTGGATCATTTTATGCCTGAAGAGGGTATTGGCTATCACCAACCCCCTCCCAGCACAAATCTCCACTAACGCACTCCCATTCTCATCTATCTCAGCAGGCACACCCCACTCACCAACTGTTCCATCCACCTTCACATTCCCAACTTTACCATTCATATCACCAATCAAAAACACTCTCTCATTCCTTCCAAACTTTTCCATGCACACTTCCACATTTGTCCAGAACTCTTCTCTCACTCTTCTAGCACGATCTTGCGTTGGTGCATACACACACACAATCGCCCACATTTGTATTCCAACTTTCAACTTTACCCACACAATCCTTGACCCAACTGATCCATACTGTCTTATGCTCCTCTTCCATCTTTTACTCACAACTATACATACTCCTTCCTTTGCCCTCTCATTCTCACCTACTCCTGCACATATACCCCATCCATACTCCCATTCTCTCACACTTTCTCCTCTCCATTTTGTTTCAGTTATTCTACATACATCCACTTTCGCACTCTCAAGCACCTGGACAATCTCTCTCTCTTTCACCTCATCATTCGCTCCTCTTACATTCCATGTACTCATTACCAAGTCCTTTGTCCGGTCCTGGGTCGTCATCGTTTGGTCAGTCCTTGTCCGAGGCTTCTTGTTTGTTTTTTTAGTTAGTTGTTTTCCGGGGAGGGGCACTAACCCTCCGCCAATCCTTTTAGTCGCCTTTTACGACAAGCAGGGATACTGGGGGAGTATTCTTGAAAACCCCCCTACCCCCAGGGATGTGCATAACAAATTAATGCTCTTGTTACTGATGTTAATGATGATAATGATGATGATGAAAAAGTAAAGAAAAAAAGAAAGAAGAAATCCTCCACCTAAAGTACCGCTAGAGAATCACATGGAAATTTTATGCATTGAAAAATTAACCCTTGGAGACGAGCTGAATGAAATTACCTGGAGATACCAGGAAAATAATAATAATAATAATAATAATAATAATAATAATCTCCCACGCCTTGAATGGTGTACTAGAGGGTGTATTGGGCCTCAGCTTCTTCAGACCAAAGTACTGGAGAGTGACGCCTTCTTGTAGTGGCACCGATGTTACCAGGCTTGTGAAGTGTCCGGTGGTACAAACGTTCCTCAACTACTTCCCTCTCCCTCAGGAACAGGATGAAGGACTGCGGGAAGATGACACCTTCAACTTGCAGTCCACTGTGTTCACGCTTTAGATAAGCCTGGGAAAACAGCGAGATCAACATCAGAAACAACAACTATGTCAACAACAACAACACTAATAATAATAATAATAATAATAATAATAATAATAATAATAATAACTTAATCACCAGAAAGACTAGAATTCAATACTCTTACAATCATCATCATCATCATCCGGACCTCGTTTCCCACCCTAGGGCAGGGTAACAACGTCCAGACAGCCAAAGTTTGCCCACTCCAATGTGCTACGCTTCCATTCACTCATCAATCAATTCCCCGGAATCCTGGCTCTATCTGATGCGCCAAAAACGTTCACCATATGCTGTAGCTTCACATACCAGCAAATTTTATTCATCTTTAGATTACTTTTCAACTTGGAAAGAGTTAGATGTAGCCTCCATTAATCGTGTCATGGTCGGAACAATATAATGTTTTATCTAAGCGAACACCAGGCGATTTATTTAGCTGACAGTGACTTATCACAGCCTGAGAGTGTTAGCCTCATCACTACTATAATCTGTTCACTTTAACTGGGCAAGAACTTGCAATCCCTCCACCAACAATACAGAGCTGTGACAAGAAATTAATACCCGAGTATGACGCTAATCACCACGATGTGTTACAGAAAGGATGTAGAGCCATAGAATTGCCTTATTCTGCCCCTACGCTACTGGATATAAGCTACAAATGGAAGAAAATCTACTCCCTGTGAATGAGAATGAACTATAGTGGTCCTTACTAAGTAAAATAAAAATTTTCTTTTGGCAAGAATGAAAAAAACTAAAAATGTATAGTAATGCAGGGACTAAAAGGACCGGAAGCCACCCAGCGGTGAATAAAATAATCAGAAGAGAGCAACACAGTGCAGGAAATACCCGGAAAAAGTGATTTTCTTTTTCATTATAGTGTTGCCATCCACAGACGATTCTGTTCAGCATTCAGCAATCGTTCCACTTCTTGAGTGTGCTCCTAATCTGAATAAAATCCTCTGGAACCAGAACGAACAAAATGAAAGCAAAGTCCTTGGGTGTGTAAAGTATGAGTGTGATTTGTCGAGACAGTTCTGGTATCCTGCTCCAGGTAACGACAAATTATTTCATTCACAGGAGCATGAGTCATGGAAGCCTAAGAGCTGACGAATTCCAGTTGTCTCTTTTCCCCTTCCTGGTACCTTACATTCCCTCTAGACCTCTTATCCCGTTCAATGACCCTTTTAGTATGAGGACGTCTTATCAATTTCATTCCTTCTCTTGCCAGACGACTGCAGTCAGAATGTGTGATATTTCTTTCAGTGATAGGTTTAGGGACAGAGAAAATCCTCACCACCTATTTAGTATAATGACAATTTTCATTTCACTTTTAGTACAATGGACAATGTTATTCACGTTAAGGGAGACAATCTCCATACATAAAAGAGTCATTCTCCATCTTCTCATTCAGTATGCTGTATTTGTCATTTCACGCTTACTACCATGAACGATATTATTTACGTTAACCCTTAAAGGCATATCTTCACCATTTTGGGATTTTGTTTTTGTAAAACATGTGGTACCTTGTCTTCCTTTGAAGATGCTGGCCAGGCCGTCCAGGTATGTAAAGTGTTTGCCTAGGCCTATTGTGTGAAGTAAGTGTGCTCCCTCTTGTTTTCCCATTGTGGGATTTATTTGCGTTTTTAGTCCATCAGACTCATCGTATGCTGTGCACGACACACGATTTTAGGACTTAGCGTATGCTCTACAAGTATAACTACTATAGGAGTGTGCCATTATTTTTTTGGAAATATATGTGTATGACTGTTTTTTTGTTATGTATCTTATGTTATTATATATTATATATATTATTTACATTATATATTATAGAAATACTATATATATACTACATATATTACACTTTATATTATACTTTATGTACTATATTATTTTATTGGGTTTTTCCTATTTTTCTTTTATCTTTTTTGCTGATTATAAGTAATATTATATAAAGACTAAGATAAAAGTGGAACAAAAGACTAAAGTGAAGACTAAAGTGAATATAAAGAATATATCGAAGGCAAAGGACAAAGGAAAAGGAAAAGGAAAGACACTGCTGTCAGACATAGAACTAGAGACTCTGGTGAACACCAGTGCATCAAGTGTGACCTCTCAGTGTGTCTCAGCCACAGCTAAACCCTGTGTACCGATTGTGAGGGGATGTAGGTCAGTAAAAGAAAACTAAACATTGTGTCTTATATTATCGTCATATTATCGTCATATAAAGTATCAGTCCTCATCATTTGGGTCTTAAAATCATAGTTTAGTGTCAAACGAAATTTACAAAGTCATTAGGGTGTATATACAGGGAACCATAACGTCATAAAAAATTTGTATAGTGATTTTTTTTTTTTTTTTTTTTTTTTTTTTTAGGGTGTATTACCACAGTGACCCTCATGAGCCAGAAGTGTGAGCCACTTACAGGATACGGCCACGGGACCTGAGAAGCAGCATATATAATCTCAGATCTTAAATCCTCATACGGGCCGAGTAATTAATTTTTTATTCAGTAACGTCAAAAAAAAGGCAATTTTGGTTAGGTTCCTTTAGTCACCCATAAAACATTTTTATTTTTCAATAATTACTAAAGTAAGTATATCACAGGAAAGTAGAAGAGTTGTTCTTTCTTTTCATGGCCAGAAACCCAATAAAAATTGATTACAACCATGTGTTTTGATTTTTCAAAAAAGGAGTTGGTTACACTCAACGTATGTCATACAAGACAGGTCCAACAACGTATGCCTTTAAGGGTGGTGTCTCCTAGTTAGTATATTGTTGCCGTGGCCTAGACAATACAGAGTTAATGCGCACAATATTGATTAAGGGGTCGAGTGCTATATTCCAACGAAGATGGACATCTGTACTTATTTTTTTTTTTTTTATAAATTAGGCGAAGATGCACTTGACAGGTTGGTGATGGCTGGCTGAATTCAACACGTTTGAATAACATTCACTAACCCAAATTTCCTCATCAGATATATGTTGTCAATTAATAATGCTAACGGGTAAAGAGATTATGAAGTAATGTTGCATTCAGCCAATCATCATCAACTTGTCAAGTGCATCTTCGCCTCAATAAGAAAAAAAAAAAAAAAAATGAGTATAGTCGTAAAGTGCTTGACGCTTTGGCAAAGCCCTTTAAGTACGAGCAGAGTATATTCCCCCACCAAGAGAGGAATGCATGGCGTGAAAACTGATATAACGTTGTTACGGGATAAGAAATACTCGTAATTTTCATTACAAACAACGTCAGTAATCCTCTCCTTTTCATTTATGATACCGTGTGAAGGGATGTTTCTCCCAGTAAAATAGGTTATACATTCCTATTTTCGTAACTTAACCTCAGTTTCTATGATGGAGTAAGATATCCTGAGTTTTCCTTTAGCGTCACGTTTTTATCTACCGCTGCAATCCACGGACGTATTCTCTATGACATTTTTGCCAACTCATTTTTTTTATAAACTTAAGACTCATGTCTTTCATTGAAGAGGTTAGTTAAGGTTGTATGTGAGCCTTCAGTTCGAGAAATCTTTTCTGAGCTAATTAAAGTTGTCTAGAACAGAAAGGATTTTATGAACTTTACGTCGCTCTAGTGAAAACTCTATGACTCACTTTCCTTGATGAAGGAGAGCATCTGAATAAAATAGTGCCGTGTTATCTAATGTGATTTTATTTTAGTGCACCGTTATCAGATGTAATGTCAGGTGAATGTCCGAGTTGTTCTCTGTGGCTGATGAGGTCACTGGCTTTTCCTCTTCCTGAATCTCGAGTATCTTCATGATTAGTGAAAAATGAACTATTCGTATTGTAAAAATAAAGGGTGAACTATTACTCCTGTTACAATAATAGCTAAATAATCTTGCTGAACTGAACCAAAAAAAGTAGTATTCCCACTGAAAATATAAGAAAATTGAACAAGTATAATTGCACTAAAAGCTGAATCATCGATGCAGTATCAGATGTAATGACAGTTGAATGTCCCAGCTGTGGCGGATGAGGTCATTGGTAATAAATTTTCTGGCTCATGAATCCCTAGTCCCTATTGAATTAAGAAAAGTTTAATTGTTCTCTCTGTAAAAAGAAAGACTGAAGTATTCTTCCTAACGCAATTAAAGTAAAACATTCTTGTTAATAAAACACTGAATTATGCATACTCCAACTGTAATAAACAGTAAATTAAACATTCTTCCATTAAAATTCTAACCTGAAACATTTTTTAGTAATTTGCCGATAATCTTCCATGACACAGAGTCATTGGTAGCAATTTTTCTGCTTTTTGAATGTCTGCCTATCTATCTATTGCCAGACGCCTGAATCCCGTATGGGGTGGCCACAAACAAATCGCCTCCGTGTCGCCTGTCCTCCACCATTTAACTGCCCTGCTCCTAGCTCAAACCCCCATCTCTCATATATCTATCCATTCCATTCCTCCATCTCATGCTTGGCCTCCCCCTCCCTCTCACCACCTCCACCTCACTCACATACACTCTCCTCGACAGTCTCTCACTCTCCATCATCTCCATATGGCCAAACCACCTCTGTGTATTTCTCCTAACGCTTCCAATCACATCCTCATACACACCACAACGCTCCTTTAAAATTTATGTTATATCTTTTTCTAATGAAAGTGATAATTCTTGTCGTACTATATAAGATAAACTATTAATCTTGCTTTAATACGTAAGGATGAACAGCTATAGTCAACCTGTCTTCGCCTGACAAAGATCTCTAACTCATATAAGCTCGGTTAATAGTCAAGAGTCATCAGACTGGAGGATAAGTTTGACTACTCATCAAGGAGACTCATTCTTATCTCATAATTAAGGCTCATCGATTTTTATGCAACAAGAACTTAGTATAAAAATTTGTAAATGTGGCCCAATTCCATGAGATAAAAGCAAACCAACAATACTTCTGCAGCCATAAAAGAATATAGCTATGGGGTTTTGCATAAACAAAGAAAATGAATAATTTTTGCTGCACTGAATAAAATGTCAGTTCAATATCCAAGTGGTTCTTTATGGCTGAAGAGGTCAGTGGCGGCAAGTTTCCTGTCTTTCAAATCTCAGTACACTGAAATTGATATACATAATCAAGAAGAGAGAAGTCGGTAGGGGAGACGACCGAGGTATGGGCTGGAGAGATGCACGAGTGACGGTAGTGAGAGTTGGAAAGAGAGTAACTTGATAGCGAAGGACACGGTGATATGGGGAGCGATTCGTTTGTGGCCATCCTTTCCGGGATTGAAGCGTTTGGCCATTCATAGATACAGATAGATAGATAGACTGACAACAATTATGTCTGGGATTCAGAACTACTGAGTGTCAATATATATATATATATATATATATATATATATATATATATATATATATATATATATATATATATATATATATATTGTTATGGAAGAAAGAGATAATCAACACTTCAAGCGAGAACACCAAAATCACCACTGTCCCGCAAAGTTCCAGGTTCAAAACAAAAGAGTTAGGTAATATTACAAGTTAAAGTTTAATGCTCAAACTAACAACAAAACATTCAGGACTCATAAGGATAATGTAACGGCAAAAACAGGTTAAATATATGGTTAACTGCAATAGCCCCTATTAACACGATATTAGCAAGAGTAAATTTATCTAAGTCAGCCCTGATAAATGAGAGAACCGGATAATGCTCAGTTTATGCAAGATATATTATTACAGATACATAATAATATTAATATTGGCTGACATCAAAAACTGCACATGAATCACAAAAACCTTACCAGGCCCACGAATTAACACCCTAGGCCATACAGTACAAGAAAAATGGTAACAACACTTATACTCAAATTATACAGCAGATAGATGGTTGGAGACTTCCTGAGCACTCACAAAGATAATACAGTATACAGGGGAGGACAGAGCTGTGAACAAAATGAGGAGTAGATCTAAGTGGCAATTAATGCAGAGACTGAGCTAATTATATTGGGGCCAGCAGAGCTTGATTCAACTTGCAAGAAGGACGCGGAAATGAAGGCACAGGGGAGGAAGAGTTGACACTCCTGCTCTGAACAACAGAAAGAACGACTTACTCTACTATAAGGGGAGAAGGGGGGAGTGAGGTAGAACACGCAAGCCTGGTCACTATGGAAGCCACGAGGCGAATCGTGATCAAACATGCAGCATACTGTACGTTAGAATTATACAAAGGATGATGAAATCATAGGCTATGTAACAACCCACAAAGAAAAAGAAATTTACAAAGGAAATTTCTTATTACTCTAAAACAATCTGTCTAAAGTCTAGATAAGCAATTTGCAATAACATTTTCCTTCCCCTTGACATGTATGTCTAATGAATACTCCTGAAGAAGTACACTCCATCTTGTCAATCTCTGATTTTTATCTTTAAACTTACTAAGGAATTTCAGTGGGTTATGATCGGTATAAATGACTATGGGGTCAAAACCAGAACACAAATAAAATGAAAAATGCTGTAAACCCAAAATCAAGGCCAAAAGCTCTTTCTCAATAGTTGAGTAGTTCTTTTGAGGTGGCGTGAACTTCTTACTGTAATAAGATACAGGGTGTTCAATACCCTGATCATCCTCTTGCAGCAAAACAGCCCCAGCTCCTGTATCACTTGCATCAACAGCCATCTTAAAAGGCTTAGCAAAATTTGGAGTAGCGAGCACTGGCTGACTTAACAGGATAGCTTTAAGTTTACTGAAAGAGGATTCACAGTTATTGGTCCAGACAAATTTAACTCCCTTTTTCAGTAGGTCTGTAAGTGGTGATACAAGAACTGAAAAGTTAAGAACAAATCTCCTGTAATAACCTACCATTCCTAAAAATCTTTGTAGCTCTTTCCTACTTTTAGGTCTGGGAAGATCACTTATAACCTGAACCTTAGCTCCTGGTGGTGCAACATGTCCATCACCAATTACGTACCCAAGGTACTGAACTTTAGCTTGACCAAACTCAAACTTTGATAAATTAGCTACAAGATTAGCCTGAACCAAACGCTCAAGAAATTTACTGACATGGCATAGGTGATCTTTCCAGTTGTCACTGAAGATTAATACATCATCAATATAAACAACACACCCTGCCAAACCCTCTGTTACAACATTCATGAGCTTCTGAAAAGTGGCTGGTGCATTCTTCATACCATATAGCATTACAGAACATGCAAAAGTCTTTCCTAGTGATACAAAACATGAGATCTCCCTAGCACGTTCAGTCATAGGTACTTGCCAGTATCCCTTTAACATCTCAAACTTACTTATGTACCTAGCCTTTCCAATCTTGTCTATGCAATCTTCCACGCGAGGGAGAGGATAAGTGTCT
Organism: Coenobita brevimanus; assembly: GCF_032717465.1. NCBI lineage: Eukaryota > Metazoa > Arthropoda > Malacostraca > Decapoda > Coenobitidae > Coenobita > Coenobita brevimanus. The sequence goes on along the minus strand of NC_137030.1, from coordinate 27,344,561 downwards.
GTTTTGGTTATCTGATTAACACGTCTGTAGTTGATGCAAAGCCACTGTGACCCACCTGGCTTAGGGACTAGAGTGACAGGAGAACTCCACTCACTGTGACAGGGCTCAATCATCTTGTGGTCCAACAGGTAGCCAAGCTCCTTCTGGATGAGAGGAACTTTCACTGGGTTCACACGGTAAGGAGGCAGTTTAATTGGCTTTGCGTCTCCAACATCGACATCATGCATCAACACAGTGGTTCTTCCTGGAGTGGCACGGAACACTTGCGGGTACTCCTGCAGTAATGCCGAAAACTCCTGCCTTTCCTCAGGAGGTAGATGAGAAAGCTTAGACTGGAAATCATTCATTATATCAGGATTCTTCCCCAAACTATCACTCAGGCTCATGCTGCATGGGAGAACTTCACTTGCAGACTCGGGTGGAACAGCTACAGTGCAGACTGGGTTATTTTCGTCCCGCCTGTGATATAACTTTAGCATGCTGATGTGACAAAGTTGCTTGTTCTTTCTACGATCTGGTGTGGCGATGACATAGTTGACATCACTGAGTTTCTTCTCCACGAAATAAGGACCACTAAACTTGGCTTGAAGAGGTTGCCCATGCACTGGTAGCAGAATCAAAACCTGATCTCCTGGCTGAAAGTGGCGTAACCTGGACTTCTTATCATACCAAGTCTTCATCTTCTCCTGTGCAGCTCCTAAATTCTCTCTCACCAGCTGTAAAGCAGTGGACAGCCGTTCTTTGAACTTCATCACATACTCCAGCAGGTTGACGTCATCTTCCTCCGACAGCCAGCATTCCTTGAGTAGCTTAAGGGGTCCTCTTACTTCATGGCCAAACAGTAGTTCAAAAGGTGAGAAGCCCAGTGATTCATTTGGAGATTCTCTTGCGGCAAATACAATGAATGGAAGACCTTTATCCCAGTCTTTCTGATGTTCTAAACAGTATTTCTTGAGCATCGATTTGAGTGTTTGATGATATCTCTCCAACGGTCCTTGGGTCTGGGGATGATAAGCTGAAGACGTGATCTGGGTGATGCCCAACTCTTTCAGAGACTGCTTGAAAACATTTGACATGAAATTACTTCCCCGGTCTGACTGTACCTCCTTGGGCAGACCAAACTTGGTGAAGAACCCCAGCATTTCCTTAACCACATTCTTTGCTGAGATATTTCTAAGTGGAATGGCTTCAGGATAACGAGTAGCCATATCAATCAGGGTCAACACATAAGAAAATCCTGAAGAAGTCTTAGGAAGAGGGCCCACAATATCCACCAACACACGGGTGAATGGCGCCTCAAAAGGAGGAATGGGAACTAGAGGTGCAACCTTTTCGGTCTGATTACACTTCCACACAACTTGACAGGTGTGACAAGACTTACAATACCAGGAAACATCTCTGAAGATACCTGGCCAGTAGAAGTGTTTCAAAATGCTTGCCACAGTCTTCCTCACTCCAAGGTGTCCTGCCAAACTGGAATCATGAGCCACTCTAATGATATCCTGCCTACAAACACGAGGGATGACAACTTGATTTACAACCTCTCATTCACAGTCGGCTGATGCTGTTGGGGGTCTCCACTTTCTCACAAGTACTCCTGACTTTATATAATAACAAGTAGAAGCACCAGCTGACTCTTCCTCACTGCAAGCAGAGTTAGCTAGACCTTTCAACTCAGGGTCAGCAACCTTCAACTCAGCCAACTCTTTACGAGACAAATTATCAACACTACGGGGTACTGCCTCATCTGGTGAGTGGTCCAAATTAGCAAGAAAAGTGTCAGCTAGGATAACATCATCATCATCATTATCCTCTAAGTCACCAGTAACTTTAGACTTAGCCCTAGTGACAGCACATGCAGAGAACACATAAGGGACATCACAATCCTGGGTCGCAGTCACTGGTTCACTAGACAACTGAAGAGCTGGACACAGTTGACTTCCCCCAATATCATTTCCAAGTAAGAAAGTTACACCTGACATTGGGAGTGTCTCAACCAACCCAACGATACCGGAACCATTAACAAAACCAGACTATAAAGTCACTCTGCACAGAGGGACAGTGAAGTTATTATTACCTACACCTTGTAAGATTACAGTTTCATCAGAGGAATTAACATTAGAGCCTAGAACACTGGTCAGCATAATGGATTGGCAAGCACCTGTATCACGATATATTTTAACTGATTTCCTGTCATTATTGTCCAGAGGACTGGCAAAACCATCAGACAGGAAATTAGCACATGAACTCTTGAGAGTGTCACCCACGTTACTGCTCAAAAGAGGAGCTTCATCATGAGAATTTAATTTACTCTTCAAAGCAGGTTCAGTTAACTCAGTTAAAGAATTCTGGAAACTCTCAAGGATGGACACTAGACCAATTGACTGAATATTTAAAGACTCCTTTTTGTCCACATCGCGCTGTCTCCTGAAACATTTCTCCGTAGTATGACCAAGCTTACTACAATAAGTACATTTACTTTTCTGAAATCTAGAGGTGGAGCTGGTATTTACTTCCTGAGAAACATCATCTTTATTCTCTTTCCTGTTACCTGTACTCTGAGTAGAGGCAACGTACTTACTCTCAGCTTTCCTTTTTTCTTTAGAATATCTCTTGTGAGTCAGAACATATTCATCAGCTAAAACTGCAGCATCAGACAAATTATCTATTCTTTTCTCATCAAGATATAGGCTTACATCTTTATTAATACACCTTTTGAAGTCCTCCAGCAAAATCATCTGCTTAAATTTATCAAAATCAGAATTTACATTCTTAGATTTTAACCACTGCTCTAACAGATCCTCCTTGATTTTTGCATACTCAACATGGGATTGCTTATCTTGCTTATAAGTTGTCCTAAATTTTACTCTATAGGCTTCAGGAACAAGCTCATAGGTCTTAAGAATCAAGCTCTTAACTACATCATAATTATCAGATTGATCCTGAGGCAAAGATGCATAAGTTACTTGAGCTTTACCGGTGACAACAGTCTGAAGGAGTACTGACCAATACTTTTTGGGCCAATTAAAACATGTAGCTACCCTCTCAAACAACTGAAAATACTTTGTTAAATCAGATTCATTAAAAGGAGGGACAAGTTTACCATTTTTAGTCACATCAAAATCATCAGAGCTAGATGATCCAGTTCCACCTTGTTTCATGCGATGCTCATGGTCTGCCTGAATCCTAGCAAGTTCAACTTGTGACTGAAACTCAGCCTCCTTAGCACGAGCCTCCTGCAGGGCTAGCTGTAACATAGCTATTTCAATCTGCGTTTGCTCATCTGGAGGAGTTACATTAAACAAGCTTTTATTAATCATGTCAACAATTTGATCTTTAGAATGATGAGAGCGAACAGCAATTCCCAATTGTTGAGCAACAAGCTTAAGTTCATTCTTTGTTCTGTTTTCTACATCACACACTGTTTGCACATTTGACAAAAAATCTTTGGCTTCATCAAGAGTAGTAATAGTAGACATCATGAATAAATCACAGTCACAAAATATCAAGCAATATCCTTATGATAATATCCTGAATATCCTGATAAGAGGTCGCCAAATTTATGTTACGTAACAGAGAGAGATGAAGAACACTTCAAGAGAGAACACCAAAATCACCACTGTCCCGCAAAGTTCCAGGTTCAAAACAAAAGAGTTAGGTAAAATTACAAATTAAAGTTTGATGCTCAAACTAACAACTAAACATTCAGGACTCATAAGGATAATGTAATGGCAAAAACAGGTTAAATATATGGTTAACTGCAATAGTCTCTATTAACACGAAATTAGCAAGAGTAAATTTATCTAAGTCAGCCCTGATAAATGAAAGAACCGGATAATGCTCAGTTAATGCAAGATATATTATTACAGATACAAAATATTTTTGATAATGGCTGACATCAAAAACTGCACATGAATCACAAAAACCTTACCAGGCCTATGAATTAACACCCTGGGCCATACAGTTCAAGAAAAATGGTAACAACACTTATACTCAAATTATACAGCAGGTAGATGGTTGGAGACTTCCTGAGCACTCACAAAGATAATACAGTATACAGGGGAGGACAGAGATGTGAACAAAATGAGGAGTAGATCTAAGTGGCAATTAATGCAGAGACTGAGCTCATTATATAGGGGCCGGCAGAGCTTGATTCAACTTGCAAGAAGGACGCGGAAATGAAGGCACAGGGGAGGAAGAGTTGACACTCCTGCTCTGAACAACAGAAAGAACGACTTACTCTACTATAAGGGGAGAAGGGGGGAGTGAGGTAGAACACGCAAGCCTTGTCACTATGGAAGCCACGAGGCGAATCGTGATCAAACATGCAGCATACTGTACGTTAGAATTATACAAAGGATGATGAAATCATAGGCTATGTAACAATATATATATATATATATATATATATATATATATATATATATATATATATATATATATATATATATATATATATATATATATATACAGGGAGAGAGAGAGAGAGAGAGAGAGAGAGAGAGAGAGAGAGAGAGAGAGAGAGAGAGAGAGAGACAGACAGACAGACAGACAGACAGACAGACAAACAGAGACAGATAAATAGATAGATATACAGAGACTCGTAAACTTGTAGGAGGGGGGGCCCCCAAATTCCCAAAACTGTGAATACCCAATTTCATTATAAAACAGCAAATCCACTTTAATTCCCTGCAAAGTACTTCGTTTGAGGAGCTATACACCTGTCCCGGTGCTTTTCCCGGTCCTGGAAAAACTTCCTGTAGTCGTCTTTTGTCACCTTGTCCAGAGACTGGCGATTGTTCCTGAATTTCTTCAAATCTGTGAAATCTTTTGCCTTTCAATTCTAACTTAATCTTGAGGAACAAGAAAGAATCACAATGAGCGAGATCTGTTGAGTACGGTGTGTGTGGGGCAACAACGACATGATTTTAGACCCAAAATTGCTCTCTCTCTCTCTCTCTCTCTCTCTCTCTCTCTGTATATATATGTATATATATATATATATATATATATATATATATATCTATATATATATATATATATATATATATGGAGCCTCTGTGGTACAGTGGTAAGGTGTGCGTTTTCGAACATGGCAGAAAGAGGATTCGTGCTCCAGCAGGGTAATAAACTTTGGGAGCGTTCTTCCTGCCACGCACTGCTTTGTCGGACATAAGGGGTGCTGTAGTTGAACCAATGTCGCATACAATGAATAAAGTATGTTTGCACCCAGCTGGCTTGCACGGGCCGATAACACTTGGTTCACAGACTACACACACATCCAAAGCCACTCCAGGATTACAATCACACTTACCATCACTTCTTTGTAAATACAGTCTCTACCGGACAGTCTAAGCCACTTGGTAGAGATACATAGGCTGTATCGTCCCCACTTCGGTCAGGATAGGCCGGTCCTGCAGGGGAAACTCAAACGGCTGATGTAAATGATGATAATGTAGAGAGAGAGAGAGAGAGAGAGAGAGAGACTAAAACATTTTTCCTGCAAAGGGCGACTACAGGAAACAAAGTGACAAAAGAGCAAGGGAAAAATATGAGAATACACAGTGGAACAACTTTAGGAAAAAAAATAATTGCTCTCTCTTCTTTCAATAAAAAAAAGAAAAAGCGAAAGAATACACATTGAAGGTAGTGAGGTATTATGTTGGTTTGTTTCTGACACATTGAAACGATTATACTCGGCCTAGGTGAAGGCTTTTGCAATGGTGGGGATAATGAAGGTTATATCCATTCTTGCTATTCTCAGACGATGTTATACCGTATAAAAAAGACTTCTAGCAGGGAAGGGCTTTATAAAGGCTATCTTCAACACTTCCCGTTGAACGTCCTTCCAACGCTTAGTAAAATCATTTGTGAGAGGCAAGAATAGAGAAAGATATCATCGTAATGAAGGCGTTATCCTATTCACCACGAAAACATGATTTAGGACATCAGTTCGTCCATTTTATTCTTTCTTCTTCCCGAAGATTGAAAGTATGGACCTCTTGTACTGAAGAGATTGAGTAAGGGTCATGTTCCAAGGGTATGTTCGAACAGAGAACAAGACCCTTGCCATCTCTTGTTTCAAGAGGCAATCTACATTATAACAAGACATCCTACAATAAAACACAAGTCGATAATTTCCAAATCCTACCATCATAAAAACGCAACATAGGCTTAGCCAGCGAAGCAGCCAATGAGCGATCAGCTTAGATGATCAGGTCAGCCCACCTGTCTCCACTTGATTTACTTGAATTGTAGGCCTGTATCAGCAGCCACCCATCTTACCAACGAGAATAAAAATACACTAGATAAAAGCTCTTGTTTTCCCAGTTCTACACTCCTCCAATTCCTACGCATACACTCAGAAAAACACAATTGCTACAGTTTACAGAGATACAAAACAGAGCTCTAAGATATGCTACAGACACAAGATATCCCTACACACATAACACTCAAGAACTACACGAAATAACAAAAATAGACCCAGTCAACATACTTCATAAAGAAGCCAAGAAAATTTGGAAAAAAAAAAAAACGAGGTAAAACTTTAACATGTTACTACAACAACTCTCTAGTACCATAAACATAAATAGAAATTTCTCCAGCAGTCTAAGCCTTATGAACCAAGAGCCACATCCATTATTCACGTAGCTAGCTAGCTAGCTTAGAACACAACACAAATATATATATATCTATATATCTATATATCTATCTATATATATATATATATATATATATATATATATATATATATATATATATATATATATATATATATATATATATATGTGTGTGTGTGTGTGTGTGTGTGTGTACAGTAGGTTTAGTGGTTGATAGGGGTGCTCACCATCAACTCACTCGATGTAGTGCTGCTCTCGGTTGCCTGCCCTTTCCTCTCTTCCTTACTTCTTTCTATCCTTCCTCTTCTGTCTCTCTTTCCTTCATTCTTTCCTCTTCCTTCTGCCTGTGGGTAACTCTACACTGAGTGACAAGCCAAATGGTTTCCTGTACTCCTGGAAACCATTTACTACGCTGGGTGGTAACCGTATAGCCAAATACTGGCGCTGGTTGTTTAGTGGGTAATTAAGGTGCTGCAGTCGGATTGAGCCTGTGTAGGTTTATATCCATGGGATGGTTGGGGTTTAATGCTCACAAAATGCCACTCAGGGATGAGTGAGGCTGGTCACTTTCATTTTAAATGTCAGGACCAACTTGCCTAACCCCGGGTTCCTACGCTCCTTATGGGACAATATAGGATTGGATGATGGATCGATGGATTAAACAAAAAGTATATAAATAAATAAAAAATTAACAAATTTAGATACAGAAATCACTTATGAACAATAAAATATCACACAAAAGACAGCGGTGGTCACCCCACCAACTGTTACTCTCCTACTTTCCTTCTGTTTTTCCCACTGTCTTCTTCCCTGTTCTCCTCCAAATTTTCCCCTCTCCTTAAAAAAAAAAAAAAAAAAAAAATCAGATCCAGCCGGAAGATGGAACAAGATAGTTCCGAAACGTCACTACCCTTTGGGGAACTCCTGAAGAAACTACAAGAGAATCACCGGAAAATTGTTCCGCAAATAGAAACCGTACTTAAGAAAATCAGTAAAGAAGAATGTGCCATAGCTTTAAATCTCGTATGCCTCCAAGAAAATATCCCGCCTGGCAGAAAATATCCTGCCTGGCAACACACACACACACACATATATATATATATATATATATATATATATATATATATATATATATATATGGAGCCTCTGTGGTACAGTGGTACAGTGTGCGTTTCGCACGCTGGTGAGCGCGGGTTCGCCTCCCGCCAGAGTTGTAAATACTTTGGGAAGCGTTCACCAAGCCACTTGCTACTTTGGCGGACACAAGGTGTGCCGTGGTTGAACCAGTGTCTCATAATAGTATGCTTTCATCCAATCGGCTTATGGCGGGCCGATTACACTTGGTTCACAGACTACACACACATCCAAAGCCACTACAACAATACAATTACACTCACAAGCACTTCTCACCCTACATACAGTCTCTACAAGACAGCCTAAGCCACTTGGTAGAGATACATTGGTTGTATCGTCCCTGCTTCAGTAGGGATAGGCCTGTCCTGCAGTGGACCTGAACGGCTGAGGATATATATATATATATATGTGGTAGGTGGGGGCGCTCACCATCCACTCACTCAATATAGTGCTGCTCTTGGGTGTCTGCCCTGTCCTCTCCTCCATCCTTCTTTCCTTCCATCTTCTATCTTTCCTTCATTCTTTCCTCGTCCTTCTGCCTACGGGTGACTTTACACACCCTCTTCTGTCTTTCATTCCTTCATTCTTTCCTTTTTCTTCTGCCTATGGATGACTCTACACTGAGAGACAAGCCAAGTGGTTTCCTGTACACCATGAAACTATTTACTACGCTGTGTGGTAACCATATAACCAAATTTTGGCGCCTGGTGGTTTAGTGGGTAATTATTGTGCTCCAATCGGATTGAGCCGGTGAAGGTTTATATCCAAGGGATGGTTGGGGTTTATTGCTCACGTAATGCCACTCAGGAATGAGTGAGGCTGGTCACTCTCATCTTAAATGTCAGGACCAACTGCCTACCCCCAGGCTCCTACGCTCCTCGGGGGGCAACGTAGGATTGGATGATGGATGGATATATATATATATATATATATATATATATATATATATATATATGCCAGGTGACACGTAGAGGTGTATGGTAAGCAGCAGGACTACTGGGCCTTGGGAACAGGCTGTGAAGTCTATGCCCAGAGTCGGACAGATAAATAAAAATAAAAATGTAGTGGGGTGTTCGTAGGAATCCTGAACTTTAAAAGGAAGAGGTCAACGAGCGTACAGTAGATACCAATTGCATCTTTATTTCAAACATTTCGACGTTTAAAGTGTTATCATAATGTTCTAAAAGGAGAGTAAAAAAAAGAGACTAAACAATATTAAAACATTTTTGAAAATTACGTTAATAAAAAAACGCTCAAAATGCTTAACTAAAACAGAAGACGGTTGATGAAAAATCATTTATGTAACAAAAGAAGGCGCTGCAGACGTTATATAATTTAGAGATGAGTTATGGGACCTCATTTACAGTGATTCACGCAATCTTAAGTGACTGTTTGATGTAAATCAAATAATAACTTAAGACTGCTTGAATCACTTTATATTAAAACCTATAACCCACCTCTGAATAACTGTGTCTGCAGTACCTCTTTATGTTACATAACTCTGGCTTAGGTATACCCCCATCCCTAGATTTTGTTAAACATTTTAAGCTTTTTTTTTTTTTTACTCATATATCTTTCGGTGTGATATATATATATATATATATATATATATATATATATATATATATATATATATATATATATATATATATATATATATATATATATATATATATATATATATTGCAAAAAGGTATTTTGGCTTATTGAATCTATATCCATGGGATAACGTAATCCTCACAGTAAAATTTAAAACATTATGCCTCTATATTGTTAAATCTAAAGCATAAATCCTCTGTGTTGTTAAATATAAACACGAATCCTCTCATATATAACTAGTAAATCTCCATTTTTTAATGGCTACCGTCGATCCTGGGAGGAACTATCGTGATAGAGAAGTGTGTCTACAAGCTTGGTAATTAGCCAGTTATCCTGTTAAGCGGGAAATATTCAGCCACAAGTACAATCACTTGATGATCTGTATGCTGAGTGACGGTACAAAAAATTCAAGCTGGGATACATTGTTACAAATTTTAAATTTCATATTTGCCTTTTCTCAACAGTTTCCAGCAATCTGGGGGAGTAGTTAGATGGTTCTGGCACTTGATTTAGGTTCCAGTCCATAGAAAACTTCTGCTGGTCCATGGGCAACTATCAGGACGGAGATTTCTTAAGAGGAAACATGACATAATTTTTATCTGTGTATGTGTTACTCAAACTCCAGCCAAAGAATGTTATTTAGATAAGAGTGAATCATCAAAGTCTCAGTTTTGGTACCTCACCAACAACCATCTTGAGGTTGAAATATCTCTAGTACTGTATCCTATTCCATCTAATACCAGACGATTTCATTCAACTGTGGGTCATAGGTACATCACACAACAAAAATCGCTCAAGGAGAGGTGCTAGGGAGCCTCCTGAGCCTACAAGAGTGTAGTCCAAGGATCGACAAAGTTAACCCCTGCCGTCCTATGATATCAGTATTGTTGAAAGTTTACTTTTGTCATCTCCAGACGATTTAATTTAGTTTAGGAGAGGCTTTTCATCTTGGCGGTGTTACATACAGCCTTCACTAATCTCTTCACTATTCAGATTTTCTAATAAGTTGAATACAGCCGTCAAGAGTAAGCAAGGATGCAATCTAAAACATGTCCTCGGAGTGAAGGGTGTAAACGACGAAAGTGAATTAGAGAAGAAACGTAAAAAGATGATGGAAAATAAAATTTTGAAAAGCATGGAGAACAGAGAGTGGAAGGCGTCTGTGGAGAAGCGGGAGAGGGATATGGAAAAGTCAAGCGAGTGGAAGGGAAACCTGGGAGGGGAAAAGGAGGAAAGGAAATCAGGAAGTGTGAGGAAAGTCAAAGATCTGAGAGGGGACGCAAAACTTTGAAGCGGGGAGATGGAGAAACGCGGGAAAGCGTCAATTGAGAGTCTGGGGAGAAGAAAGGAAATAGAGAAACTGGTAGGGAAACGAACGAATGATATTCAGTGTACGGAAAAATAGGAAAATGAAAGAATAGAGAGAAAGGTGACAAAATAGACTGGAAAGCTTCGGTATTAGGAAGTGGAATGCAGAAAGAGAGAGAGAGAAAAAAAAACAGGATAAAAGATGGTGTGGGTGCCGGGAGGGAAAAAAAAAAAAAAGAGAAAAGGGAAAATTAAATGGTTCTGAAAAAGAAACAAGAAAGAAAAAATTAACTTCTTCCATACACTCCTACTTACTCTCACACCCTCCTATACACATATACCCACACGCCATCCCTGCTTGTTCCCCCCTCCCCTCCACACTCAGTCCCCACTTCCGTAACTTTCCCTTCCTCTCTCTCTCTCTCTCTCTCTCTCTCTCTCTCTCTCTCTCTCTCTCCACAACAAACACGGAAACCACATCCATACACTCCCTAACCTCCACACCCCTGTCCTCCACCTTTCTACCCATCCCCCCAACACACAATGAACCTTATCCTCCCTCCCTCTCGCCATTCCCCTTTACCCTTTCACCTCTTCCCCCATCTGACCCTGACCCCATAATGACGTTGTCAGTCACATGCATGTCGGACCGCCCCATTACCTTGCTGCAGGAGAATGAAGCCCCTAATCAAAGCAGAGTAGCATGCGTCGTAACACGAATTTCATAGCTATTTATTTTGCATATTATACCTTTGCATTCTTTTGTATGTTACTTATGTTGTTTTAACGTCTTTATAATCTGCATTAATGGCATACTAGTGGATTTCAAGATGCAAATGTGCAGGACAAATCGCAAAGGAAGTTACGTTATGAAGAATGTAGAACCACTTAGACGATAATTAGTCCTATATAGTGTGGTACGTGGGGGCGCTCACCATCCGCTCATTCGATGAAGTGCTGCTCTCGGGTGTCTACCCTTTCCTTTCCTCCATCCTTCTTTCCATCCATCCTTTTCTGTCTTTCTTTCCTTCATTCTTTCCTCGTCCTTCTGCCTACGGGTGACTGTACACTAAGTGACAAACCAAATGGTTTCCTGTACACCAGGAAACCATTTACTACGCTGGGTGGTAACCATAACACCAAATTATGGCACCTGGTAGTTTAGTGGGTAATCAAGAAGCTGCAGTCAGATTGAACTGGTGAAGGCTGATATGCAAGTTTTTTTTTTTTTTTTTTTTTTTAATGCGAGGAAGAATGAACCAAAGGCCACAAGCCCTCAATAACAGTTCCCTCCAAGAGAAAAACAAAATACAAGAGAGAGCCAAATTCAAGATCCATTCACTTCGAGATGCCTGGACACACTGCTTTTGAAAGACTGGAGATTATTGGCAGCAGGAAATACAGACAGAGGGAGACAGTTCCAGAGTTGACCTGTTGCATAAATGAAGGACTGGGAGTAACGGTCAACTCTTGCATTAGAAAGTTGGACAGAAAAGGGATGAGAGTTTGCTGCCAGACGGGTGCTACGCGCCCGTCGTAGAGGTGGAGGAATGAATGCAGAGAGTTCAGAGAAGCAGTGACCATTAAAGTAGCGATAGAAAAGAGATAAAGATGCAACAGTGCGGCGAAGAGACAGAGGCTGAAGGGTGTCAGTAAGAGGAGGAGAGTTAATGACACGAAAAGCCTTTGACTCCACCCTATTGAGAAGAGCTGTATGTGGGGAGCCTCCCCACACATGAGAGTTGTACTCCACACAGGGGTGGATAAAACGCCTGTATAGAGTCAACAATTGTGCAGGGGTAAAGAAAGAGCAGAGTCGGCTTAGCACACCCAATCTCTTGGAAGCAGATATTACAAGAGATGTAATATGATCTTTCCAAGATAATTCCCGAGTAAATGAACCCCCAAGCATGTTCAAGGATGATGCGGGATTAAGCTGAATATTATTAAACATTAGTGGGTATACCTGTGGAAGATTTTGACGGGTTGATAGGTGTAAGAACTGAGTCTTAGATGCATTAAAAACAACAAGAATATTTTTACCCCAGTCAGAGATACGAGCCAAGTCAGACATTAGGTGTGCCATAGCCTCATCCCTTGTTTGTTGAAGTAACTGCTGAGATGGACGTTGCAGGAACCGAATGAATAGGTGAAGGGTGGAGTCATCAGCGTATGAGTGGATAGGGTTAGATGTACAGCTTAGAAGGTCATTGATGAATAAAAGGAAGAGCGTTGGTGATAGGACAGAGCCCTGAGGAAAACCACTGTTGATAGATCTAGGAAAAGAACGACGGCCGTCTACAACAGCAGCTATAGAACGACCAGAAAGGAAGCTAGCGATGAAGGCACAGATAGAAGGATAGAAACCGTAAGAGGGCAGTTTGGAAATTAAAGATTTATGCCAGACTCGATCGAAAGCCTTTGAGATGTCAAGTGCAATGGCAAAGCTTTCGCCAAAGTCCCGAAAGGAGGATGACCGGGAGTCTGAAAGGTAGGTGACAAGATCGCCAATGGAGAGTCCCTGACGGAACCCGTACTGACGATCAGAAAGAAGGTTGTGATAGGAAAGATGCCTTAAAATTTTTCTATTGAGAATACACGACGTTAAAGCAATTGGACGATAGTTGGAGGGTTGGGAGTGGTCACCCTTCTTTGGGACTGGCTGAATGAGAGCAAACTTCCAGCAAGAAGGAAAGGTACAAGTTGAAACACAAAGGCGAAAGAGTTTCCCTAGACTGGGTGTAAGCACAGAAGCACAGTTCTTGAGAACAACAGGAGGGACTCCATCAGGCCCATATGCCTTGTTAGTATTGAGGCCAGTGATGGCAAAAAATACATCAGCTGAAGAAATTTTATGTCAGCCATGAGGAAGTCAGAGGCGGGAAGTGATGGAGGAACAGCACTGGAATCGTCTAAGGTGGAATTGGAGGAGAAAGTCTGTGCGAAGAGATCTGCATTATCAGTAGAAGAAGTAGCTACAGATCCATCAGAGTAGAATAGAGGAGGGAAGGATGATGAGGTAAAGTTGTTAGAAAGGTTTTTGGCAAGATGCCAGAAGGAGCGTGAAGAATTCGAGTTGGAGAGTTGAGAGCATTTTGTACTGATGAAATTATTTTTAGCAGAACGAAGAAGAGACTTAGCATGATTCCGGGCAGAAACGTAAAGATGATGTGATTCAGGGGTGGGTTGGCTCCGGTACCTTTTGTAGGCCCTCTCCCTGTTGCGGACAGCATAAGAACAAGCATGATTAAACCAAGGCTTTCTTGCATTAGTCAAAGGATATGAGAAAGGAATGTATGCTTCCATGCCCAAGAGAATAAACTCCGTAATGCTCAAGGTACACTCAGATGGCTCCCGGCCATGGAAGCAATATTCATTCCAGGAAAAATCAAAGAAGTACTGCCTGAGGGCCTCCCAATCCGCGGCTCCAAAATGCCACAGATGACGTTTCCCTGGAGGGTCCACAGGCCGTACCGGAGTGATAGGACAGGTTAAGATGATAAGGTTGTGATCGGGGGAGCCCAACAGAGAGAAAAGATTAGCAGTGTAAGCAGAAGGATTAGTTGTAAGGAAGAGGTCAAGTATGTTGGAGCTCTCTCCAAGGTGGTGTGGGATACGGGTAGGGTGCTGTACAAGCTGCTCTAGGTCATTAAGGATAGAAAAGATGTAGGCTTGTTCACCAGGTGGATCAGTGAAAGGAGAGGAAAGCCAAAGGTGGTGGTGAACATTGAAATCTCCTAGAATGGAGATATCAGAGAAAGGAGAAATGGATAGAATGTGTTCCATCATAGAAGTAAGATAGTCGAAGAATTTTTGATAGTCAGTAGAATTAGGAGATAAGTAAGCAGCGCAGATATATTTAGTTAGAGAATGACAGGAAAGCCGAAGCCAGAGTGTAGAGAATTCAGAAGAATCGAGTTCAGGAACATGAGAGCAAGATAAGTCGTTGTGCATATATACACAAGAGCCACCTTTGGCTTTGAAATGAGTATAGAGAAAGTAGGAGGATACAGAAAAGGGTTTGCTGTCAGTTGCCTCAGACAGCTGAGTCTCAGTTAGAAAAAGAAGGTGAGGTTTAGAGAAGGAGAGGTGGTGCTCGACAGAGCGAAAGTTAGAGGAAAGGCTGCGAATGTTGCAGAAATGAAGAAGAAGAGACGCAGAGAGTGGTTCCAGGCACCTCGAGTCGTCACCGGGAGAGGGGCGGAAGGTGGGGGCATTCATGGTCCCCCTCCTGGGGACTGCATATTCATTTATCCATCCATGGGAGCGGAGGAGATTGCTAATGCAGTGTTGGATGCTCGGACTGTCTGTCCACAATACCCTATAAAAGATATAGTAAAGACAGAAAAGGAAGTGTAGTGTGTACTGTGCATGTAGTTTGATGTAGATAGTTAAAGAAATTTGTGCTGGAGAGCATGCTGGCCTACTCTCTGTGTAACTGAGACACTGAAAAAGTTCAGCAAAGGTGGATGGTCAGGAACTAGTCCTGAGGGCTGATGAAACGAGAGCTCCAGCACTCCGTCATCAGCTTTCCATCCACCT
Source organism: Coenobita brevimanus (assembly GCF_032717465.1). Classification (NCBI taxonomy): domain Eukaryota; kingdom Metazoa; phylum Arthropoda; class Malacostraca; order Decapoda; family Coenobitidae; genus Coenobita; species Coenobita brevimanus. Next base: position 27,329,358 of record NC_137030.1, on the reverse strand, counting down.
CGGGAGTACTGCCCTGCTCGACTGGTGCTAAAGTCTACTCCTACTTGGGGTTTATTGCTCACGTAATGCCACTCAGGGATGAGTGAGGCTGGTCAATCTCATCTTACCTATCAGGACCAACTTGCCTAGCCCCGGGCTCCTACGCTCCTCATGGGGCAACATAGGATTGGATGATGGATGGATGGATGGATTCTCGTTAATTGCGGAGGCTTCCTACTACGGCTTCCATACCTACTTGGTTATTTGCATGGCACGTTATTTTCCGGCCTCATGTCATTTACGCAATCCCCGTCGATAATCACAGGACATGAGGGCAGCAGTTAACAGTGAAGTGTAGTATACCAAATAAGTCGCTGAGAGGTGTTAGAAAAGTTTCTAAGCTGACTAGAATATGACAGTCGGTTAACAGCAGTATTCTTAAGCCCTTCACTAAAATGGCGTAATAGTTGGTCCGTTTTTGCCGCTACCAGACGATTTTATTTAACTTAGAAAAGGTCTCTCGCTCGGAAGGTGTTGAAAAAAAACTTTGCCTAAACCCCCCAGTTCAGAAACTGTCTCTCTATTTAAACAAAATCATCTGTTGATGGCAATTAACCATGTGCCATCGGCCCGCAAAGGTTAAAACCTACACAGTGATGAGGAGTTCTCTGTTTTCTTGCAATATCACGACTCTTATTCACCTTTAGGGAAATTTTCCTACTTGAGGAGTTTAACCCATATGTAATACTGCAATATATTCTTTCCATGTTTTCTGAAGTAGCCTGGCTCTATCACGAGCGTCGAACAATGGTACATAAAATGTTTTCGAAGGTAAAATCCTGCAATCGAAACCGAATTTCCTTGTTTGTTTTCGTTACCAGTAGACGATTTGTTCTCAACTTAAAAAGGATATCTGATTGTGCTATAGTCATTCAGCTTACCGGAAAAGAATGAGGAATCGCTCTATAAACGTATGATGGGGAGGACGGCACTAGTGAGAAAAGGGTTTGGCTGCATGGCAGTTGGGTAAGAAGGATGGCACTAGACAGATAAAAAGGGTTTGCTGTATAGTCGTACAAAAAGGAAGATGGAACAAGGAAGAAAATGGGTTCACTTTTCGGCTGCACACTGTGGAGAATTGCCCTACAAAGAAAAGGGATTCCCAGCATAACCGTATAACAGGAAGGATGACACTAACATACCGCCGTTAGAACCAAAGTGAATTAGCATGACACGAGGAGGAAGGCAGAGAGACCGTGTGTGACCGCCATAGTCACGTCTGGCCCATAACTCATATGCAAAAGCTCGATTACTGACGTGGATTAATGGATCAAAGTTTTCCCGCGGGGGATTTGTGGTCGGCTAAAAATAATAGAAGGCTTCCTGATGGTTATATACTCCACCCTTAGCCCTCCTCCTCCTTCCATCATGGTTCCTTGAGACAGGGTTGTTTATATGTGTGTATGGTTGGGTGGGTGTGAGTGTGTATGGGTCGGAGACTGGGTGTTCGTGTGTGTGTGTGTGTGTGTGTGTGTGTGTGTGTGTGTGTGTGTGTGTGTGTGTGTGTGTGTGTGTGTGTGTGTGTGTGTGTGTGTGTGTGTGTGTGTGTGTGTGTGTGTGTGTGTGTGTGTGTTCTTTTTCGAATATATCCATCCCTACCCCAGTCACACCTCTGTCATCATTGTTTCTCATGGTATGCTGTGTAAGTATTACGAGTATATTGTTTTTTATCACGCTCTCTCTCTCTCTCTCTCTCTCTCTCTCTCTCTCTCTCTCTCTCTCTCTCTCTTTCATTACACATTCCTATCTGCTCTCCCCTTTCCTTTCCCTTATTGCTGCCATGAACTCACCTATATATTCTATTCAGGCGTTAAAGTTTCATTTGACCTTACTGTTCTTTATACTCATGAAGCATATATTTTTGACGTTTTGGGTGTTTTAGTGTAATGTTATATCCTAAAACTGGAGGAAGTCGCTGTTGTTGCAAAATTGCTATTTAACTCCCTTTGGACCTAACTTGTCCAAACTGCGTAGCTTACCTAACTTTGCCATCTTCTTGACCTAACTTTGACATCCTCTGAACTTACCTTCAGCATGCAGGGGGAGGTAAATCAGAGAATTCACCTAAACCATATCTAATCAATCTAATGTAAAAGTGAAACCTACATCTTTCTAATGTACCTGCAGCATCCTATGGACCTAACCCTGGTACTCTTCGCACTTATTCTTTGTATTTTTTTTTATGCTTTATTCCTAAAACAGCTCAGACTTACTGGATTGTGAAAAAAAAATTGCACACATATTAAAACTTAGAGTAATTTAGCTGATCCGTTCATAGTGGTCTGTAATTTCAAGACTATTGTGCCTGGTAGCAGATAATTCCAGATAAAAACATTAACATCACCTAAACATTTAGTATCAACTCTGAAAAGTATTTTAGAGGCATCATGAAGGAAAAAAAAGCTATATACATAGCAAAAGAGAACTGGAATGGATTGTCGGAAGATTCGAATGAAAGTCTATATAATATCATGTAAATTCCCCGGGACATAAACTAAGAAAATCTATTATTGTTACATGGGTTTAGTGAATGAAAAAATATTAAATAAATAAAGTCAGGCAAGAAAGTAACAATAAAAGAATCTATCTATCTATCTATCTATTGCCAGACGCCTCAATCCCGTTTGGGGTGGACAAAAAATAAATCGCCTCCAACTCGCCCTGTCCCCCGCCATTTCACTGTCCTGCTCCCAACTCACACACCCCTCTCTCATATACCTCTCCATCCCATCCCTCTATCTCATCCTCGGCCTCCCCATCCCACTTCCCTCTTCCACCTCACTCACATACACTCTCTTCGTCAGTCTTTCACCCTCCATCCTCTCCACATGGCCAAACCACCTCAGTGTGTTCCTCATAACGCTTCCAATCTCATCCACATCAACACCACAACGCTCCTTTATATCCTCATTCGTCAGCCTGTCTCTCCATGTGACTCCACAGGCTCCTCTTAAATAACTCATTTCCACTGCTCTCACTCTTGACTTGTGTCCTTCCAACAACGTCCAAGCTTCACTTCCATATGTTAGAGTTGGTATCACAAAACTGTCATGTAGTAACTTATTCACTTCCATGCTCACTTCCCTGTTTCTTATCACTGCTTTCAAAGAACCAGCAACCTTTCTTCCCTGCTGTACCCTTTCAAGCACTTAACCCTCCAAACCTCCATCCTTACTTATCACACTACCCAAGTACTTAAACGTACTCACATTTTCCAATTCCTCACCATCCAACCTCGCTGTACATTCACTGACTTCACCCCTCTCAAAGACCATCACTTTACTCTTCCCTACATTCACCTTTAGATTCCGTTTCTTACACACTCTCCCAAACTCATCCACCAAGCCTTGCAGCTCCCCTTCGTCTTCACTCAACAACACAGTATCATCTGCAAACAACAGTAC